>NW_004955504.1:2379150-2681497 GCF_000276665.1 Chinchilla lanigera
TCCCTTCCCTTCCCTTCCCTTCCCTTCCCTTCCCTTCCCTTCCCTTCCCTTCCTTTCAGCATCCTTGAAACCACTTTCTAGAGGGACAACATGAATATATCCTTCCTGCCCCTGTTGAACTCCTCTGCATTTTCTATGGGTTTGGTCCAGACCTGTCCACTTGCATGAGGAGGGGTAACATGGCTTACCAGATGAAGGGAATGACTTGAGACACCAGGCTGAGGCAATACCACCTGTATGCATCTCAGTGTATATTGAGATACTAATCAGGGGCCAGTGTCAAAGATACTCATCACTCACGTTCCGACCCATCATTGCAGAGCCAGCCGCGGAGGACGCTGGGACCTGTGTGGAGTGAGGAGGTTGCACTAGGAGCAGCCGAGAGGCACTAGTCAGCCCTTTAATACTTGGATGTTAGTACTGTATGTGCGAGGTGCCTCGTCTGACAAAATCATTCCCTAGTGACCTACTGCATGCATTGCTTTTCTACAGAAAACAAAGGTGTATATTTGGAGAGAGAATGGCTCCTGGAGAATTTGTTGTACACGTCACTCTAATGTGGCTGCCCGAGGTCAGGTCTCTGGAGGTGGGGAGGTCTGAACTGTGTGCTCTAAACAGAAGCCAGAGTGTGAAAGCAGAGCAGTTCCTTCACTTTGTGTACAGCTTCCACACGGGGGCTGAGGAATGCGCTCATTAGCTTATTGAGCACCTTCCCCTGCTGGAGACAGGAATTGACCCAGAATTCTCCGGGAATGGCTTTCAGAAATGAACACATCAACACAGAGGCAAATGGGGTGCTCATAAATGCTGCACAGATATGTGACCCTGTGCACCTTTGTGTGCAGATCCTTGGACTTGCATGGCGTGGACATGTGTGCATTTGTGCACACAGAAACATGGGTTTTTAAGTGCAAGATTGAACCTCACCTGAAGATCCTTAGGTACATTTCATTCTGCTCAAAGATGAACCATGCTGAAGAATTCTAAGTTAGCCCTAAAGCTGAAGCGGGCCCTGACGTTTTATGAACACTGTGCTAATCCTGAGCTTTGTTTCTGAGCTCCATGTGAGTCTCAGATCAGAGCAGAGCCACCTTGCTTCGGGATGTGTTTCTTGTTGGCCTGGACGTGTTCAGCCACCGTCAGACAGGGTAACAGTTACACAGTGACGCCCCTGTGGTGTGTGGGCAATCTCTCCCACCGAGAAACACTTTTAAGGCCAGGGCTTTAGAGTAGGTTTGGTGAAAAGAAGGAGGTTTACCATGTGCCTTACTCGGATTTGGCTCCCACCCCGATACTTCCTGTGAGTCGTGAGTAGCCTGGTCCTTCCGAGGTGAAAGTACAGCACAGTCCAGGCCTCCCGAGCCTCCCCCACCTCCCTACGTCCACCTTGAACCTCTTTTCTTCAGGCTGCTACTCCTAAATGATGTCTTCGCAGTCTCCTCTGACACCAAGGGACGTTTCTAACAATACCTGCGTATCTGAGAAGGGCACCTGCTCTTGTGAGCTAAGGGTATTTTTACATTTAATTAAATTAAAGAGATTTCATATATTTTAATGCAATTTTTCTTTCTCAGATAATTCTTTAAAAAAACTAACAAGCATCTTTTGAAATCCTGTTTGCTAATGCCAGAATTTTATGGATTTTACAAATGTGTCTAAGACATTTTATTTTGTAGAATCAAACTATTCTCAAAATAATATCACCCAACTAGAGTTGCTTAATGCTAGTCTATAAATACATTTTATTTTATTTTATTTATTCACAGTTAACAATCATTTGGAGGAAGTTTATTTTATAGTAGCTTTTGTGAACTATGGGAAGACTAAATAACTGAAAGGTAAGTGAGATTCTACTTCTGAAAATAACTATGTAAAATATGATCACATATCTATGAATTAATTTGGAGAAACCCCTTAGTGAAGACACAGAGAAATTGTTATAGCTCTCATAGTTTTCTTGTCCTTCCTAAGGCCTCAGCCTAGCGGTCTCAAGAGTGAACGGGCTCCTTACCCTCTGGATAGAGACCATGTATCCCTTAGCATTCACTAGAGGAACAGATGTATATGTCACATGAAGGATTTGCTGTGTAGGCTTACAATGGCCACCCACAGAGTCAGGGTGGAGGAGTACAAAACGGCTGCCTATGTGCTGCAGCCAGGAGCCCTGCCAGAGGAGGACAGCCTGGAGCTCACTGCACTACCCAGTGCCAGTCCACTGCAAAAAGCTGAAGAATCTGTGGTGGAGTCCTGACAGAACTGGAGACAGGTGTCCACAGGCAATGGTAAAGACTGGAGCTCCCCCAATGAATAAAAGGGCAGACTTCGTTCTTCTTTCCCTTTTTATTTTATCAGAGCTACAAGCTTATTGGTTGGTACCAACCCACATGTGGGTTGGCTCTTCCCTCCTCAGTGTGTGACCTACCTATCAGTCATCCACAGACACAGGCAGCACTGTAGCCTGCTAATTCACTAGGAGTTCCTTACTGTGCTGAAGTTGACACCATAATTAACTATCATAGGTCCAGGCCTTAGATTCTGTTTTGCTGCACATCCTTCTGCAGAGAGGCTTGGAGTCCTGTAGAAAGGACAGGAAATTAAAGAGCAGCAAGTATCCTGCTGCTGCCTAAGGGCACAGCGTCCGCCAGACAAAGACTGAACCCAGGGCCAAGCCGGTGCAGCTTGAACTGGTTGTGTCCTCTTCTGCTGGCTCCCACACTGCAGGCTTGGCTGATGACACAGGTCCTGTTATCTTCAGTTTCTTCCAACTTCCCAGGGAACTCCTTCTTTATCTCCTACACATGAAGATGGGAGGCGTGTGGGTGTGTGTTCAGCCCAGGAAGGAGGGAGACAGTGTGCCCACACGCTACTCTTCCCCACGCTTCTGAGAATAGATCATAAACAGTGAAATGGGGAAGTGACAAATGTACAGATCAGTGGTGGCGAACCTTTGGCACCCATGCCACAGTGGGATGTCTGAAAAGGCTCACCATCGCTGGTACAGATTATTGTAAAATCTAACTCTGTCGAATAGTCAAAGAGGTAAGGGGTTAACATACATTTATATAGACAATAGGAGCCATTTGCTATAAGTGGAAAATAAACAGAAGAGCAAAGATGTCAAAAAGTGTGGTCAGGCCTGCACACAGCTCTTGCTGCCTATGGGGTTGGTACCCAGCATCGAGAACTTGACCTCCAGGAAGCAAAAGGGGTAAGATTGTTCTTACCTGTGGAGTCCCTCAAGTTTCAGCAGTTTTAAAGTCTTCATTTTACCATTTGAGAGCTGGGCCAAAGAAATACACTGAGAAATGTTTTCATAGTCTAACAAGAGAATCAAGGCCAAATGTTTTGTCAAAACATCATTTCCTTTTGGAACCAAATTTAAGAAGGAATTTATCCTATGGACTTGGCTTCAAGTGGACGTTATCATCAAATAATGTTTTACAAATGATACAGAGATTGTCTGAAGTTGAAACTTTCATAAACTGTATGCCAAAATAGGAGGTTGAGCAAATGGGCTGTAGACAGTTTGTTTCTAAAAGACTGACTTTATGCAGAAACATAGTGTGAAGCATACAGAAAGACAGCTGCTATGCCATTTGCAGTGTCAGAAATACCACCGTTCTTTTACTCTCCATATTTCCTCCATTCTGGTCAATTTGTACTTAAACTTATAATTAGTGAATGCCATAAAGTGAATGCTTCTGTGTTTTTAAGATTCACCTGTTGAAACCCCGCCCCCTAGTGTAGCTGGATTCAGAGATGGAAGCAGTAATAAGTGGTGAAGTACAGCTGTGCACCAGAAAAAACACCAGTGTGCTCCCTGTCCACACAACACATCAGCGTGAGGATGCAGTAGACGCTGCCACTGCACCCAGGAGGGACCCTCTCAGGGCTCGCCCCTTGCTCTTGGCCCTGTAGCCCCCAGGAGGGGCTTTTTCCCAGTCATCCAGTGCTGCTCTGCATGGCAGCCTGAGCCGTGTCACAGCAAATGAGTTGACGCCGGTTTCCTTACCTTGCTTTTATCCTCTCCCTCACTACAGTGCCTGTCAGAGGATGCGGCATCCCTGGGCCCCAGCACAGAGGCCCTTCTCGTGGGGACCCTGTGCTGCTCATCCCTTCTGACACCCTTCTTCCAGCTCCCATCCCCAACTCCAGCCTCTTCCTGTTGGAGACTGTCCTGCTGGTCCCTCCGTGGCACCGACACTTGCTGCGTCTTTCTGTTCTATTTCTATTAGACTGTTGTGGTGAAGTGCGACCTTGTCTTTACCATGAGACTTCTGCTACACTTGAGATTTTGTTCTTAGGCTCCCATTTGCCATATGTCCTTGAATTTGGATTTGCCACTTAGAGAACAACCCCCTGGTGACTTGCCTGGCCTCTCTACACTGCTCCTCAGCCCAAGCAAAGATGGTGAGGCTGCAGGAAGAAGGTGGCTTCTCCGAAGCCTTGTGGAAAGCTGGTGCGGCAGGTTCAGGACAGACTGCAAGCACCTCCCTTCCTGTTTCCACCGTCCTTCCCGCTGGTTCTTTTGTTATTATTAATTATTATTAAGTTTATTGGTACAATTTAGATGTACACAACGATCACATTCATTGTAGGGAATTTACACCTGTGCATGATACGGCCTGGTTCCTCTTTTTTTAATCCCCTCCCCCGCTCTTCCCCTCCTTATTTACAAAGCTTTATTTCCATTTTGTCCTGATTTTATCATTTTCCCCTTTTCCCTTCCTCCCTTCCCCTCCCCCTCCCTAGTTACCCTTCCTGTTGAACAACTCCTTCCTAATTCACAATATCTGTTGTACATTTTAGTCCTCACCTACACTTTTGCTTTCTCACATCAGAGAAACAATGCAATATTTATACATGTATGTCCTATTATTTCACTTAAGAGTATGGTCTCAAGGTGTATCTGTTTAGGTAGAAATGTCTCAAGTTTATTTTTCTTTATGACAGAGTAGTACTCCATTGTATAAAAAAACCAGCTTTTTTATCCATTGCTCTGTTGATGGGCATTTGAATTATTTCCAATTTTAACTGTTACAAACTGTGCTGTGGTAAACACAAATGTGCATATATTGCTGTAGTATGATGCTTGTAATTCTTCTGGAAAGATATCAAGAAGGGAAATAGCTGGGTCAGATGGGACCACGAGACCTAGTTTTCTGAGGAATCTCCACAGTGATTTCCACAGTGGTTGCACAGGTCTACACTCCCACCAACAGTGCAGAAGTTTTCTCTTTCCCCACAGCCCCACTAGCATTTATTTTTAGTTGATTTCTCAATTATTGTTATTCTTTCTGGAGTCAGATAGAATCTCAGTGTTGTTTGTTTTTTTTTTTAATTGCATCTCTCAAAAAACCAGTGATGCTGAACATTTTTTCATATATTTGTTTTCTACTAGTATTTCTTCCTTTGAGAAGTGTATATTCATCTCAGATGCGTATTTTTGAATTGGGTCTTTAAATTTGGGGTGTCTAACTTTTTTCATTTCTTTATATGTTCTACATAGACCTAGAATAGCAAAAATAATTCTTGGCAACAAAGTCAAGGTAGAATGCATCAAATTACTGACTTGAAATTATACTACAAAACCACTGTGATAAAATCATCTTGGTAAGGGGAAAAAAGAAACCCAACCCAGACCTGAGGATCAATGAAACAGATCAGAAGATGCAGAAACAACTCCAAATGCACTCAACCCCCTTATCTTTGAAAAAGGGAACAAACATGCTCCACTAGAAGAAAGGTAGCCTCTTTAATAAATGGTGCTGGAAAAACTGACTTTCTGCTCTGACTTTCCACAAGCCAAAGACTAAAACTAGACCCATGTATATCACCATGCACTAAACTAAAGTCAAAATGGATCAAAGATCTAAATATTAAACAGAAACACTAAGTCTACTTGGAAGAGAACATAGGTAGAATGTTTGAAGACATAGGTGTAGGCAAAAGTTTCTTGAACAAACCTCTGATCTCATGGGAAATACTGCAAAAAATAAAAAACTTGGATCTCAACCTTTTAAAAAGGTTTTGCAAAGCAAAAGAAATCACCAACAGAGTGAGACAACAACCCACAGAATGGGGAAAAAATTTATCCTGTTGTTCCACAGACAAAGGTCTTCCAGCTATTTCTTTTTCTTCTCTTAAGTGATCTCAGATCCTCTAAGTCTGGATTAAATGTTCATCAGCTTGGCATGGCTGGCTGTAACCTGGTTGGCAGTTCATGCAACAAAAACTTTTTGCCTTGAATGTGTTTCAGGATCTCCAAAGTGAAAGATGAAGGAAATAATGGAGATATGGAAAAGACTACTGAATTCTCCAGGAGGAAGTGATGTCAGTTCTACAGGAGGAAGTGGTGTCACTCCTCCAGGAGGAAGTGATGTCACTCCTCCTTATCCACAGTGGGTGCTTCATTTGTGGCTGTCTCCAGGCCTGATGCAGGGGTGCATAACTAAAGCAAAACCAAGAACACAGCTCCCACTACCACTAGGAATCATGAAGGCGGATGAGGTAATAAATGACTGCTTGACACTCTTGTTCCCTTTCTTCATCTCAATGTTTGGGGCATTGCTGTGCTTTCTTGATTATCAAACAGCAAGGACAGTGAGAGGAGGTGGGGGAGAGCACTGAAGGAAGGAAGGAAGGATGTGAGAAAGGAAGGAAGGAAGGAAGGGAGGAAGAAAGAGAAGGAAGGAAAGAAGGAAGGGAGGAAGAGAAGGCAGGCAGCTTGTATCAACCATTCCTTTTCTGATCATTTACTTTCCCTGGAAATATCTGTGGCTGAGGGAGGCCAGAGATAGGGGTTCTCGTAATGATCAGTGGGAAGGAATGATGACCATGAATCTTCCACCAGCTTCAGCCTCATCGGGGTCCTAGGTGGGCCCCAGAAGGCATGGTGGGGTGCAGAGAGGACCTGCCTCCTTGGCAGATGGGCCACCCCCAGTGCACCTGAACAGTGAGACCAATGGGGCCACACCTGAGCTCCCAGCCAACACAGTTGGTGACTTTCCTTCCTGATGCCGACAGGAAGGAGGGTGTAGGGGAGGCCACCTGCAGGGTGCAGCAGGGTCACAGGAGGTGAGCTGCACTCGTTGGAGTTGCAGGGGTGGACAGCAAGTGTTCTGTGGTTGAGGTGCCGTCGACAGACACAGAGAAGCAAGGCTGCTGTGGGCTGTGGGGTTGAACATGGGTCCCTGGAGAAGGAGCCTCAGAGAGACCTGCTCTAGTCCAAGCAAACTCCTAGACAGCATTAGAACTCCCAAAGCCATACAAGACTGCTAAAGGCGGAAGTCACCATCACAATTCCCATTTGTTGAGAATTGGTGGAATCCCAACAGGCGGCTCTACTTTTCCACTCTGCTATTGACTTATTGCAATGATGAGGGTCATTGCCTTAGATGCCTCCTGCAGAGCAGCCAAGCTCGGCACTAGAACTGACACTGCAGGCCATCCAAGCACCTGGCCCACCACAACGGGCTGTTGTTATTGCCTTGCAACAGCTGGTTTTCTGGCGAGGCTGCGGAGACAGGTACAGTGTGTAAAATACATCTTGCTGAGCTCATAAACATGCGTCATTACTTTACATGTGCAGTGACTTGGAAGTTCTGGTCAGAGGCTCAAGGACCCTGTCCCTTTAGATTTTGAGAAGACTTAAGAACTAGGGCCAAAGCCCCACAGGGCGACAATGTGGGCGTCATGGAGTGATGGGGCTTGTGGTCCTCACGGGACCATGCAGCACAGGGTCAAGACAGAGTGGGTGCTTCAAGAGGAACCAGTTATAATTCATGAGCACTTGGGGATACGATAAACTGCTGTGAAAACCCAGCTTTGCTTCACTTTCGGCTGCTGCACCTGTGTCCCTTGCTGCGACCTTGAAGCAGTGTCCTGTGGACAGCGATAGTCACAAGGCAGGCTGCTGTCTTGGCCAGAGCTGCAATCTCAGGCATTGCCCATGGGGCAGTATTATCTGCCTGGTGCTCAGCTAAAGCAGCGAATCAGCAGAGTGATATGCAGTGGATAAAAGACCCAGCCTTCCCTACTTCTCTCTGTCAGTCTGGAGCAAGGAAGGCCGTGCTGGTGTTTGCCTTGCTCTCCTGGAGAGAGATTTCATATGGAAGACTCACAGGGAGCTGGACATTTCCGAAATCCTGGCTGACCCTGGGCTTCCAACCTAGCACTTGAAGGTGGGTCGGGTTGTCCGTTCCACGGGGACGGCTGCCATATCTCAAAACAGTGCAGTAGCAAAGTGCAGGGCGAGCAGGTGATCTTCCCAAATGGAGAAGTCTCTCAACTAGCTGGGAAGTAAGACTGGGCTGCCCCAGTACCAGTGTGGTTCTTTACAACACCCTGATGTGTGTTTAGAGACAGAGGATACAGTCCAAACAGCATCCTTGGTAAGTCCCGGTGTCTCCGTGTTTGTGGTGCGCAGTTTCAGGAGTTTGTTCTGTAGAGTGTGCCTTTCACTTGATATGAAAAGCACCGCCTGCCAGAGCTGGCGATGCAGCCCATCTCTGGCAAGACTGTGTGTGTGGAAGCAAGGTGCCACTGCACAGGTGTGCAGGGCCCAAATGTGGCCCGGGCAGACTGATCTGGGGACACGGAATTCCAGCCAGGAGGAAGTCTAAGGGTCCCAACCTGGTCAGAGAGGGTCTGGAATCAGATCACTTCTTTTGTGGATGTAAGCCATGCTCAATGAAATAAACCAAGCTCACTGCAAATACCAGCAGGACCACTACCGGGAACCCAAGTCCGTCCAGGCTCCTGAGCTGCAGAAGGCACCGGGACCTGGACAGCGTCTTTCCTCGGCTGCTGCCTAAGTTCTTAACAGTACAGGAGCTTGGGTGGGTTCAGAGCCTGCAGGGTCACAGGGAAGGTGTCTGTGGAAGAGGACAGGGAGTGTGGTGTGGATAACCGCTTACCTCCGCCCTCAGCCCGGTGAGCCCCACGCCTGGAGTTTGAACACCACATGGTTACTGATGAGAAAAGTGGTTTTGACAAGTTCAAGATCCTGCAAAACCAACTCCTGCAGCAGTCGGAGGCACTTCGCCTGAGGAGGGGGAGTCAGACGCTGACACCTACTGAGGGTGACAGGAGGCAGGCCCTGCTGGGGGCCAGCCCAAGACGCTGGGAGCAGGGGCACGTTCGTGGGGTTTTGGAAGAAGCCTTGCCTCCTTCTTCCTTCCTTTCCTCCCTCTTTCTTTCTTTCTTTCTTTCTTTCTTTCTTTCTTTCTTTCTTTCTTTCTTTCTTTTTTTCTTTTCTTTTCTTTTCTTTTCTTTTCTTTCTTTCTTTCTTTCTTTCTTTCTTTCTTTCTTTTTTTCTTTTCTTTTCTTTTTTCTTTTCTTTCTTTCTTTCTTTCTTTCTTTCTTTCTTTCTTTCTTTTTCTCTCTCTTTCTTTCTTTCTTCCTTTTTTCTTTTCTTTCTTTCTTTCTTTCTTTTTTCTCTCTCTCTCTTTCTTTCTTTCTTCCTTTTTTCTTTTCTTTTCTTTCTTTCTTTCTTTTTCTCTCTCTCTTTCTTTCTTTCTTTCTTCTTTTTTTCTTTTCTTTTCTTTCTTTCTTCCTTCCACTCTTTCTCTCCCTTTCTTCCTCCCTCCTTCCTTTCTTTCCTTCTCATCTCCTGTGTATTATATGATGATGATCCTTTCATCAGACCTTGCAACCTGTTGAGAAGCACTATGGCACCTTCAAATGAGCTCAGCTTCCAAACTTTCACCTGTGAATTCACCCCCCTTTAACCCACCTCACAGAGACCATTCTACCTGGACCGTCCTTACTCTCTGGCTGCCTTCTCCCTAACGCTTAGTCCAGGCATGGGCAGAATGATGGAGTTAGAGGGCTCTGTGTGCAGTCATGCTGAACTGTTCGCTGTGACATCTGTTTTTCTCTTGGATGGCCCTGGGCAGCAGCAGTCACTGTATCTTTTATTGCACCTTGCGAAGACACTCACGAAAGAAGACTTCCAGAACTGCTTCAGAAAATGGCAAGAATAATGAGATGGGTGTGTTCAAAGCAAGGGCGTATAATGTGAGGAGAACCAATGGAAATGTGTCTTTAACTGTAAGTGTTTTGAAATTTAAACATTTACCATATATTTTGGTCACCACATTTTATGTGTATATATATATTACTGCTCAAAACTGGTCATATCTTTCCACTTCAGTGTCCACTGTTTCTTACTTGCATGGCAGAGAACAAACTTTGTTAGTTGCTGCCTCCTTCGGGCTCATTATTACACACTGCTGGCCAGGCCCACCCTGCTGTTCCAACACTAAGGAGAAGGTTGAGGGTCTCACCCTGCGTGACCTTCACTCGCACATTTCTAAACTGCTTCTTGCTCTCCTTTCCTTCAGCAGGATGTGCGTGAGTGCACACACCCTACTGTTAGAAGCATGCGCACCCCAGGGATGAGGGCCCTCACTCCTCAGGACCCAAGACAGGGCCAGGACCAAGGGGCTGGTAGAAAGGGGGATGCCTCGGAGTGGCAGGGTGTGCGGAGCTCTGAAGTCTGGGAAGCTAAGGCAACGGTGAGCTCTGTGGGACGACAGGATTTGGGGAGACCACCCCGACTGGAGAAGGACCCAGGAGGAAAACCAGGTTGAGCAGTGCAGAGCAAAGCTGAGCAATCAACTAATATAGAAAGGTTATTGAAATATAAAATAGCGAAGAATATTTAAACTGCTCACGTGTTTGGAGCACAGAGCCGTCCACTACAAGCTACCAGGAAACATCCAGTGGAAGGCACATGCGCTCTTGCGCCTGGTCGGGTGATGACTGCGAATATTGATGCTCTGGTTCCCAGCCTGACTTCCAGCATTTGCTCTTTGGCGATCCTTCTTCTGGTGCCCTGAGCCAGCAAACATGAAACTGTACAGCAAGAGCTCTATGTGGCTTTTCCTCACATCGTATCGCACCCCTGCGATAATGCGAATGACAATTGAAAGATGATTGAAAATGCGTATGAAAAATACTAGATCTATACAAAGACTTTAGAAAGCTGAATGCTTCCTCAGCACCTATAATTGAAAAATAAAGTAAGGAAAGCTCTGTTGCGATGTTTGTTAAGATGAAATAGTTGCACCTCCACCTCCCACCCGCGTTGGAGCTGTGTGTTCTGGGATCAGAATCCAGGGAGACTGCACCCTTTTCTGACACGAACTTAGCCTGAGAGACATCTCTGGGCTTCTGCTGGGAGGAGGCAGGAGAGCACTCCAGGTCCTCTCTTGGGTGGGGACCTTGCTAGGCATGAAATAGAAGCAGCACCATGAGGTGGGAAGGCACCATGAGGTGGGCATGGCTTCCTTCAGTACCCGCTGTGGCCCGGGACCAGGGCACAGGCTTTCGGTTCTCTTACCAGCATTGAGAGAGGGTTCTCTGCAGGTCCCTGCTGTTTCTTCCCACTGTGTCCCACTCCACAGGTGACCACCACATGGCTGTAGAGTCCCTGGCCCTCTGTTTCTCAGGTGTCTGCTTGAAGTAGCCCTGTGTCCAGGTGGAGTCAAGTCATCCTTCAGTCTCCTCAAAGGACCTCAAGGTCAGTCACCTTCCCCCCTGAGGTCAGCCTGTCTCGGTGGAGCTTTCAGATCCATCTCGGTCCCTATTCAAAGCAGGGTGTCCAAGAGGAAATGCTCTGATACCTGTGAATGTGGCCTCATGTGTGGGTGCTGAGCTTAAGACAAGGTTGTGAGGGTGAGCTCTAGTTAAGCAGGAGAGGTCTGGGCCAGTCCTCAGCAGGGCCTTGGGTGGCGGCCATCCCTGTGCCCTGGGACCTGGGACCACAGCCTCGAGGTCTGTGTGAGAAGCCAGTTGTGTTTGGAAGTTATCTACCTGCAGGGCTTTGTTAGTGGTGACCTAACAAACCCTACAGGCCTGTTCAGCACCTGAAGCCACCGTTCCTGTGAGCAACATGTCTCTGGGAGGTGTTGTGAGGGACTGAGTGGCCGGGACCCAACTGTGTGCACTCGAGAGGAGAGACACCATGCTGGCCTCAGAAGCACGGGTCAGGGAGCTCTGAGGCGACTGCTGATCTCCCCAGAAATGCCCCCACCCTCCTCTGCTTATCCAGAAAGACTCCCAAGGCTCTTCAGGAAAGACACCTGCTTGTCACAAGCACCTGTGGAGGGGGTCAGGCCTCTCCCTTAATTTCTACCGAAGAGCTTGCTGGAGCTGTCCAAGTGCTGCAGGCGTAGGAAGGTGATCCTGTGCGTCCCGTTCATGCTCTGTGTGCACTGAGCTCCTGGCCTCTCACGGGCTTAAACCCAGGGCTCACATTTGTGTCCATCGGCTGCCTGAGTAGAGTGGTGCCTGGTGTGGGTGCCGGGCCGCATGCTGCGTGGGAGAGGGGACACACAGGTGCACTCCCTGGTCCGGCCCCGAGCTTCCCAGTTAAGGTGCTGAGAGGAAGCAGTGATGTCCAATGGCTGGCGGCTGCTCTGGGATGGCTGCCCATGGTTGGACTCTGAGGAGGCTTTAGAGAGAAGGATGGGGTCCAGGCTGAGGCGAGTGCCTTCCAGAACTTTCTGTGCAAGAGCAGGGAAGGCTTTGTGAAACCCTTTGTGCGGCCTGAGCCTTCCTTCCCAGCACTGCAAAACCCGGCTTGTCAGCCTGTGAGAGCTGCTCAGGGGGCCCTATCCAGGTGCTTTACATGACAAATCGACCTCATCAATTGCTTCTGCAGTTGCCTAATCAAAACAACCAGGTTCAATTTTCTTAAAACACTCTGTGCAGGGCTGATCACCTCTCTCAGAGTTTAAAAACTGTGTGAAAGCAAATGTGGGGTGTAAGAGGCCCTGAGGCTGCCTGCAAAGCTCCAGCCGTGCTCACGGCTTCCCTGCAAGCTGTGGTCTCATCTGGAGCTCGACGAGAGGGCTGCGCCTCTGCTTCCACCTGACTAAGAAACCACGAGCACAGACGGCCATGACTTCAGCCCACCCTGGACGACATGCAGCACCCACAGGAAGGTGTCCGCCTGACTCTGAGCTGCAGGAATGTTGGAGCAAAGGAAGCGGGCTGCTCAGGCTTCTGCACCCACTACTCAATGTGTGCTTGAGGGTCAGAGATGTGCTCCTCTGTTCTCAAAACGTTTCGCCATTTGTGCTCTCTATTTGTTCCTTTATAATGAATAAAATCTGCTTAAGTTTTCTGTATGAATAGCACTCATTTGATGGATCTCTGCATAGAGGGCAGCTAATGTTTGACTGGATTATGTTCTAGTTTTAATTTAAAATTTAATACAGAGTTAAACATTTTTGTAATAGTGCATACATACAAAAGTGGCCATTTCTCTTTGCTGTCTCCCATTTGCTCTCTGCTCTCCCTCCCTTGGTACTGGTATTAGTCAGTCTCCCTTCTTATCAAGCGAATCGGACTCTTAGTTACCAGTGCTGAGTAACAAATGGTGGCATAGTTTTAGCCCTCAGGGTCTCTGCAAGTCAGGAGTCTGGGCCTGGCCTAGCTGGGTTTTCTGTCCTGCTCTCAGCAGATGGTGCCTGTGTCCCCATGGGGAAGCTTGTGTGGGCTGGGGTCCACACAGAAGTCTCCCGGATGCTGGCAGAGTCTGATCCACCCTGGTGCAGAGTTTGTGGCAGCATGCTTCTTTGAAGCCAGCAAAACAGGAAGTCCTGGCCGATTCTCCTTTCTCCTCCCCAGTGGGTGTGGAAGGACTTCCTGGAGGCTCGGGTCTCCCCACGGTGACTCCTGCTGATGAACCTGGAGTCATGGACCAGAGATCTGTCTGAGTATGTCTGTGTAGCTATCACAAAACACCTTAGGCTGGATAATTCATTAAAAATAAATAAAACTATTCCTCACAGTCTTGGAGGCAAGAAAGTCCACGATCCTGGTGCCAGCAGGGCCAGCACCTGGAAAAGTTCCTCAACAAGAACTGGGCATTTTCAGATGGCAGGAAAGCAAGCAGAGCCAAGCAGGACGAGCGCGTTGTTCTCTGAGAATTTAATCCGTGCATCCCGCTGGTGGTGGCTTCACGGCTTAATCACTGCCCCCAGCCGCTCATCTCCTGAGACCACCACAGTGGAGCATCTCAACACGTGTTTTGCAGGGACACCTGCTTTCACTCCTGCAAAGACCTTAGTTCAATCTGCAGACGCCTTCCACCTCTGCCACGTGACAGAGGAGCACCACAGGAGTGATCTCCAATCCCTGCACCTACCTGCAGTGTGAAGAAGCGCGAATGACTCCGCCTGCCCGGGGAAGGGCTGTCAGAGAGAGCTCTGGGCGTCTGCCCACACAGCCTGCTGCTGGGTTTCCCCTGGTGGTGATGGGATGCTGACCGCTGGGTGTAAACACATTGACACACACCCTGGCAGTGCCACACGCAGCAGGTGACATGCATCCCTACCCTGAAACCAGTGGATCTACCCCTGAAGATGCTGACCCAGCACAAGCGCCCTGAGTGAGGGAACTGAAGGTGTTTGTGGGGACACGCCCTAGCTCCTCTGATCACTGTGGCGATAAGTTTGACCTTGGACTGTCTAGCCTCCAGCACAGTGAAAATAAATTGATTTTGATTTTGAATTGTCCACTTTGAGACCGGTTCCTCCGTCACTCAGCTTGTGGCAGAACTGAGTCCCGGCTGTTCACAGAGATATCACAGGGGCCCGAGGCCCCGTACCAGCTGTTTTCTTTCCAGTCTCACTTCCAGGCCTGCCCCCCGGCTTTCCTGAGGTCAGTTCCCAAAGAGGTACCTGCCTGCTGATTCTGGACCCACACCTGGACCTGGGGAACCACTAGGCCACTGGTGTCCCTGGCTGCATCAGCAGCGTCCCTGAGGTGCAGCTCAGTGTGGACGCATGCGTTTTCTGGCTGCTTCTGTGTAAGTTCCAAGCCAGACCTTAAGCGACAAATATATATACTCTCCTAGTGTGACCATTAATCAGGATATGTCCGCTTGATGGATTAGGAAACGCCTAGAAGATTAGTAAGGTGCGGTGCTGGTGAGTCTGTGGATGACGGACGTGCAGGCCACCACTGAGCAGGGAGACCCACTCCTGGTGCTGGTGGCACCAGACACTAGGCTTGTAGCCTGCACAGAGGGGAAGGAGAAGGAAGTGCTTCCGTTTTGGAAGAGCTCCAGTCTTCACCACTGCCTCTGGCCTCTGGTTTTCATTTCTTCAGCCTCTGACACAGACTGGCACTGCTGACCCGCCACGGGCTTCTCCGCATGGACAGGAGCTCTATCCCTGATCACACTTATTCTGTTGCTTCCATCTTCAAGGTCTGCGCAGCCCCTGGGTTCTACAATTCCCCAGTGTACAGATGCCACTGTGGACTCTCCCGCCCCGACCGTGTGAGCCTGCCCGATAACCCTCCTGGCATCCTACGTGTGTTGTTCATAGACTTTGCTCTAGAGGCGGAAGGTGAGATCATTTTGTCAGTGGGGTGGGTCCCTTCTGAGACAGGATAAGAGAGGACCTGCTCCTCCTCTCTCTCCAGGTGGCTGGTGGCCTCCTGGCTGCTTAGATACCCCGAATCAGTTCAAAACATTTAGGGCAATTTCTATTAAATGAAACAATGTTGGTATGTCCTCAGCCACTATTCCTGAGACCTGACACCGTGTGACTTCCGGCTCTTCTCCAAAGACAAAATGACAAAGAATGGTAACTGCTTTGAATCAGTTCAGGACATGGAGGCAGCCGCAGAGTACAGCTACAAACACCCAGGAAAGGGGGTGTCCAGAATGCTTTCCGAAAGCAGCACGGGTGTTCAAAGTGAAGGGGACCATTTGTGAGGGATTTATGTCAATGTGGTTTTCGCTGCAATGGCTTCTTTCTAATTTAAACATTTACCCTAGTTTTGGTTCACGCCCCATACACACATGTGCCAGATACTTTATATGCACTCGTCTGCTGGCGGCACTCGGATGGGTTCCATGCTGTGGCTATTGTGAACAGTGCTGCAGGGTACACGGAAACGCGCAAGTCTTCTTAACGAAGCGGCCTCCAAGCTTTTGGAGAAATACTTAGAAGCGGAAGAGCAGATAGCTGATGCAAGTGGTTTCCTAATTTTAGCTTTTTGAGGAATCTCAGCGCAGTTTTCCGCAATAATTTTACTAATATGCATTCCCATCCACAGTGCACAAGATTTTCTGCTCTAATACCTCATCGCTCTTGCTATCATCCACCCTTTTCATTTATATTACTGAGGATTGTATCCAGATCCTACTCACACAAATTATGAAGGACTGCACCACTGAGCTACAGCCCCAGCCCATCTTTAAAAAATTTTGTAACAGGTCTCAATAAGTTGTCTTTGCTGGCATTAAACTCCCTGTCTCTTGTGTTAGCGCTTTAGCTACCTGAATAGCTGGGGTGATCGGCATGTGCCACCATTCCCAGCTTGTCCATCTGATAGCAGGGCTTCTGACAGGTGTAGTATGACTTCTCACTGTGGCTTTAACTTGCCTTTCCCTAATGATTAGTTCTGTTGAGCATTTTCTCATATATATGTTAGCCATTTTTATGTCTTCTTTTGAGAAATAGCCATTCGGGGCCCTTTCCCAATCTTTAAGTAGACTATTTGTTTTCTGTACATAGACTTGTTTGATTTCCTTATATCAGATATGTGGCTTGCAAATACTTTCTTCAATCAGTAGTTTGTCTCTTTTCTTGGTAAATAGTTTCCCTTGTTTTTCAGAAGCTTTTTTATTTGATTTATTCAATCAAATTTGTCTGCTTTTGCTTTTGTTACCTCTGATTTGGGATTCATAACTAAAAAATGTCATTGTCCAGACCAATATTGTTTTATTTCCCCCTTGCTGTATTTTCTATTAGTTTTATAGTTTGGGGTCTTATGTTTAAGTATTTATCCATTTTCAGTTCATTTTTACATATGGTGTGAGATAAAGATTCCTTATTACACGTATGAATATCCAGTCTTTTCAACACGATTTATCAAAGATACATACAGTACTGTGCTTTTCCCCATGTGCACTCTTGACCCTTGTCCAAAATCCATTGAGTGTATGTGTTGGGGGCAATTTCTGGGCCCCAAGTTCTGTTCCTTAGGCCAGTGAATCTATGGTTAATGCTAATACCAAGCTGTTTTACCAATTTGAGATCAGTTTGTGTGGGACATCTCCAGCACTTCCTCCTTGTGCTCCTGAATGCACTGATTATTTTCTCATTAGTTTTTTGTGGTTGTTCTGTATAAAGTTTAGAACTGTTGATTTCTAGGGGCTGGGGATTTAGCTCAGTGGCAAAGCGCCTGCCTGGCAAGCGCAAGGTCGTGAGTTCAGTTCCCGGTACCGGAGAAAAACCAAAAAAAAAAAAAAAAAAAAAAAAAAGAACTGTTGATTTCTATTTGTTTGGAAAGTGCTACTGGAATTTTGATAGGAAGTGCACTGAATTTGTACATCTATGGCACTGTAGACATTTCAATAGTATCGATTTTTCCAATCCATCAGTTTCCATTTAGTCGTGTCCTCTCAATTTCTTCTACTAATATTTTGGAGCTTTCAGTCTTTACCTCCTTGAAATATTCCTCTATTATTTTTTTGGTTTTGTTTTTGAGCTATTGTAAACGATATTTACAACGCTACTACAGTTTGGGGAGCATGCCTTTTTACCCTGTAGAAACTGTAGTGGATTTTGTGTGTGAATGTGCATTCTGCATCTTCCTAAAGCTGGGTATTGCTGCTTTCCCCAAATTAGGGAACTTTTCAGTCATTACTTCTGTTTCTCACCTTTTTTCTATGTCTTTTCCTTTGATGAGTAAGTTAAGTCTCTCAACGGTGCTCAGTAACTCCTGTCATCTTCATTCTTTGTTACTTTTGCTGCTCTTTTTGGATAATTGTAAATATTCTACCTCCAAGCCCACAGATGTTTTCTCAGCCAGGTTGGATCTGCTGCCAGGCTCTCTGTTGCCTGAATGGAAGGTATTGCTCATCTTTTGATTGCCATTTGATTTTATTGTCTTTCTTTCTTTGTCAAGCTTCTCATTTCATTTATGTATTGTTTCCCAAACAACAATGAATACTTTATCCATGCGTTCTCATAGTGCACTGAACTTTGAGAGCATTACTCTGCTTTCTTTCCTTGAGATTTCATAGGTTAGTTTTCCTTAGGGTCTATTGTTACTTTGTTAGTCCCTTTGGAAGAGCCATGATTTCCTCAATCCTTGTAAAATTGCAGAATTTTTCTTGATGTCTAGGATTCGAGGAGACAGTGACCTTTTGCAGCCAATGCAGTGCGCTTTGGCAGGGCTGGGCAGTCAGTACTTTTTCTTGACCCTGGGGAGACAAAGCTTCTGTCCGCCTCTCTGGAGGGCTGGTGTCTTCCTGCGCTGTGACCCAGCTGCAGCCTGGGAGGTTGGCTCTGCTGGGACCTGTGGCTGGGCTGTGCCACTGGGCTGAGCTCCTGTACCTCAGAAATCTGGCATCCTCTCCGGCAGGCAGAGCACAGTCTGAGTTCAGCACATGGACAGGGCTGCAGGATGAGCCCCAGATCAGGAGGACCTGCTGGTCGGGCTGGGGGAGATATCTCGCTTTGCTCAGTAAGAAAGTGCCATTGAGGTTTGACCCAGGCGTGCACAGAGTTTGGGGTCAGTGTTCTGAGTCTGGGAGAGCACTGTCTGCATTCCCGGGTGTGCAGGCTTGCCCCCTTCCTTTTGCCAAATGCATGACGGCAGTGTACTCGCTCCCTGGCCAAGGTCCTGGGGTAGGTCAGAAGTTGGTCCCGCAGGCTGGCCGTGACAGACTCAGGCCGGGTAAATCTTCCCTCCAAGCTGGGAGTGATGAGCTCAGCTTTGCAGGCATCTGTGCAGTTGGCTGTTGTCAGTAACAACACGTACACACAAGGAGCTTGCACAGAGACCCGTGTGCTGAACCCTGGGGCTTTGCCTGGCCTGGCTTCTGCTTGGCCCTGGGTGGCATGCCCTGGTCATTTCCCTGTGCCCAGGGGGTAAGGCAGAGAGGGCTTCCCAGCAAGGGCTTCACAATCCCAGGAAGCTGAATGTCCCCTCCAGTTGTCCCTTCCCTCCGAAATCTTGTGGTTTGGGTAGGCCACTCTGTATGCTCCAGGCTGACGTGTGAGGCAGAGGCGAGACAGTCACGTGATGTTCCTCCTGCTCTTTCCATGCAGTTTTGATTCCACTGGAAGGTCACACATGGGACCTCACTGTTCTCAGTCTGGGGTAATGGGCTTTCATCAGTGCATCCTTACGTTAAAATCTTCACAGTCATACACGTTTGCAGTACGTAAGGATCACATTTGTCTTATAGAGTTGGTTCACAAACATGACTCTTCTCCTCCTCTCCCTTCCCCTTCCTCCCTCTCCAGATTCCTTTCTATCTTCAAAAGATCTATCCCCCTCTTTCCTATTATCTATCTTTTACTTTCTAATGATTTGTACTTTGAGTTTCTTGTATAAGCGAAATCACATAATGTTTAAGTCTGTGTGCTTGGTTTATTTCACTTAGCATTATGGTCTCATGGTGTATGCATTTTCCTACAAACTATGCCAATTTATCCTTCTGTATGACAGACTAGTGCTCCAGGGTGTGTATGTGCTACACGTTTTAACCATTCTTCTATTGATGGACATACTAGCTGCTTCTGAGCGTTAGCTACCATGAGCTGTGCTATTGTGAACATGGGTTTGTGAGGAGCACACACCTTTGGAACTTCTAGAAATCTAGGGAGGCCCAAGACCTCCTCTTCCATCTTTTCAAGGTCACTCATAAAAATAGTCCTGTTTTGATGTTCTGATTTACATTGTTAACATAAGGAGGCGATGTGTGTGTGTGTGTGTGTGTGTGTGTGTGTGTGTGTGTGATCTAATTGTCTGTCTGTTGCGAAGCAGCCACTGTTGACAGGCAGTGACAGGCAGTGGAAGACGTTGACCACTCGGGTAACGGGAACAGACAGGGTGGACCTCTGCTGGAGGGGCCGCCATGATGTGAAGTGGAACCGGAAGTAGAACAAAGCAAGGCCCCTCGGCTGAGGTGAAAAAGCTTAGGATCCAAGTCGACTGGGACCCTTGGAACTTTCAGCTTGGGACACAGGAGAAAAGTTCACCCCTTGACTGAGGCAAGTCTCTGAGACACGGCAGCTCCCCACAGCCAAACTGGAAAGAGGGGGATGAGCAGCCGGGGCAGATGCCGGTGTGGTTTTACGGCGTGATGCCGACTGCCCCTCCTCAGCAGCTGTCTGCGCGCCTTTCCGCAGGATGAACTGCAAATGTTTGCTCCTCGAGGCTGGCAGCCAAGCTGGTCGGCAGCCTTCTGGACGGCTGCCCATCTGATGTGGGCAGAGATACCTGTGCAGTTTAGATTTATGCCTCTCCAGTGATGGAGGAAATCAGTGTCCTCTCCCATGAGTAGATGGTACCTGCGCTTTTTATGATGATTTCTTTAGTCACACGCCCAGCCCATGAGACCTTCTGGGATTTTTTAAAACTTAGAACTGGGGACATTAACTTTTCGTCATTATATTAATTACAAGATTTTTCAAATTTGTCGTTTTTACTTTTTATTCAACAATATATATATTAATAAATGTATATATAAAGGCATGTATAGTTATAAATATTTTTTTGCAACATTATGAATGCTATAAAATATATCAGTCATCCATTAATTATAAGAATTCACCCATGATCTCTGCTTTTTGCTTTTTGGAACAGGGTCTCTATGGTGGATTGACAACTGGTGGTCAGCTTGTGACACCCAGCTGAACTGAGCCAGGTGCTGCTGGGTGTGGGAGGCCCACCTGCGGACTGTTGCCATTAAAACAAAAAGAAGACCTAGAGAGGAAAAGGAGAAGGTGTTAGGGAGCTGTAGGTTCTCCTGGAGGAGCTTGTCACCCTGGGTTTCTTGATGAACTTGGCTGTTCTCATTGTCGAAGGAGCTTGGGGCCTTGCTGTTGTTGAGGATGGTTCTGTTACTTTTGGGGGAAGCTCTGGTTCTTACTTTGAGCGTCACTTCCTGGCTCCAGTGCAGATCCCTGAGCCTGCTATACAGATCCTTCATCCCGCTGGCACAGACTTTCTATCTTCCACCACTGACCTTTGGGCCTTCCCAGTGCAAATCCATGGAACAGACTCACATGAGACAATGTCGTGGGCTGTAGGTCTTCATCTAGACTTATGCAGGACATTGCGCTGGGATCCAGGCCCTCAGCTGCATTATTTTGGTCTTTAGTGTATGGACAGATTTCCTGCACTCTCTTTGTATGTGAGTCTTTGGTTGGCTATTATAAAATAATGCTATAAATTATGTGTCCTGTATTAAATTGTTCTCTTTGCAAACTCTGAGTACAACAGTCTCATTTTGCTATGTAGTCCAGGTTGGCCTTGAATTCACTCTGTAGCACAGGCTGACCTCAAACTCCTGGCGGTCCTCCTTCCTCTGCTTCCTGAGTGGGGTACTGGGATTATAGGTGTGCACCACCACACCTGGCTCTCACCCAGGTTCTTTTCTGCTACACTTTTATTTTTCATTATAAGCCTCATACGATGAATTTAAAATATTCTGGTGTATGTGAAGATAAATTGCTCAAATGCTGCCTTTTTATCTGATTAAATGTTCCGTCGTACTAGCTCTGCTTATTGCAGCGTCCCTCTCCTGGTCTTGTAAAACACTCCCCCACCACAGGGCAGGCCCTGTGTCAGCCGTGTGCATTTCTGTTCTTCTCTCCCCCTTCCCGGAGGGGATTCGCCCACACAGTCCTCACGCTGTCCCCATGGCAGGGGTGCTGGACGGTGCTGCACTAAGTTTTAACATCGTTACCTTTCTTGGTTAGTATTTGCCTGTTCTTCCAATAAACTTTAAAGTCAACTTATTTTGTTTCAGAAAAAAGAAACTGGCAGCATTAGAGCTGAAATTGCATTGAATTTGTGGAGGAATGCATGGGGAGCCGGCAGGGCTGACCTGAGCCCTCCTGTCGGGAGCAGGATGTGCTGTTCCACCACTGCTGGCCGCTCTGTTCTCGGGGTGCAGCTCTTGCAACCTCTGTTCACTCTCACCACCAGAGGGGTCTTTCCTTTTTTTTTTTTTTTTTTTTTTGGGAATTTCACTGTGCAGTTCAGGCTAGCCTTGAACTCACTATGTAGCCTGACTGGCCTGGAACTCTTGGCAATCCTGACTCAGCCTCCCGAGTGCTGCAATTATAGGCATGTGTCACCACACCAGCTCAGAGGGGCTTTTCTATGCAAACTCCGTCGGGCTGCTTCTCTGCTCAGCACTTTCAATGCAGTTCATCTATTTTTGAAAATCTGTAAAAAACAAGCAAGTGAAAGGAGCTGCTTTTTCCTGTCTTCTCTACCAACTGGGGGGCACGGAATGCCTTTGGATTTGGCTTCACTTTCTCTCCCACCCCCTCCTCCTATCCTCCCCCATCCTGGGTACAAATATTGACTGCAGGTTTGGAGAAGATTGGCATTTCCAAGTTGTTACACGGAGAATTCCTTGCCCTTTTGTCCTGAGCCAGTTCACCGCTGAGAAGAGTCACAGTGTAATCTGATAAATGACAACACACTCTGCAGAAAAATCCAGACCAGGCACACCCCGGCACACTAATCAGACCTATAAGGTGAATTAAAACCACCTCACCATGAAAGAAGCCACTTCAGTTTGAACGGAGTTTCATTGTCCTTTGCACCACAAGAAAATGCCACTTTCCCCCCAGACACACAGGTACACACATGCTCACATGCACACATGCCCAGACTTGTGCATGCACAGATACATACGTCTTGCTTGTGCACACATGCTCACACACATGCACTCATCCTACTTGTGCACATATTCTCACATGGACATGCACACATACACACACATGTCCACTGCTGTGCACACATTCACATACATGCACACATGTGCATGTGCCCTGCTTCTGCACATATTCTCACATGGATAGGCACACACATGCACACACATGTGCATTCATTTGTATTCACAGATGGACATACATGCATCCACACACACATGTACACACAGGCATGCACACTGCTGTGCACATATTCACACATGATAGGCACACATCCACACACATGCACACACATGTGCATTCATCTGCTTGTGCACACGTTCACACATGGGCATACATACACACACACACATGCACACATAGGAATGCACACTGCTGTGCACATATTCACACGTGGACAGGCATGCATCCATACACATGCACACATATGTGCATTCATCCTACTTGTGCACACATCCACACATAGACAGGCACACATTCTCACACTGACTCTCACACACATACATTCATCCTGCTTGTCACGTGTTCACACATGGACATGCATACATCCACACACACATCCACACACACACCCACTCCGGTGCACATATCTGCACATGGAGAGACACACGTGCCCACATGCAGACTCTGGTGCCAGCCAGGTGTCCTTCAGTGGGTGCTTTCCTGTGGTCTCTTCACACCTCACTTCATTTTTGCTCCCGCCTTGGAACCCCAACTTCTAGGACCACCAAGGCTACCCCCAAAATGCTTTCATCCCCCATAACCTGCAGGCCTCAGCACCCTCCCAGAAAGAAGAAACGCCTGGGGCTGCCTGACCTTTGGTTCCACAACCAGGAAGCTCCGTGAAGCTCTTGGAAGGAGGGCAGCAGGGCTATGAGAGGACTAAGCCATGGGCGGTGGGCTGGGGCGGCGCCGACAACGCCAGGGAGACCGTGAGCGGGGGGACCCCGGCCCCCTCCTTTCCTCCTGGCAGACAGCTTCTGACCCGGTTGGAAAGTTAAGTGTCCCTTGGTCCAGAGCCGCGCAGTGCCCCACCAAGAGACACCGAGCAAGAACAGGCGAGCAGTAGGAAACATGAGTAAAACCTATTACTCTTGGATAAATATAACATGCTGATGAAAATATGGGCAAATGCTGCTCAGAGCAGAGTCTCAGCCCGTGAATTCCAGGAGCAGGACCCGCGCCGGGGCTCCAAACCCCGAGGCGCCCTGTGTGCGTCACCCCTCTCCACCCATGTCACGTGTCTCTAAGCTGCCATGCCTTCACGGCGGCGGAACTTGCAAAGCTGTGCACACTCAACACCAGCCTCCTACGGCGCTAAAAACCCGCAAGGGTGTCATTTTCATCACAGCCAAATTAATTGCTCTTAGAGGATCTGGGAAAGAAAACAAAATCTGGGAAAAGAAGTTAGTATTTTGAGGAACTCACTGGACTACCCTGAGCACCTCAGTGGTATTCGGTGCTGTCGCAGCTTCGCTTCTGAATCCGAGTGAGCTGTTAGTTTCGTGCACCCAACTAGTGAAACAACATAAAATACCTTTAAAGGACAGAGAAAGCACTGATTTACAAAGTGGCTGAGTTCCTGAGAAAATTTCAAAGAAATTGAGAAGTTAAAGGGACCAGTTTCTTGATGTTTCTTAGTTCCTAGGAGGCAGGTAAGAGTCAGTGAGGAGGCTGCACACCGGCGGATGTTATTTCGGCCCAAATGTGGCTGGTGAAACGATCACCTCCACTCTTCAAAGCCGCGGCCCCTGGCTTTATAACAGAAGCCAGAGGAGAACTCCACACAGGAAGCAGCACACTTCCCTCGTCATGAAACCTCACCCGGGAGTGTAAAAGACCGCAGAGTTCAGTCTGCTTGACCTCTCATCATCATCGGTCTCTCGGGCAGCGAGAGGCACGCAGGTTGCCTGCAGACCCTGCTCCGCGCCTGTTTCCAGGTGAGCCTGACTTCCTGTGGCCGGGAGAAATGGGGTGCAACTGCCGGGCTCGCCTTCTCTGGGAGCCTCCTGGAGAGGATTTTGTAAATCAGCCTCCAGGGAGACATGTGTCCCCCTCAGTCCCGCTCCCTGAATGCTTAGCTCCTGCTGCAGAACTGCTTCCCAACACGGCCGTCAGAGGTCTGATTTCAGAACCCCTGGTGACATAATACATACTTTTATCTTCTGATGGCTCCATCTACCAATGGCAAAAATGAAAAATTAAAAGCATGCTCTTATTTCCAAATTCAGCCTGTTTGCTGCCTCATAGTAGAAATTTCTAGCCAACAGCGGATGCTCTCAGAGAGGCATTTGCATGGAAGATCAGGAATTCAACTTCAGTGGGGCAGTTGCTGGACACTCAGCCAAAGTGTGGCTGCTCTCCACATCACAGGCTGGAAGTCGGCGGGAACAGCACATTAAAGAGGATGTGCTGTCCCATACCTCTTATGGCAAAGGAAATATCAGTCACCTTGGAGTGATTTAATTGCCACAGAGGTCAAGATTTTCAGATAACACACAGTTTACTCCCCACAAACCAAACCAAACCAAAACAGTATCTGGCTGTGTAGCTCTTAGACTCTATTATTTATTAAAGAAGAACAAACTTTGCTTTAGAGCACAGGCTCTTGGATGCAGAAGCTCTTGTCTGGGGAGAGGCTCGGGGCTCCTCATTCCTTGGCTGGCAGCCCTGCTGGCCTGGTGTGGGGCTCCACAGTGGTCCCTGGCCTCCTTTGCTCACCCCCGACATGCATGCAGAGGTGATCCCTAGCGGAATTGCTGCTCAGCAGTGGCAGGTGCTTCTTAGGAGAGTGAGACCTGCTCCCATCCTTCCACCTGACTTCCTGTCCATCTCTCAGAGCCACGCCATGGGCTGTCCAGCATAGCCAGGGATGTATAGTGGAAAAGGTCCAGCCTGGAGCTCCTGTGGAACCCCAGCTTATAGAAATGGAGCGTGCAAAAGCAGTAGACTCGTGAGTCCCCTGTGACTAGGCTGAGCTGTGCACTGTCCTCCTGCTGTAGCCTGGCCCAAGGATGGCCCTGGGAAGACCGTAGCACATAAACAGGCATGTGGGGTCCTGCAGACCCCTGTGGATGGGCAATGCCAGGTGCGAGTCAGAGAGAAGAACTCCCATGGTGACAATGCCCTCCCAGATCACAAGCTCTTCCTGCAGAAGGGCCCCTAGTTTGCTCCTTCAGGCTCAGTGCATCCCCAGATCAGGCCTGTCCCAACCCTTTGGGCTGAATCAAGGGCAGCCCGGCCTCTGGCTCAAAGTGCACAGGCAGGCCTGCCTGCAGGTGCCACTGGTGTTGAGAACCTATCCTCACCCTGCACACTACAGTGCTCCTTGCTGCCTCTGCAGGCATGGTGCGCATCCCTGTCGCAAGTGGTGTGCGCGTTTCCTGACAGATGTCCTCTCGCCCATGCTGCCAGCCCTCAGTGAGAAGCAGGGGTGACTGCGTCTCCAGCTGTGCAGCCCATGGCATTCACTTTTCACTGGGCAGAGTTTCTCCTAAGTGGGAGACTTAACATAGCTCTTCAGTGGATCTGCGTCTGCATACCCACTTTCTCTGCCACCTCAGCACTCACGGAGTCATTTTTCTTCACCCCCTCACTGGAAGTGGAAGCCCAGCAACCCTGTCACCCACCCTGCCAGGGCCAGCTCTGGCCGTGATAGGTCATCTGTCACTTGCAAATGTCTGGTTCTCATGAGTGACTGGGATTTGGAGCTCGCGGAGCTGGCCGACGGGAGGTCCTCTGCAGACAGGAGCACTGCCGGTTCCCCAGGCAGGAGGTGCAGTCTCTGGCAGGGCTGCCTTCAGCCAGACCCTGAGGCTCCATGAGTGGACATATAGAAGGGCTCCAGGGCCCGGCATGGAGAGCACCACTGTTTCCCTTGCAGCTGCCACAGACTGGGGAGGCCAAGCTCCCTGCTGCTCCCCGTGTCAGACTCAGGTCCAGAGAGCTCCGGGTTTCCCAGAGGCTCCCTGCTTCTGCACTCAGTCTTGGATTTAGGAAAGTTTTCTTCTGGAAATTGGTTCTATCTGGGAGTCACAGTCCAGGCGGATGGAGATGTATTTGGCATCGTGTCAAAATAGCACAAATAAACAAGTTTTGGTTTTCCTGGGTGAAGCAGCACATGGGGGCAGGTATCTCACCGGTAACGTCTACATACAAGGAACAAATAGTCATTGGTGACTCTGGGGGTGGTTGACGCTACTGTTTTGCTTTATCTTGATTTATGACGAGAAATCTGTGGAACTCATCCCACCTTGTGAGCGTCACCACCTCCAGCCATCGTCACAGACACAGGCACTGACCTGGAACACGCCATGATCAGTGGAAGCCAGTTTGGGGGGACAGAGCCAGGACTGGCCGGTTCTCCAGAGTCTGTTCTTTCTACTGTTTGATCTCTTTGGGAAAATTACCTGCTTCTCAGTGTTGCTTTTAGGATTTTCTATTTTGTGAGCAATTTCTCAGGCTATTGAAGAGACACCCAGTCCCTTAAGAGAAGGGTATTTTCAGTCAGTCCCCGGGTGCTTCCTCTCAGTAGAGCCCATTTTTGTGCAACATGGATTCATCTGCAAACTCATTTTCTGATAGAATGGATCTGTGGCAGATGGCCCCACATGACACGAGGAACTGAGAGTTCCCGGCATTCTGGAGCCCTCCCTGGAGAGGTGTCCTTGGTCTGACCTTCAGGAGGGGAGTCCTGCCCTCTCCTTCACACTGCCCCCAAGGCCATTCAACCAGAGGAGGACTCTCCGGAAATGTCTCACAGCACAGAGCTCACCTGCGCCACTTTCTGAGTCGAGACTTTTCCTTTCCAGGTGTCCAGGCCACAGTTGCTTCCCTCATTGGGAATCCTTCCTGGCTGGCCTGGGTCCATGCAGGAGGCATCCCGGGTCTGCCAGAAGATGTGCAGGCAGTGTGGCCGCTGACGGCATGTTTGCCTCCTGTGCTGTGGGGAAGTCCTCACACAGCTCCATTCCTACACTTGCTGGCTCCTGAAGTGGGCTTAATCATCCCCTGGCACGAGTCTGTGGTGGGGACGCTGTGACGGGATCAGTGTAGAACTTCTAGCAGAAGCCCTCACGCTGTTCAGGACATGGAGAACAGCAGCTGTCGTCGTCCCGGTTGTGGTTCTTGTTTCCTTTCCTTTTCTTGGTACACAGAAGAGACTTGTAAAGCCAGGTTGGTGGGGAAAGCTCTTCCCGCCTCACTTGGAGCTGAGAGCCCTGTGTCACACTGCACAGCCGTCTGACTGAGAGGAACACTGACTCGGAGAGCAGAGCTCAAAGGAAGAAAACTGACTCTGGAAAATGATGAGAGCCAGATGTTCAGACCAAAGTCCCGAGGAAAGCTCATCCTGCTGTTTGCCTCCTGACGTTCAGCAACACCAATCTGGAGCTGATACCTGACGGCCAAATCACTACCTTCACCAGGAGAAACTGCTCAACCCGAAGTCACTCCACATAACCAGTGAGCTTGTGACCTCAACCCCTGGCCTCCTGGCTGGCTGTGGGGTCCAGTGGCCTTGGGTGCTCCTGGCAGGGAACCCTGGCTCCAACACCTGGAGCTTGGTGCTTACATGCAGGCTGGGGTTCCCACTGAGGGCAAGAGCAGAGCCTGAGGCACAGAGGAGCCTCCTCCTGCTCCAGAGCCTGAGCATCATGCTGATGGCAGGTGGGAGGCCGCCAAGCCCCTCGGGCGTGTCCTGAGAGGACACCAGGTCACACAGTTGAAAGGTTCCGTTTCCTCTGCACGCTGTAGGTGGCTGCCTCCCCTTTTCCACCCTTCTCTCTGACCCTCACAGCCTGTGTCTCCACCTGGAAGGGAGCTGTGATCCAGGAAAGGCTGCATCTCTGTTACAGCAAGGACAGCTGGTAGGGCCGCGACCTCCTCCTGTGCTATATTACACAGAGGACACCTGTGGCATTCACACCTGCACACATGCACTGGGAGGGAAAGGGGTCTCCAGTACCCCCGTGTCAGGAGCTTCCGTGGGGAAATTGACTTCGTAGCACTGAGAGCTACTTGATTTGGGGCTTTGCATACTGAGACCCACTCTGGGTTCTGTGGGAATACTCTGATCACAGAAGCGCATGTGATGGTTTTTGTGTAGCTATCGGCCTGGTTTGCTTCCTGGGATTTGGAGTCCTGGAGTGAGTCCTGTGTCTTTCTGAGCTCTGAGGACCTGTGTCAGACTCATCCCTGTCTTAAGCATCAGCATCCCACTGCCCACATGTTGGCAGCAGGGTGGCCAGCGTTCACAATTTCCTGTGCTGCTCACCACCACTCCGAGTGCTGACCCACGCGGAGCCCATTGAAAATAGGAAAGTGATTATTCTCTTGTGGTTCTAATAAGAAGCGAGTGCTTCAGAGAGAGTCAAAGGAACCCAAAATGTGGTGTGCAACTTAGAACCACAGAAGGGAGGTCATCGGGATCTCTGAGCCATCCTTCCCGAGCTCCAGTGTGGACTGAACTGTAGACATGAACCCTAGACACCCAGCGCCACCAGGACCAACCGAAAGGAGGCCCGGGAGTGAGGGGAAGGTCTGCACAAGGGGCGCTGTCAAGCACAGAGGCTTCTGTAGATGACAAAAGCCATCAACTGAAGCTCTGTCATTGAGAGACACAGCACTGGCCGGCTGTGGCCCGGGGCTCCTCCTGCCTTCCCTCATTTTGTGTTCTTCCTGCCTTTCTGAACTGCAGCCAGACAAGCCTCTCACACATAAGGAAACACAAGCATACATGCTCACAGGAGAGCGGCAGGCTGCTGTGTTTACACAGGTGTGAGTCCACCATGGCTGTTCCTCACAACCGGCCCACGAGCTAGAAAGATCCGCACGTCGAGGTGCAGTTAGATGCCAGACACGGGCTGTCGAAGGTGTCTGCCATCTGTCTATGTCTGTCCTGGTGGCCACACGGATCCAGAGGAAGGAAAAAAGTGCTGCTGCTCTTAGCTGCACAGGCCACAGGGCCTCTGCTACCTGGGGAACTCTCGAGCCCCCAGTGGTTCCTGGGGATCCTCATCAAGCCTTTGCTCCTCGTAACACTGCGGGCAGGGCCAAGGGGCCTCCATCTCCATGTGTGTCCTCAGGATGAGGACCACTGATATCACGGCTCTAGCCATTCTTCCCAGGTTCCGGCCCCTGTGAGGGCCTCTGGGGGTCTCTCTGATGTATGAGAAATCAGGTTCCAGGTCTCTGACCCTTTTCCCTCCATGTAGCCAGAAATGATGGGGAATCAGGCTGGCAGGTCCGTGTGGGTATGAATGGGACAGTGTGTGCCCCTGCTTTACCTTTGGGTTACAAGGTGATGACCTTCCTACACTGTTTTAGCAGGTTCCTCGGTCTGCAGATCATTTGCACATCGATCATTCTCTGTTTTCCAATGAGACAGAAAATGTCTTCAAGGATTTCGAGAATCACAAATTCGCTTTAACATTGAAAGGGGAAACCACTTGGAACACACTTCACAAGTGTCCGCCCACTCCCCCGCAGGTACAAGATGATACCCTGTGCGCCACAGGGCTGGGGGAGAGGCAGCCTTCAGTCCCAGAAAGCACGTGCCCTGCAAGGCTCAGTCTCCCTGCAGCAAGGGTTAGCTGATGGCGGGGTGGTGTGGTAGAGGGAGCCAGGGAAATACGACGGCTGGACCTCCTTCTTTCTGTGAGCTTGCACTCCAGGCCTTTAGAACAACAGAACTCACACTCACTAGGTGGGGTTCGCTGAACACACCAACCTATCCTGCCTGGTGATAGGGACGTGTTCAGAGAATGATCTCATCCAGGGGACAATATCACAGAGAAGCCGACCCAAGATCTCACACGTGTGCTCCATCAGCAACCACAGGGTTGCATCGACTCTTGAGTTCGCTGTAGCCAAGCTGGGGCTGCTGTGTTTCAGAGGTGGAGCCGATCCGTACGGAGGATGCTCAGGTCCCTCCCAGCTCCTGAATTCCGCATTGGTGCTGTTGCTGGAGAAGGGACGCTGGTCTCCACAGCCCAGCCGTGGAGGCAGCAGAGGCGGCTCAGGTTGCACACCCTGCAGGGCTTGGTGTGGAGTGAGCAGCGAGCTTCCTCTCCTGCGCCCGCTTCCTAGGACTCCGGCTCCTCCAGTGAATAGGGAACACGAGAAGGGAGAGAGAGACGTCAGGGATTAGTTTTGTGTGGAGTGAATGTTGATCTTTCTTCACCTGCTTTTAACAAGTCTTCGCCTTGCTGAAATTTTTTTTATTAAATTGTAATCAGAAGCACAAAAAAGGATTGTTTATCATAGGAAAGACTAACCTTATTGTAAGCCTTTCTGCCCAGCCAGTCTCACAGATGTGAGCTGCTCCATAGCCCTCACCACACTTCTTCCAAGAGCTCATAATCGCAGGTCAGCGGAGTGCTCTGGGGTACTGGTGGAAAGGGATGAGTTAATTTTATTTGGGGACAACCTTCTCCCTTCCAAGTGGGGCTTATGGTAGGAAACCTTTAGTGAATGCTGAAGGCTGAGTCTTCAAATTTTCCATTCATATCTTTGATTGTCTCTGGGAGATCTCATATAGCCAGACTGAAGTTGTACTGTAGGTGCAAATAAGCAAGAAGCTCAATGCACCTCTAGCCTCTAGTGATGTTCTAATATAAATTCTTAGCTTATTGCTAAGGTTAGGTGGACAGCACCCAGGAAAGTCCGATCCCAAGCCCTGTGCCAAGCTGCCGTCTCTTGTTAGCATTTTCTTCTACGAGATGCATCTTCCAGTAGCCACTCTAATCCTGAAAACGACCTCAGGAGTGGAGTGATGAAAGGAGGCTGAGCTTAAGGATGGCTAGAAAAATAATTCAATAAAAAGATCTCTTTCACATAACATTATGTTTTTAAGGTACATCCATTTTCCTACAAATATCTCAAATGTGTCACCTTTATAGTGGAGTAATATTGCAAGATGCATAAAAATCACATTTTCTTTGTCCATTAGTCTGTTGATGGATAAATAGGCCACTTCCAAGGCTTAGCTATTATGGAGTGTGCTGCTGCATACATGGGTGTGCGTGGATCACGGCAACAGATGTGTTTAACTCTTGTAGGAAGAGACCTAGAAGGGGGATCGCTGGGTTGAATGGAATGCCTAGCTTTAGTACTTTAAGAAGTCACCACACTGTTTATACAAGTTTACATTCCTGCCACCCTCGTGGGAGAATTCCTTCCTCACCACAGCCTAGACATCTTAAATACTACATGTTTTCTCCCGTATGAAAACCCAAAATACAAATAAGTAAAGTGCAAACTACAGGACCGGTAAGAGAAATCGGGGAGATGAATATTTTGCAAGTAAGATGGGGACCAAACTCCGAGGGAGAGAAGGGCATAAAAGGCTTTGAGTTGTGTCATGAGCATGGAGCACTTACCCACAGTGAGTGCAACCAGGATGCATCGCAAACACAAACTGAGAAAGAAGAAAATAAGGCGGGGGTCTGGCAAAAGAGGAAGGAAAGGGGAAGGGGAAAGGGAACAGGGGGAATTAAGATATACTAAGTATGTTTATGTACCCATTAAGATGAGTGTAGACATCACGGACTACAGACAAACGTGTACTAGTAAAAGAGACTTTCAGTAGCTTCCTATGAGGGACAATGCTATTTTATAGTAAGCAATTACCAAGGATTTTTATTTAACGACCAATCTACTAGGATGTGTTTGACCTTAAAACTTCACTGTAGACCAACTTTCTCCTCAGTCCTTCATGGAACCCAGGTGTGCTTCCTTTCCTTTCTTTTCCTTGAGATCCCTCAAGGAAAAGTAGCTTTAGTTTGTTTTATTTTTTATTTTATTTTTCTTCCAGTACCAGGAATCGAACTCATGACCTTGCGCCTGCCAGGCAGGCACTGTGGCACTGAGCTAAATCCCCAGCCCCGAAAAGTATCTTTAGTATCAGGATGAGAATTGCATTCTCCTCTTGGTCACCATAGTCACCAGGGAACATGCCAGACAGATTGGCATGTAGGCACCAGGAGAAAGGCAATGACTGGAGCTTCCACAGGTTTTCTGGCATTTGGAGACCTCGAATGACTGGGCAGAGTGTCACCGTAGTACCTGCCCCTGACAGCTCACAGCATTGGGCAGGTAGGAGGTGGGATCAGGCCCCTGGAAGCTCACATGCCCCGAAGCTCAACTGCAATCTCAGCTTTGGGTTAGTTAGACCAAGAAATGTGTATGCGTCTAGGAGACCTTGAGCACAAGGTGGGTGAAATGTACTCCTGTGAGTTCAGAATCTTTACATATATTACCTAAAGTTCTTACAGGCTTGCAGGGCAGATTTTGATCTGTATGATACAGAAGAAATTCTGTCTCAGGGAAATTGGGTAGTTTTCCCCAAACTTCACAGCTGCAAAGTGTTCATTCTGGACTCAGAATTCTCTGGCTCCACCACCAACCTGAAGCCTCCCACTCCCCGAAGACCTCGGGTCTCACTCAGAACACTTGCAGTGAGTGTGTGACATCCCCACGGGATACCACAGCCTATAGATTCTGGCTCTGAATGTTTCAAGTGTTGCCTCACTATTTAAAACCATAAAGATATAAAGACTGATTTTTATCTCCTAAAGATTTCGTTTTGGAAACACAGAGGGCCAGATATAATGTTAATTTAAGAGCTTATTTTTTGTTCCCCAAAAGTAACCATAAAATGAGCCAAATTCCATAATAGTGTACATATGAACTCTTTAAGGCATAAAGAAAAGAAGCTCATAATGCCTTTAATTATGACTTTATTGCTTTTCCAGTTTCTGCAAAGTTTATATTGCTACACGGAGCTGAAAGTAATTTAGATAATAAGATAAGATCCATTGTTCACATGTTTGTAACTTTAATAGCCTAAAATAGTTGGAAAATTGCCCTAAAAAAGGAAAATGTTTTTAAACTAAATGTCAGGAGAATAAAGTGAGACCATTTATAGCATGTTATCTTTTTCCTTCCGGACTCACTTCAAGATGTGTGAATAGGGTGAATGCCAAGATAGTCCACCTTTTAAATTCCAAGATGTTTAGATAAAAGTAGGCTATACTTGGACTGGGCTTAGAGAGAAACTCTCAACCTAATCCTGCCTGCTTTGATAAACTGTCATACAGAAGGCTCATTTTATTTCCGTCTTTCATGGCCCATAGTCTGTACTTTTTCATGTATCTAAGTCATTATTTTAACTCCTCTGCAAAGACTCGCAAACTAAAGCAAACAAAAGTAGACAAACAAGCAAAACACACTGAGTGCATGTGGGACTATTTTTGGTTCACTGGAAATTATATCCAGAAGTGGCGCCCACACAGTCTTGGGGATGCAGGTCTGGGGCACCCAGCGCATTCGCGTGTAAGGCAACACCGGCCACAGCCTGGTCTGTCAGCACCTCCACGGGGCTGGTGGGAAGCTGAGGGTATCTCCGTGCTGCCCGAGGCTCACCGCGGAAGGACGGGCTGGAGGGGGTCTCCAGGTGGGGGCAGAACCCATCAGTCATTCCCCTGTCAGCGCGAAGAAGCCCCATCGGGGAGGAGGGGAAGAGAGGAAATCGCCCTAGGGTCTTAGCAAAGGCTGTCACCACATGACAATCAGCTAAACTGTAGACTTCTGAAGTAAATACACAAATTTTCAGAAAATGAGTAAAATTATTTTGTTTTCCATGTTTCTTGATTGTGTGTGGCTGTAAAAAAATAAAGTAACTCCGTTGTAAAAAAATAAATAAACAGGAAAGTCTTATTTTAGTTAAGTTGAAAGAAATAGTCAAGGTGCTGGTTTTAGCTGGAGCTAGTTTGCGTCCTTCCACCAGGCCAAAGGATGGCTCCACTCGGTGCTCCCTCAGCCGCCTCTCCATCACACAGGCAGTGAAATCTAGACGAGGAATGTGCACAGTCACATTCCATTCCCGTGGGAATTACTGAGATCCAATTCCTTTGACAGCCGCCCCCACGCACTCCTACGCTGCACCATCTTGGCCGCCATCTTAGCTCCAGTCCGCCATCTTTTCACCCCCATAATTCTCTGAGACTTGCGATAATTCCCCAAATGCAGTGTTCTGGCATGTTCCCTGGGAGAGGCCAGGTGGAGACAGGCGAGGACACACAGCTCTTGTGACAGGAGTGGCTGCTGCTGAGTGAAAGGGCTCAGGGACACACAATGGGATGGGCCATCTAGGATGGGGAATGTCCTCTGGCACACTGCTCTTGTTTTAAGACAGCAAATGATCTTTCTTAAAGACACCATTCCACCTGTCACTGGAAAATTGACTTCTGAGGAAAAGAGAGAGTGCTTCGTGACATCAAACGGGTCCATATATGCTCTGCGTCAAAGAATATGTATAATTTAGAATCTTCAAAGAATATTTTCTTCCCCCGTAACCTATCCCAATGTGCCATAACTCAGTGTCAGACAGTCATTCCCCATGTCTAACCTAAATTCTTCAGGCTGTCATTTAAGGCTATTTCCTTTTAGTTCTGCCTTTCTTAAGACATAATCTGCCGGTTGGCCACCATCCTCCCTGGGAGTTATCATGTGTTTTAGATAGAGGGACCGAATCACTTTCAATTATTCCTTTTTTGGGTTAAATAACTCTGACCCTGTCTGCTCCTCCTCCCGGACTGCATTGCAGTGATCGGAGATGACACTGCAGTGACCCAGTGACATGGACTGTGCATTAGAATCGTGTCTTGGGCAACAAACCAGGAAATTCCTCACCAGCACCAGTGAGCAGTGAGGGTCTCTTCATGCTCAGAGATGAGCCCCTGGGCTGGGAATGGTGGAGAGAGCGAAAATGTAAAGAATTCAGATTCCCGTTCAGGAGCGTAGTGACGTCCACACCTGCTCGCACCACAGCTCCTCCATCCCTGCTGCCGGCTAGCAACAAGGCTGGCTGTGGCAGGGGAGTCGGGGTCGGGACCCTCCAGAGTGGCACCTGAAGCTTCATTCACCCCAGGGACAATCATCTCGACACCAGGTGCTCGGCAGGGCAATGGCCAGGAGAGTGAGTGGACGGTGGGCAGTGAATTTCTAAGGCATACCTGTTACATGCCCTGTCTTGTCCCACATTGTACTTACCCTTCCTGCCCAATATCCATGTCACCCTTGTCATTCATTCCCACCTCGAGTGCCCAGGGAGCAGGCATTTCCTGTGTGCCATGCACTGCCAGCTCACGTGGAAATGGCAGAGTGAAGCTAAGGACTTCTGGGTCTACAGAGAGGCAAGGGGGCTTGGAAATCTAGGACTGGGGGGAGAGTCTGTGTTCAAGCGACATGGGGAGGCCCAGGGAGACCCTGCTGGCCCCAGGCTCTGCCGCTCTTCCCGGGGGCACCAGCAGGACACGGTCCAGATGGACAGGCCCTGACTGCCGTGGAAACTCTGCAGGTCACAAACTCTGTTACTGCAGACAGCAGCCAGAAGACAAAGTGAAAGCGAAGCAAATCGATTTTTAAACCAGAAAGTGACTTGTGATGAGGGCTCCGGGACTCCTACCTTTGCTCTTGATGGCTCTGCTGGCCCTGGGTGCCTGTGCTTTCAAAGACAAGCTGGCAGTTTCAGCAAAGGGGAAACAGGGCCTCCCATGTGGGTCCCTGACTTAGTGGCCAGGGAAAGGGAGTGACCTGTAGGCCAGCAGAGCTGCGCTGAGAACCTTTGCAGGGAGAGCAGCTTCTGGTGGGTGACGCTGTCCAGACCTGGCCTGCACACTCACAGCCCCGGCTTCTACAAGACGTGCAGACGCTTTGGACTCGCCTATGGCAATGTGTGTCCCAGGAAACTTAAGGAATAAGGAATTATTAAATAATTGATTTAATGCTCTTTTTAAGCTCCCCAGGTTCCCAGTACAATTGGATTGAAGACACAAGAAATGTGTCTCTACCCAAAATAATGACTGGCAGTCTCCTAGTCTGGGCTAGGCCTCTGCCATGTGCAGAGGAAGAAGGTCTAAGGGCGAGCTGTGTGCAAGTGACTTTTAAGTGAGTGCCACACATATACACCTGTAATCCCAGCACTCTGGGAAGCTGAGGCAAGAGGGTACAGCTTCAAGCCTAGCTTGGGGAACTTAGACACTTAGAAAGACCCCTCTCAGCATAAGAAGCAGAGTTTGGGATGTGGCATAGTGCAACGCCATAGATTCAATCCAGAGTACTGGAGAAGGAAGGGAGGAGGAAAGGAGGGAAGCAAGGAGGGAAGGAAGGAGGGAAGGAAGGAGGGAAGGAGGGAAGGAAGAAAGAGTGCGGCAGGAGGAGCCCAGACCACACGCACCAGCAGGACATGTCGGGTGACCCAAGCCATGAACCCAGGCCTCGGCTTATTGGTCAGAGTGGTGCAGTGAGGAAGCACTATGTCACAAAGGACTTTAAGCTGGGTGGCTGGAAGGAAGTTCACCATGTCATACCTCAACAGCAGAAGGCTGAGCCCAGGGCAGCTCCCTTGCAGAGTCCCTGCTCTGCTGAGGCCTGGCACTGCTGGCATCCTGAGCTGTGGACCCTCCCACCCAGTGCCCTCCCTGCCCAGGTGCTCCCCCTGTGGGATTTGCTCTGCCCCTGTCTCCCAGCTTTGTGGGGAATCACACATATGGGGGCCGGCCCACCCTACTCAGGCATGGTATTGCCTTAGCTAAGCACACCTGCCATGGCTCCTGTCCAGCTGGGGTCACATCTGGCGGTCCTAAGGGCTGCGACTTTAGCATACAAAGTTCGGGAGGACACAGCTCAACCTGGAGCAGGGAGAGCTCCCTCCTAAGGTCACTGTGCAGATGAAGTCAGCTCAGCCCATGAACCCCTTCCTTCAGCGCCCGGCCCTGAGCTGAGGGCTGTGCGAGGCCCTGACACCAGCTCCTGCCAATCCACCTGTCGTCTCCTCACTGCTGAGTTACTTGAACAAGCACATAGGAGAACAGGTACAGGTGCCCTTCCTTTCCTGAAAAATAAAAAACCCCACATCTTTGTCCAATGCATCCCTAATCGTCACCAAAGCCTCCTAGAGCAGAATGGGAAGAAAAGAGCAATGAATTCCACAGAGGATACCTTTAGAATCTGTTGCTTCTGCCTCCACGTTTCCTTTAAACAAACTTGCAACTCATGGGAGAATTTAGAACCGTGTTTGTAAAATATCTGGTGGGCAGACTGGAAATATTCCCTGGCCTCACACGCAGGCCCAGCGAGCACAGTGGGGAGATGTTTATCGGAGAAGGAGGGATGTGTGGGCGGGGCAGCATGTGCCCTTGGCCGCTGGGTTGGTTGTGCGGGCCGAGTGAGGTAGCCTGAGGCTGGCCCCTGCTACGGAGTGCTCCGGCCCAGCGTGCAGGAAGGCGCAGGTGGACGCAGAAGCTGTCCACCCTTCTTGCCTCCATTTCATTGCAAAGAAGGAGAAGGGACTGGATTTGCTCAGATCCTTTCCTGTGCTCCAGGACACCCACGCCTCGACTCCAGACTCAGCCGGTAGAAGGCTGCAGATGCTGTGGTGCAGTCGTGCTTTGTCAAGTGCCAGGTAGGATCCTCCCAGGAGCGAAATAGGGAAGTCTATGAACGCGGTGATCATCCAGCGCCTCAGGAGCCATCCATATGGAGGGAGGATTTGGCCCGCGGAGAGAATGGGTGACCACACACACTTCCAGGTCTGGCCATAGCAAGCCTTAGTGATGGGCATGGGGTGGAGTATAGGCACAGCGAGGTGCAAGGAAGAGTCTGGGTCCAAGCTTTACCTGAGGAGCAGTTCCTTGGAGAGCAGGAGTGAGTCCATTCAAAGCACACCGGGCATTTGGAATTTAGACTGCACTACAGAATAAAAACAATACCTGTGTCAGAGATGTTCAGCATTTCCATCAAAATATCCCCTAACATTTAAAACACCGCGAAGCATGTTTCCTAGTAACATATTCAAAGGAAAAGCCATATGCATTTCCCTTGCTTTGTATTAAATCTTTATGTTAAGCTGTGGACACCTGTCGTTTCACTGCTTATCAAAATTCCAAAGGAACAGCAAAAGAAGCCGCTTGCGTTGCATGGGCCGCAGCTTTGCAGGTGAAATGATGGAAATGAGTTGAAAATGCCGGATTCAAGGTGCCGACCTCAAAGCCCAGGAAGGACCGCTCTGTTCCGGCCTGACATCACCCCTGGGGCTCCAAGAAGCTGAACCAGCAAGGATCCTTGCCAAACATGAAGGGGAGTGAAGGGCCTGGATTCCTTCCTGTCTGTAGTACTCGATTTGGGAGGGGAGAGAAGAATGCTATAAAGGAAGCAGAAAAATATCAAAAGAGATAAACTGGTACTTAGAAGGAGAAATGGAGCATTGATCTAATTTTCATTTACAATGTGTTAAGTATTAACACATGAGAAAAATATTAGGGCAGGGCACTGTTTATCAGAAAAAAATATAAATACAAAGCATAACTGGCTGGGCCTTCGAAATGAACTACAAGCACGTTAGCACTGCTGTGCGGTACAAAAAATAACATGAAAGAAACAACCGCAGTGTCAGACAAACGCGCCCAGCTTAAAGGAAGGCGAAAAGTTCACGGAGGAAAGAGACATCCCTCTGATGTGGATGGAAGGGGCTGCCAGATCTGGGGTGCGGTTGGCAAAATGTGCTCGCCATTCCCGTCCCACGTGCAGGGGGCCGGGCTTATGAGAACTCGAACGGGAGCCAGCGAGCGGGATCACTGTGAGTCTCGAGTTCATGGTGAAGAACCAAAGCACAAAGCTGAGCTGGAGAAGCAGGCTAGGGTCTTAGGTACTGGGCGAAGGCCTTGCACTCGTGTTTCTGCAAGACACTAATTCACGAAGAGATAAAAATAAGTTAATTGCTGTTTGGAGAGGAACATGTATTAAAACATACAGATCTAGAGTATCTTACGTTTGAAGAGGTTCTTAAACAAAAATAAATGAATATTTTCTGTTTAGGTGAGGTATTTTAAATCTAAATGTATGTAATATTTTTTAGAACTATGTCATTTATCCATCAGCACAGAATTTTTTCTTTTTTTCCAGTACTGGGTATTGAACCCAGGTCCTTTACACTGAGCTACATCCCCACCCCACCGCCTTTGAATTTTGAGTGGGGTCTTGCAAAGTCGCTAAGTTGTCCACACTGGGCTGGAACTTGCCATCTTCCTGCCTCAGCCTTCCAGAGTTATAGCAAGGCTGAGATGGAGCAATTCCCTGGTGTCTCTTCTTCAATGGCTCTGATTCCATCTTAACAACTCCACTCTCCTGACCAACCAGCCCTCAAAGGCCTCAGTTTCAAATCCCCTCCCACTGGGGATCAGAGCTCAATCCTGGGTAGAGACTGTCCTTAATGCTATTGTTGCAGAAGCTGGGAAAACATAAATGAAAGTATTCTCGTTCTATGCTGCTGATTGTTACTGGTCCACGGCAGACACTGGACTGTGCTGGTCTACACCAGAGGTCAGAGGCAGCAAATTTCATCTGCAGCCAAATCCACCCACTGCCCACTTTCATGAATAGAAGCTGCTGTAACTCCTGCTCACTTATTAACACAGTGTGGACAGTGTGGAGCTGAGGCAGAGGAAGATCATGTAGCCCAGGAAGCCCGAGGAACTCCTGTGTAGATTTCACAGCTTGCACCTACCAAGGCTCCGGGAGCCAAGCTGGTCACTGGAGGTGCATCAGGCACACGACCCTGCAGGGCTTTGTTACAGCTCAGATCTAAAGTGTACCCCCAGAGTTTCAGGCTTAGAGCTGGGGCTTTCTCTCAGTGAGTGGATTATGGAGCCCCATACTCCTCGTGGATTCGTATACTGATGAGCTCCTAGCTGACTGTGCTGTGGGGAGCTGAGGCCTGCTTAGCGGTGGTCACTGGGGTGTGGCCTGGAAGGATGCTTTTTTGTTCCTAGATCTTCCTTTCTCTCTCTGCCTTCTGGACACCATGATGAGACATGGTGAGACACCATGATGAGATGGCTCTCCTCCCAGGCCTTCCCACCAGCTGTTTCTGCTTTGGAGCCAGCTGGCCGTGGGCTGAACACATAGAAACCGTGAGCCAGAGAATCCCCTCTTCCATGAAGTTTGGGTGTTGGGTGTTTTCAGTGGGAAAGCTTGCAGACATACTCTTCAAGGATGGCTGTGTTAACTGGACTGTGCTGTGAGTGGACTTTGAAAGTATGCTGGGCATGTATGTGAGATCACTCAGTAGTGAGGTTCTGTGGGGATTGCATGTGACATGGTATCACGCTGGATATACTCAGCTAGGTACAGTACGCTATCAAACCATGTTTGCTCTCTTCTGTGGTCCCATCTGCAGCTCTCATCACATCGCTGGTGGTCAGCACTTGTCCCCAGGATGCTCAGTATGTTTGTAGCAGCAAAACCAGCTTGGGGTGCTGTGCTTCTAGAATGGCCCATGGAGTTACAAAATGAGGATGAGTGCTTCTTTGCTGTCCTTTGGCCATTTGTCCAGTCTGAATGAACCAAGGAATACATCCGGCAGAACATTTTGAGAGTTGATGCAGTGATGTCAGCTTGGAAACTCCTTTCCTTGGCTTGAGAATAACTGAGAAATGCTGCCCCTAAAGATGTGCTCAGCCCAGGGTGTTGGCTTCCCTGCTCTTCCCTCTGCCTCCTCGTCATGCTGATTGGTGACTGAGATTACCCTGCCTCTGCTTCCGTCTTCCTTCCTGGAGAGCCAGGTTGAGGAGAATAGAGGTGGATCTGCTCCTCCACGACCCAGGTACCATGTGCAGAGGCTCCACAGTAGCTAAGTGATGCCTGGCCTCAGCCCTAGGCACTGGCCCACTTAGGATCCAGTCAGTCACCCTGCACCTGCTGACCTCATCCTCCCACTGGCCTCCCTCACAGACAGCAATGTCTTAGAACCGTGCTGAGGAGAAGCAGGACTTCCGAAGGCCCAGAGAGCTGGGTCCTCTGGTGCCATTGAGGAATCAGCTGAGCTCCAGGAGCAGGTTCTCTGCTCTTTTGTTGCCTGCATAGGTTGCCAGTGCACATGCAAGAGAGGCATGGAGGAACCCTACGTTGCTGCTCCTGCCCAGAGGAGAAAGCAACAGTGCTGGGGCACAGCAGAAGGGTGCTGGGGCCCACGTGCGGCAGCCAGGGGTCTCCCGCTTTGGGGCTGAATGGGTGTCTGTCCCCAGGAGGATTTAGTGTGGTCACAGGGACTTCACTCTCGGGGGGCAGGAGTTGCAGAGAACAGAAGGGTGGCAGAGGAGAAGGACAGGGCTCGCCTTGCTATGCCACCACTCCTACAAGCAAACCCGAGAAAGGCCCTGACCAAATACTCTCTGCTTTTAATAAAAAGTGCCCATTAGGCTGACCACGCAGTGGGGAAAGTTCAGGCTGTTTGTATTCATGCGGGACTCTCCTTCACTGAAATCTAGGATCTACCTATGGTTGGACTTGGCCTCTGTACACAGACAGTGTGCTCTAAGTCTGTGTCACTTGGAAACCTGTGGCAATGAGCCCCAGGATGTGGGCTGGCTGAGCCTGCACCTAGTGCTCACCACCCCATCCCTGTGGGGGTGACAGGAAGACAACCTCAGACTCATTCTTGACCCGGTCTCCCTCTGGCCCAGAGTTTTGTCCATTAATGTACTGTTCAGCTTCGCAAGATTGCTGACTCTTTGCTTATTTTCCAGATTGTTTGCCTATCCTGATGTTAGAGACTCACATTTCAAGGATCAAACAGGGAATATTTCAGTGCACACTGAGTTCATTTCCTCACTGGTAACGATTAATCTAAACGCTCACCCACGGCTGGAGAACAATCCTTGCCCCTCTGAAATGAGCTACAGTAGTGAGGTCAAGCCTGGAAGTGTCTCCCTGAGCTCTTAGCCACAGGCTCTGAGAGCCGTGGTTCATGAATGTATTACAAGTGTTTCCAAAGTGTGCATGACTTATGCATGCCCCCAAATGACCTCCCCAAATTCCCTTCAACATTCCCTCAGGACAGAAAGTACAATGAGAGAGGCCCTCCCCAGGCTGATGCCGCAGCGCCTGTGTTTCCTGGAGCCACAGGAGATTCGGCTCAGGAACATTCAGTGTGGCGTGGCCACAAGGTGCTCTTCACAAGGAGCTCACCTTCATCCATCTGCCCAGGACTTTTTCTGTCCTGAGGACACCATGGACCTGCATATCTGGAATGTGTCTTCCCAGCTATGCAGAAAATGGAAAGGAGAGGACCACTCTCCAGTACAAGCCATGCCATTCCAGTAAGGAAGTATGCAGAGCAATCAAGGCTAAGATCCCCAAGGAAAATGGCCAGACCCATCAATAAGAAAAATACGAAGAAGGGCAAGAAGTAAAATAGGCAGAGTGCAGACAAAGACATTTAAATTGATAACGATCATGAAGAGGGAGGTGCAGCCTCACAGGTGAGCCAAGACAGGCTGAACACATGGAGACGATCACGCTTGCCATGGGCTGGACTAGAAGCGTGTAGAGGTGATGAGGATATGCACTGCAACAACTCCTAACAGGAACATACCAGTGCCGAACTGGACAGCAACTCTCAAAAGTCAACATGAGCATGCCTTGGGACCTAGGCACTCCTCACCTCTGGGATCCACGTTACAAAGTCTGACATGTATACAAAGACAGGATTGCAAGGTTTCTGTGCTGCATTATATATAACAGTCTAGAAAAGAGAGGAAGGAAACCCAGAGCTGGGGGCTCAAAGGGGGCTAAGTTAGTTAGAAGGCGTGTGTGCTCTCTAATCATTCTCACCGTGTGAGCCCTGGAAGACACAGATGTGGATGCTGGTGAACAGAGGAGTCCTTTATGTATGATGCACCCTTAGAGGTAGATGGCAGGAAGTAGGGAGACAGAGCTCCTTCGGGTGGAAAGGGGGTGGAGGGAGGGAGGGAAAGAATGAAAATATATGTGTAAACATTATGTACTGCAAATACATACTAATAGAAATAAATTTTAAAATAAAATAAACAAGTGGAGGGAGAGGGCAGGTGAAACGCCCTTGACCAGCCTGAGGCAGAGCTCCTCAGTGCAGTAGCCTCGATTCTGGATGCGGGGATCACAGCTCACTGCCTGTGAAAGGAAACGGCAACAGCACAACCGAGCTGTCCTTTTGAGGACTCTGCCCTTTAGCAATTTCGAAAATGTCTTCCTGACATTTTCGCTGTAACTATCAAATGCTTAAAAATAAGTGCGTGTAAAAATCTTTTGGGACAAGAACACACATTCCAACTTATTATAACATCATGTCATTTTCACCTGCAGTCTCTGCTCCTGCATTCCAAGGAGTAATTTTATTAACCCTTCTGGTCCCCAAATTACCGGTGAGTTCCAGCTAATGTTTGGTAATGGTGATTAGCAACAGTAATGAACACCACAATTACGCATGAAATTCAATTTTTGGAACCTGCTGCCGCGCGTTAATTGTAAATCCTCGGCTAGAATTCCTCCGGGGCTTGTTCTGCCTCTCAGTGAAGTCTTAGGGCAGAGGCCTGGCCAGCCTCTTCTTAGGGACTGTGCTCTGCTCAGCCTGAGCGGGGTGCTGCTCACCCCAGGCTTTCTATTCCAGCGTGGGTAGCTGAAACTCACTTGGATCAAGTAGACTCTTTCAAAAAAAAAGAAGGTACACGGGGAATCCCGCAGCGTCTGTTTTTTGGCAAGCGCCATCTTTGGAGTGAGCCTTGTGTTTCTCCATGACAATCACCAATACAAACTCAGGCAAACTTCCCAAACCCCAGCGTGCTAATCAAGGGGAAATTTAGAGTTAGGGCACTTGGAATTATCTATTGCATCTACCACGGCCAAGCTCTGGATGTTTTCTTTATTCTCCACCATTCCCGGGCAGCTTGGGCTTCCTCTCTCCAGGCCTGGCTTCCCGTGTCTCGACACACTCGATGCTCTTGTTCCCACCGCTGACTGAGCAAGTAGCTCCCAGAGCTCGGTCCTCACCTTGCTTAACCCCAGGTGTGGGAGGCAGGAGGTGGGAGGGGTGGAGCTGTCTGCAGCACGAGGGTCCCGACCAGGGCGAATGGAGTTCTGCTCCACAGTGGGGTTCTAGGCTTAGGAATTACCTTTGTTTCTGATTTCCATCTTTGTGACTAGAATAGCCTTTTTGTGACTGTCTTGCCAGGTGAGTTGGTAGGAGAGGAAGCCACTCGGGCCATCTGTCTCATCTCCAGGAAAGAACAGGAAGATGAAAGGGTGCCCTGGGCGCCAGACTGACATCCTGCCACCACCCAGAGTGGCGGCCTCCGTGCACAGTGGGAAATCCAGGAGCTCTGCCCTGTCTGCGCTCTGCTCTTCATCTTAAACGTGTTCAGTGACCCACTGCAGGGACGCTTGAAGAGTAAGATCACGCTGGAGGGTGTCGGAGGGAGCCAGCGTGGAGTAGTTGCTCAGAAATTCATGCCGTTGCAGGGCTCCATTCTGACAGAAACGTCTTGTGTCATTGCTATCTTAAAATCAAGCATGAGAAGATCACTGTCTCCCCTCCGCCTCCAGTGGCTCCACTCCGGTTCAGCACAATGGAGACCACAGCGGGAGGAGCGTGGGTTTTGGGGAGAGGCAGATAAAGGGGGTTTGAAGTGTGGGCTGCTGCGGCTCTGCTTGGATAGATACAGAAACCCTCCAAGCTCTCTTCTCTTCCACAACGGTGTCCACAGGGCTCCAGGCTTCTGAGAGGACATGACGTCAAAGCCACCATGCCACGAGTGCCACAGTGTGTGGGTTCTGCACTCACTCTTGTCTCTCTGTCTCTAGTTTGCACAGCGACTTCCTGAAGTTGGGTCCTTTATCAGTGCATCGTGACTGAGGGACAGAAAGGTGACCCTGGGTAGATGGTGACCTCTGTCTGGATAGACGATAACCTCTGCCTCTGGATCTCAGGATGGACGGCAGGAGGCTCTGCAGGAGGGTGGAGGAGAGGGGGTGCAGGGAGAGAGCAGGGAATCCTGCAGGATGGTGAGGGGGCTGTCAGGGCTCTGGGTTTGACCTGGGCTGCCCCTGGCTTCTGGTTACATCTTGCAACCACATCCCCGCAGGAGGTGCACCACAGCTTTGCCCACAGACTCTCATTTCAAAGGGAGCTGGGGACCACATCCAAGGATACCTCAGAGAGACACTGGGTTGGGATCCATTCTAACCAAGATGTTGCTTGCCCTTCCTGATGGCCCTGAGCACCAAAATGTTGTCTGCACTTGGGGGCAGGTAGCATTGTCGCCTGACCTGCTTCTTTGTCAGTATCTGAGAGTGGGCCATTAACTCTGCCATTCAAAAGATAATAAAACCATTTTCTGAAAATGACTGAATTTACACTTTGGGAAAACCACATACATGTACTCAGCAGATAAAGTGCAATCAAATCAGTTTTAGCATTAAGGTTGTAATGCTATATAGGAATAAAGCACTCAGGCGGGGGCCCGGGCTCCAGGAATGGAGCTGTGTGTGGCCCTGTCCAGTGAAGGACAATGCCCCCACCATCCTGATGCTAGAGGATCGGAGTCTCCACAGCTCCAAAGAGAATCTCAACATCACCCATGTTGGTCACTTCCTTTCTTATCGTGTCTATTTTCTAAAATAGCATCTTCATCAGGGATCATGTCTGTGTTATCAGCACTGCTTCCACTTTCCAAAAAAGCAGAAGTAAGCAACAGCATTTGTGCTATAGATGATGGAAATTATGACCAAGTGCACACGGAGGGACTCTGTGCTTCACTTCGTGCATTCTCAGGATCTCCTTGATTGACGCCCAGAGATAAAGCACATCCAGGAAAGCAAGGCGTTGCTATGGGCCGTGCAGCTCCGTTGGTTGTGGAGGAAGAATGTGAGGTAAAGGAATCATCAAGCAAATACACTGGACATTTACTTCTTGGAGGGTGTCAGCTCTAGCAACTCTGCAGCACCTGATTTCTAAACTAGATCTGTCTGATGCGAAGCCCCACCTCTGACACCAACAGCAAGCAGGGTCCTGATGGGTGGAGGGCTCCTGGTGACTCACATCACTGGGGCGCGGAATCTGCCTCGGTTCTCCAGAGGCAGTGTCATCCACTGGTGAGCAGGACAGGTCTCGAGCTAAGGCAAAGCCACACAGGCTGTGAAGACAAAAACTGGGAAGAAGGGAACAGCTGGTAATGCCTCGCCCTTAGAGGTGATGGTTCTCTCACTTCTGCCTACAGGCCTCACATCCATCTCTTACCGCTGGGAGAAGAAGCCTGTATTGCCTAACATTCCTAGAGAGTTGAAAATTCGGGAAGTCCCGTCCAAAATCCCGGCACCATGAGTAATGCAGAGGACAACATCTCTGCCGCTGTGTTTTCCAGAGAAGGGGCCCCAAAATCAAAGTCTACGTGCACCCAGACCACTCCCCTCCAGTGTTCACCATTGCTCTCTGTAGTGGAATTAGGAAACCTCGTTTTCTAAAGCATGTTTGACCAAGTATCAGAAATCAGCCAAATTGGAATACCACAGATAGAAGACTGAAAGCTGGTAGCTTCAGTCTCAAGGTATGCTGTCAAAGCCACTTTGTTTCCTTAATCTAACTGCACATTTATGGGGAGACCTTCATAGACAATTTCATTGGGGGGGTCAGAGAGGGTGAGCCAGACACCCCACAAAATTCACAGCCCAGGGCACCAGTCACAGTCCATCCCCAGTGGCTGATTTGTACAGCTGAACAGCCAATAAATAAAACATTCAAAATATTTTGTAGAAAATTCGCCCTTCACAGTATTGATTTCCATCAAAGTGCTCTAAAACTTTTCAGGCTTGACCTTTTCTTCTTGAAAGACAAAATATTCTCCCCAAGTGACAACATTAAAATGTTGTAATGTAGAAAACTCTTTGGTGAGGTGTGTGTCCTCAGGAAGTGATGGATGTAGGGGTCCAGGGCATGAAGCTGCTGGCCCTGGTGGGGCTCTCTGACAAGTGGGAGTCTGTCCTGCCCCAGGGTGGGGTCAGTACCCTTTCACACCTGGCTGCCCTCATTCACGTTCCCCTGGTGGAAACCACCGTGCTGCACTACACAGCTTTCTGGGGCACTAATTTTTCCTGAAATATTTCAAGATGTTTCTTTGGCATTAGCACTGTTGATTTCAGCCTCCATCACCCATGTTACAACCTTGAAAATGGTATGAAGAACATTTGTGTGACATTTGGCAGCACCGGGGCCCTTGTGCCCTGGGACTGTCAGTCATATGATTTAGAGGATTAAGTGCCAAAAGTTAATTCCATGTTTCCAGAGGGTTATTTGACCATAGGCATCATATGAGCATAAAAATACCCAGAATATCCACAGGGCCAGAATGAACCAGATGCAAAAGAGGAAATAAACTGAGTCACCAAATTTAAGGGGTATGAAAAAATTCAGTTATCAAGATGAATAATATTTTAACACATATTTTAAAAACCAAAGTGGTAGTGAGATCTAACCCACGAATAAAATATAACCTTGTATCTGGACACAGGACCTGTGTTGTAGGCATCGCTTTTCAGTGTCCAACTCCCACATGGCCAGGCAAGCACGGCCCACCCCACAGCCTGCAACTCTTGTTGTATGTCCTATAGGTGACGCCTCAGCCCTTGGCACTGGGTGGGTGAGGGACGTTATTGACCTACCTTTACAGCAGGGAAGAGAGCCAGCAAAAGAGGAAATATTACTCAGAGGAGATCTCTGGAAGTCTTGCTCCGTGCCAGGTGTTATGAGCAATGCAGCCAACATGTGTGCCTAAGCACAGACTTGTGGTCGGATGCACACATCCATGTGTGCACATCCGCATGGAGACACTGTCACACACACCCCTGCGTGATGGGCACCACGACCGAGAGACACTGAGGAGACTAGTAACGCGTGCCTGAGGGGCTGCTTAGTCACAGGCGTGGCCTTGGGGAGTACTGCAGGCAGCAGACTACAAGTTCAAGGCCCCAGCTGAGAGCCTCATTCTCCTCTAATATGGAATCTGATGTGTTTCACACTTGCTCTGAAACAATTACCTCTCTCAGGAACTAGAGAGAGAATGGAAGGTAACTTTTATTTCAGGATCTGCGCTTTGTAGCAGGGATACTGGAGCTGAAGCAAGAGGCACGTCACTGAAAAATCCAGCAGAGGATGCACCCGAGAAACATTCCAAATGCGTAAGCCTGGTACATGATAGGTACGGCTGCCTCTGCACAAAGGAGAGAGAGGGAAGGAGGAAGGCAGGGAGTGAGAGAGAGAGAACAGTAAATATCCACAATGGATTCGTTGATGAGCACATGTCAGGCTTCAGTTCTCCTATATAAATATTTCACCAATATTTATTATAAATAATTTCCAACACACAAGAGTGCACAGTTTTGATGCTAATGTGTTCACCACCTGTATTACACCAATGAAGCTTCGCTGCAACCTATAATTGTGATACCAAGTTTGCTAGAGTAAGCACAGCCAGCAGATGAAGAGCACACAGTGCTGGGAGTGTCTGTGGATGACTGACATGCAGGCCAGCCAACTGTGTGTAGAGACCCACCCTGGATGTGGGCAGTCCCAACGAAAAGACTTGGAGCCTGGATGGAAGAGAAGGGAAAGAAGAAGGAAGTGTAGTCTTGAAGAGCTTCCTTCTTCCTGAGCGCTGAGCCCTTGCTGCCTTCACCTCTGGGCATCAGTCTCCAAGTCTGCCTAACAATGCTGCCTGAGAGTGCAGACTCATGGGGTGACTCTCCAGGAACTTCCAGGTCTTCCGCTTGGCCCTGCTGCATCCTCGGTCCCTCTGGTCCTGTAACTTCCATCTTCTTGGGCTGAGCAGCTCCTGGATCCTCCGCTTCTCCAGTGCACAGACCGCCAGCATGGACTCTCCTGCATCCAATCTGTGAGCCCACCTAGTAAGTCTCCTTGAATTATGTACATATTTTCCATCTATTCTGTTCCCCTAGAGAATCCTAACTGATAAAATGACATAGAAGACAGGCATGGTGGCTGATGTGTGTAATCCCAACACTCAGGGAGGCTGAGGCAGGAGGATTATGTGTTTGAGCCCAGGCTGAGCAAGTTAGCAAGACCCTGTCTCAGAATAAAACATTAAAGGGATTGGGGATGTAGCTCAGTGCAAGGGCCCTTGTTTCAGTCTCTAGTTTCCCACTCTCCCCGTGCACACGTGAAAGATGAGAACCAGGGGTTGACCTCACTGACTGCAGTGCATGATATCTGAAAGCAGATCGCAGCCCCAACACAGGCCCTGGTAGCTGGAGAATGGCTGCTGGCTGCCGGTGTTTGCCCAGCATCTGACCTGAACGTGGGGGGCTGTGAGGCAGATGGAGCATGTTTCCCATCCAGAGGATTTTGGGATCAACTTGATGTAAGTGAGGTGACACAGTAGGGACCATATGGATTGTGCTGTTTAACAGAAACCCTGAGGATGGCGTTTCTCTCCAACTGCTATGAAACGTGTTCTTTTAAAAGGAACCCTTCCATTCTCTTTACACAGCACAATACTTGTCCAGTTATTAACTCAAGAAAATGCAGCATTTTCCTATTATTTCAGATGATCAAGGCCCTTCCTTCCGTTTCAATAAGGCCGCATTGACTTAGAAGAACTCCTCATCCAGACGGTACAGTGTTGGATGAAACTATGCTCACGTGGATCCACTGACAGACCTTGCCTCCTGCGCAGGAGTGGAACGTCTCTGAATGGAGCCACTGTTTTAGGGGAGCACGTTTCCAGGCTGCTGGGAGAAGTCCTGTTTCAGCCAGGGTGATCAGAAGCAGTGGCTCTCAGGGGCCTGTCCCCAGCCCCACCACCCGGGCACCCTGGCAAGGGCTCCAGAGTGGGGATCATACAAAGCAGGGGAGCGTCCTCCTCCTCTTGTGAGCAGAAGCCAGAGATGCTGCTGAGCATGGTCAGCTCCCTGCGGCCAGGGTCTTGTGGCCCCAAATGCCACGGGTGCCGGGGTGAGACTGCCGGTCAGAGGAAGGACGATCCTGCACAAATCCGAGTGTGGCCGTGGTTTCGGGTGGACCCCAGGGCACTGTGTGCTGTCTTCCCAGGTCCCAGGATGGTTCCAGAGGCTGGGTGCAGGTGTGAGCGGCACCTGGGTCTTTCCCTTCCGGCTCGGGCATGCTAGCCTCCTCTCCACAGTGTGCACCCTCTCATTTGATGAAATTTCCTACTCCCTTGGCTTCGTGGTAGACAAGTGCCAAATCATCACTTCAGGGCTTACAGTAAGGGCAGATTTAAAAAAGGAAAACCCAGTGTTCGCTCTGTCCGGGTGCAGAGGGAGGGGGACTTCGTTTGCAACATGTATGGTGCCTTTGCGTGTCGACAGCTCCCCTCGTCTTGACGTGGATGCTGACCTCAGCATCCTGTCATTCCTTTAAATTGTGTTCCTCTTGGACCAATTGAAGAACTCTTATTTTCTTCAACTCTGGGGCTTGATAGAGTGAACCGCTGTGTTAAACTCTGTATATTCTCCCTGTATTCTCCTGTGCTATGATTATGTGCATATTCATGTGTGCAGAATTTTCAGGACTAATTCTAAAATATCGATGTTGCATTTGGGGCAAAGTCAGGAGGCAGACCGCAGGGAGGTTGTGCCGCTAAGGTTTTGCACAGGTTTACACATGCGGCACACACAGCAGTGAGTGAAGGGCAGGGCACACACGCCCCTGAGACCCCCATGTAGGCATTAAGAGCACCTTTACCTACTATTCTCAGGGTGCACCCTTGGCAGAAATAACTCAGCAGTCCCGATGGGGTTCAAAGGGTTTTAGGAAAGGCTTCCAGGGCCCTCAAAATCTGTGGAGAGACTTTCCGATGGAAGCCAAGGCGCCTCTGGGGTCAGCCACCGGGAGGAAGATGAACAAATAACCTCTGTCAGGGTGAAAAACATAATGTATGTTTTATCAAGAAAGCCAAGAGGACAGTGGCGGGTGGAAGCTTTGTGACAGCTCATTCTCGCACTCTCCGGGGCTGTGCCCTCTCCTGTGATAGGAGCCCTGGGGCCTGCTCGCTGTCCTCATAGGCTGCACATAGCACTTGAAAGGAGTTCTCAGAAGCATCCAATTTAAGACCGGGCAAAGGCTCAGACAGCGCCCGGCTTTGTGGGTGAGAAACGTGGTGTGTAGGGAGATGAAGCGACCCGCACAGGGACCTCAGTGGCGAGTGTCAGAATGGAGTGCCGGACTGCCAGACTGCTGGGGAGGGCCCACCACTCTCCTCACAGACCTCCTCCCCCTGCCAGGGACAGCGGTATCTCTTCATGTCTCCCAGAATTTAGGATTTCAGTTGTCACTGTCTCCGCTCTGCTTACCTCCCCCTTCTCCTGCACACGCCCCACACTCACGAGGAACTTCCCGGCAGTGTGGGTCTCCAGCTCCTCTGAGTTCCTGGGGCATCATTTAGTTATTCAGTTGATGCTACACAACTGTTTTATGCATTTTCTTCCCCAGATCACCCATGTGGAAGAGATCCCTTCTTGAGCATTTCTTCTGTATAATTTCTATATCCATGAACAAGAAAAACACCTAAATATAACAGTTACAACAAAGCATATGGTGCATGTGCATACACACAATTTCCACTTAAATCTCAATCAATAGGGTCTGAAATTTTTGGTTATTCCCATGTTTTGAATACATGAGAGGATGTACTACCTAGATGTGTGACTACAGTTTAGTTTTTATTCTTAATGAAAAATTCTGGTGACTTTTAATAAACCTCCAGCTTACTCTGCTGATGTTCTTATGTTCTACAGAATAATCCTTTCCCCTAAGATGCCTCTGTTCTCATGGTGCACTCCATTTTCTGATGCATCTGCCTCACTTTATAACTGTGATAATTTTTCCTTGTAGAAGAGGGAAGCACCAGTCTAGAAATTTGAATTGTTAGTAAGACACCAGGCTTTTTCTGTCTTCAATACTCATATAAGTCCAACACTTCTATGATGTTGCTTTGTGTGTTGGAGAAAATGCTTTCTAGATTAAACTCTACTCTTCTAGGTAAATCTCTCACTAAAGTGCTTCCATCCCAGCCTGGCTTGACAAAACCTCATGTAGAGTTAGGGTCTCATTGACAAAAATGGGGATGGCTACAGGAGGTTTTAGGACCAAGCCCAGAGCCTATGGTAAGTCATGGTGTCAGGTACCAACAAATAAGGAGTTTGGCTAAGACAGCAATTAGAAAATCAGCAATATAACAAAAGAGAGTGAGCAGATATAAGTCACACGATCCCATCTTCCATCAAGGCTGCAAAATTGTACTCTAATGAGAAAAGATCTTTAGCATAAAAACCAATGGAAAACACAATGCAAAAATGTCCGTGCTAGATGCTATTATGTATATTCTTCAGTGCCCAAGAAAACAGGACCCCTCCACGCCAGTGAATCTCTCTCATGGTCCTCATCGCCTCTGTGGGATGCCTTCCGTGACAACTACTTTTATTTCATGGAGGAGAACTATTACCATCTCAGATGTGCATGGGACTTCAAGGCCGGGGTGACCAGAAGTCAGCAACGCAGAGGAAAACCCAGGGCACAGGAGTTGTGGTCTGCAGAGGACAGGTCCTGTGTGGCCACCAGCCACAAGGACCTGCAGCTCTTTCCGTCATTTCCTGTCATAGTCCCGCCCCCGCCACCCTAGTGGGTGTGTCTGCCTGGCCCAAGGGAACAGGAAACAGTTCCCACAGGGCGGCCAGCCTCAGGCCCTCGGTTCTCCCTGATGGTTGCTTGCTGGATAAAAATGTGTTTCCAGTGGACTGTTCTTAAACAACTTCCCAGTGTCCTCGTCCATGCCCCAGGGCAGATATTTGATACCCGGCTTCCCATGGCAACTTGGGTTCTTTTCCACGATGAGAACAAACATGTGCTCCCATCCTTAGTTCCCGCTTCCCTGTTCTGCAAGCCAACCCTTCTTTAGAGCTGAGGAAGTAGGGGCCTAGAGGGGATGCTAGGCTCCCCAGGTGCAGAGCAGCTGCCCCTGCCAGTCAGGTGTGGGACTGCTGCTCGGCACTACCACTTTCCTCTGTTCTAGACAACAGGATTCCCCTGCAAGGACACACATGGGGATGAATCCAAGACACAAACCCTGCAGGACCACTTCAGAAGGGGGATCCCTGAAACAGTGGTGAGCCTATAAGCTCAGGCTCTGTCACCACTCTGAGTGTGCCTCTGGCCAAGGAACTTCACCTCTCTCTGCTCAGCATCTTCACGTGCGCTTTGGCACTGACAGTGCAGTGAGGTTCAGTGGGATAGCGCAGGACACGGGGCTCCTGGCACATCCCTAGGTTTGTGAAAACCAGTTCTTTGTCACCAGTCTGGTCCAGGACATGGAGGGAGAAGGAGAAGAGTGGCACCTATGACCCAGGAAGCAGGGACTGTATGCTGGCTGAGGAGAGGGGTGGTCTGTGCAGGCCAGGTGGGACTGTGGGGTACAGCACTGTTTTGGTCCCAGGAGTGAAGGGTCTGTTGGCAGTGACCTGCTGGATGCAGCCTGGGGTGGGGTTGGGGGGGTGACGCTGAGAGGCCAGCAGGGGCTGTGTGGGACCCTCTCAGCCCCGGTGCACTTAGGCTTTGCCCTAGTCACTGTCCTATCGCTGGGACACAGTATCCATCACCCACAATTTAAAGGAAGGAAGGTTCCCCTACCTCACATTTTACAGAAGTTTCAGTCCATGTCAGCTGGCTCCAAGGCAGGGCAGCATGGCAGAGGGGCAGGGCAGAGGACAGTTGCTCAAGGCATGGGGGACAGGAAGCAGAGAGGGATCAAGGAGGAGGAGGGAGATGATGCGTCCAGGCCATGCCCCAGTGACCACCTCCTCCTCCAACCAGGCTCCATCTCCCAGCATCACACCCAATTATAAACCCCCCAGTGGACTAATCAGTGTCCCATGCACACAATCCGGTCACCTCCCCAAGCCCTGCCTGTGAGCACATGAGACTGTGGGGGACATCTAGATATGAGCCATAACCCTGGTCAACCTTACACACCTGATCAAACATTTATCAAAGGGCATAAGAAAGTGTGGAGCAGATAAATGCTCACAACCCACCAGGATGGTGAGCAACCAGGTTCTCTGTGCTCAGCATCAGGGCACCCTAAGTTACTCTTCACAGAAGTACCTTGCAGTAAACTGAGGGGAAAGACAGTGGCCTGTGTGTGTGTGTGTGTGTGTGTGTGTGTGTGTGTGTGTGTGTGTCTGTGGTGCATTTGCAGGCCTAAGGAACTGGGAGTGCAGAGTTGGAACTGACTCTGATCACAGCATGACGGGGCACTCAGCAGTGTGACCTGGGTGAGGCCACCTCCCTGTCCCACCTCCAGAGGTGTCATCCCCTGCATGCCCCCAGCTTCGAGGCAGGAGAGTAGCAGCAGCACTTGGCTTCCTGGAGGACCCCTGCAGGCGCAGGTTCTGGATGCCACACTGTCCTCATCTCACAAGGGGGCATCAAGTGCAGGAGAGGGATTAGAATTCTGAGGATTGTAAACACAAAAGCCCTGTAATAGCAACCAGGTACTGTGGAGGGTGCACACCTGTAATCCCACCCCTCTGGGAGACTAAAGCAGTAGGATCACAAGTTCAAGCCAAGCCTGGGTAACTTAGTGAGACCCTCAAAATATGTGTCTCAAAATATGAAATCTGAAAAGGGCTGGGGATGTAGCTTAGTGTAAAGGCCCTGGGTTCAACCCCAGTACTGCAAAAAAGGGGAAAAACTCTGTAATAATACATTTAATAACATTTGGGGTACAGAATCACCCCAAGACTGACTTCAAAGGCACCCAACAGCACTCCAGACGGAAGTAGCACTAGCCCATAGGGTATAAAGAATGTGTTCTACTTTTCGTTTTAAATTGAAGGTGGGCACTATTGAGCAATTCTCACCTTTAAGGAATGTTGATGTCAGATTACTCACACTGGTGAATCAGGCCACAGTTCTTTCTGTAACTGCTTAGTACACTGGGTGTGAGTGCGTGACAACACTCTAGACCACTAGACCAGGGCAAACTAGAAGAGCACTTCGTATGTTTGGGTCTGTGCTTCTTTTTTTTTTTAACCTATATGAAATTAAATAATTCTGGATTGTTCCACAACTAAGTACTTTTGTTTTTGAACCTCAGGATGTAAAGATATAGCTGGAAAAGTTATCTTTTCATTAAATAGTGTGCTTCCCCTAAGAAAGAAAAATGGCAGTGCTGCTCTGACACTGTTGGTCCGTGTAGTTATTCATTCTGCCCCTCTGGGGACAGGGAATTTTCTTAGCAGGGCGTCAGTCTTCACGGCTCACCAGGCCATCCTGTCCTCCGGATGACGCTGTGCAAGTGGACAGCCTGTTTGTGCTGCTTCCTGGGACAGGGTTGATGAGGGGTTCAAATGAGGAGTAGGGGCATGGTGCAGACGACGCTGACGCGGCCTTCCTAGCTGTGTTCTGAGTGCAGCTCGGGGGCCACATGCCAGGCAAGCTCACGGTGAGATGCTGAGAGCTGTGACCTGTCTGGCCTCCAGTCTGCAAAATGCCAGAAGCTGTGAGTGAACAGCATGCTTCCCTGGCAACAGGGCTTTGGCCGCTTAACAAGTCCCAGTAGCAGCCGGAGTGGACGGGGTGTTCCAGCCGGAGCCTTGCATCCACCTAGGGTCCTCGGGAGAGCACCCGTCTAGCAGTGCCACCCTTCTGCAGAGACAGGTGAGGTCAGACCTTCAGTTACCATCCACCCTATGAAAGGAAACACACTTGTGCTGCGCCTGTAGTTACTCAGCTAGAAAAAATCCTACAGACTACCTGTAAGGGGCTGCTTAATTGGAGGCAAAGCATTTCCTACTGATGGCTTGTGCCAGCACACTTGTGTGAGGCACTAGGAGGGCTCTTTCATTGGTGCCTGTGGGTCTTAGCCTTTTCTGGGGCCAAGATTCAAGGTGAAACACATATTCATTGGTCTGGATACCTTTGTTCTGTAAGGTAGAACCCTGGCCAAACCAACAGGGTTTTTGTGAGAAGTACAGTCAGAGCTTTACATGTTCTTAGTAAGTTGAAAGAATACAGCCTAAAAAACATTGTAGAAAAACAGGGACTGTTGTCCTACCTAAGTTAATAAATTACAGCAGCAACACAGCCAGCTCGCCATATGCAAATAATTACCCTGCCTTTGTTGGGATTGAACTGGGGACATGGAGGACACTCAGCTTCCACACCCAGGGACCACCAACTCCTGGGAACATTCTTGTTGGTCCAACTCTCCTGTCCCTACCTACCGCACTTTTAAAACTCACCCAGAGCGTGCTCTGCCCTCATTCCTGGTGCAGAAATACCTTCTCTAACTCCACAGACTGCTGCACTGGACATTAATGTCTCCATCTTACCTGGTTTCCAGGGAAAGAAGAGCAGAAAAAGTGTCAGGGAGGTTATTTACACATCTTACCCACAATGTGCTGCCCGCTGCATAATCGCCGTCCTTTGGGAATTCTTTTCTGGTTACCGCCAGCAAAAGAAAACAGGTGTCCCTTCGTCTCTGTGGCGGACAGTCTGAGTGTGCCTGTATCTCAGCACACAGCCCTCCCCGGGGTCCTGAACCCGTGTCCATCCCAACGGGATTATCAGCTGCCAGGGGACAGAGCCTACATTTTGCTTAACTTCATATGGTATTTATCTTCACAAACTTCCTAAAATACACTAAGGTCAATATGGATTTTAGGATTTTGGCAATTCATATTTTCATTCCACCAAATTAAGACAAATTAAGCAAATAATGCCTAAATATCCTTATGAGCGATATCACTTTAAACATCCCACTTTCTTTCAGGACTGATGTCCACATACGTTGGTCACGCTGTCTTCCCAAGATCACTCAGGTGCAAAAGCAAATCCCGGCTGCATTTTCCCTCTTGACCCGTGTGCTGTGGGGGACCCCAAGGCTGTGTTTTGGGTGGGGGAAAGATCTTGACTTTGAAATGTTTAAAAGTATTCGACTGCTGTCTTAGTGCTAGTAAGACACCACCCCTCATGGTTCACAGAGAAAGAATGTGTGTTTTTAAGGTCACTGAGGGAAACTTTGTCCCGAGCTTTATCCTTGAAAGGCAGCACCTGGTTCCTACCCCCGGGGGCAGACACAGGGCAGCTTGTGCACTTGTCCCCTGCCCTGTGCGGTCCGGCCAGAGAACCTGGCCTCTGTACAGAGTCGGAACTGTGTGCTACACTGTTCGGGTGCATGGTGCATTTCTACTCCACTGGGAAAGTTGATTTCCAAAGCCTCCTTCCTTCTCCCTGCTTCCTGCTCTTTCTCCTTCCCTTCTCTTTCCCTATTTACCTTATTTGAGATATGAGTTTCCAGTTATTTTCAGCTTTACTAAAATTAAAATGAAAATTAATAGTGGATTCTACTTACAGTATGGGATGTGCTGGTCCAGGTACAATACACTGTGCAGCGATTATACCGAGCTAAGGAGCTGAGGATCACACCTTCACCTAGGGTGCTCACCACGTTTGTGATAAGAATCCCGACACACTTCCCAACACCCTGCAAGCCTGCAGTCCGAGGAGTCCAGCCTCCGTGCTGTGGAGATCTGCAGACCTTCCTGCTTCCGGCCTTGTAGGAATTTTACACCTGCCTGCTCCTCCTCCTGCCCCACCCTGGCCCTTCACTGGCATCCTGCTCTCCAGTTCTCTGGGTTTCTTGGTTTGGTTTATTCACTTAACAAATGTCAGACGCATTGGTGAGTGTTGTCCTGAGGCCAGGACTTTGCTCTGCTTTTGTATTGGTGTACATCTGGGATACACAGTAATTATACAAATCTTGTGGTTCTGATTTTAGGCAAAATAAAATGCCATTGTCAAGACTCTATTATATACTGTTTTGCAAAGCAATATTTCAGAATGCAGAGAGGCTTTGTCTTAAAATTTTAACTATCACAACCATGCCTAGTGTACACGCCTGTAATCTGTCCTCCGAATCACTGCTGCCTGACTAACTATGTCTTCAGTTCACTCCAGACCTACACTCGTTCCTGGAAAGCTTCTGCCAGGGTTGAGGCCAGGGTTGGCCATGGTTGTGGCCATTTGCCAAGCAGATGATATTTGCAGTAGCAGAAAGCCTTCCAGGAACGAGTCTAGGCCTGGAGTGAACTGAGGACGTAGTCAGTCAGGCAGCAGTGACTCGGAGGTCAGAGGCTGTGCCACAGTGGAGGTGGCCAGGGGAAGAAGGCTGAGTCCCGGTCTCAGGCCAGGCTTGGCTTTTGTGTGTGGTGGGTTGCATCCTCTCCCAAACCTTTCCACAGTCACACAGGAGCACAGCTGAACTGGAGATACCATATCAGCATTTCTCTAACTTCACCTTCGCTGAAAACATTTGCCTGTACTCTGTATTTTTCAGTTAATTGTGTGTGTATAGCTAATAGTATTCGTGTGTGAGAGAGAGGGAGTCATCATTAATTTATTTTGGTACCGGGACTCAAACTCAGGACCTTGGGCTTGCCAGGCAGATGCTGTGCTGCTGAGATATCTCCTTGGCCCAAGAGAGTCATGTAGCTATCCTTGATAAAGTCTGAACTGCACAAAGTCTTAATGGGACTTTCATGCATTTCTTTCCTTAATGCGACTTTCTTCTATATATTTCTTTGTATATTTGCCTTGTTTTAAGTCTCTTAACCTCTTTAAGTGACATAATTTTTAGACTGCGGATTTCAGGGCTGGTGAAGAAACTTATTTCACTTACAGGGTAGTTTTGGAAGATTTCTGCTTCCAGCTGTGCAGGGACCTCAGGCTGGTGGACCCTGCTCCCCTTCCTCTGTGCCCTGTGGTTCTGACCCAGGGGCTGTAGCCAGGTTAAGACGTGCCTTCTGTATTTCTCGTTTCATTCACTCACTTTTTCTTATTCAGATAATATATTTAACATACAGAAAGAATGATTTGACACCCAGCCATGTCTCCCGCACTCAGAATTCATGACATTCTGTGATTGTTTTTCTGAGTCTTTAAGAAGACAAAAAGTTAGAGTAGAGGACAGAAGCCAGTAGGCAACAATAACAGCAACAAAATCAGGGAACCAGGAGAGGAAGGAGAATGGAGGGGATTTATTCCTGAATACTGAGAGAAGAAGCTGCCTACCTGTGGACACGTGGCTGTTCCTAGCCTCTTCTCCTGCTCCCAGCTCGGGCACCATCACTCCCATTTGGCGGGCAGTCAGCACTCAGCATCCAGGTTGTTCCAGGTCAGGTGTGGCGTGCCTCCTCGCAGGCCATCCCAGTTACCAGCTGTGTACAGTGGTCACCAGCAAAACCACTCCGAAGAGAATCACCTAGGACATTAAACTCCTTTTATCTGTGTCTCCTCTCTGCTCCTCAGTAGCTCAGAGTTGTATCTTGAGGTTCTAGCCCAGGAATGTGTGAAGAATCTGGGGCGTCCGGCACCTTTCTGACCAGTGTTAGGGAAAGGAGGGTGGAGCGTGCTGTGGACAGGGCACCTAGGATTTGTACAGCTGTCTGGGCAGAGTCTGGCCCTGCAAGTCTGTGACGGAGCGCTCCCCACTGCAATGCTCTTTTCCCAGGACCTGAAGAAGAGTGAAGAAAAGCAAAAGGCAGGCGCTCCACGAGAAGACTGCTCCTCCTGCTGCAGATGCACTGCAGTCGTTATTCATCAAGTTTCCTTAGTCGAAGGGCACTCTTCTTGGTGGAAAAGAAGGGAGATGCTTTGTGCAGTTGGAGAATGTGGACACACAGGCTCTCATCATCCCACTGGGCTGCCTGGTGACTCTTAGCAGAGCTCACAATTGTCCTCGAAGGAGATGGAGACCAGGGTCCTTCTGTGCTGCCTCATCTCCACTGTAAGAAGCAAGCACAATTTAATGAATGTATGAATTTTTACTTTATTTTTCAGAGCTAGGGATTTCTGCTCACCAACTAAGTGAACAACATCTGTATTCAAATTCTTGTGCTTTCCCTAATCGCAAGAAGTGTACTTTTTAAAACAGCGTCCTAGGGTGAAACACATTCTGAGGCCAGGAGAGGCTGGGTCCTCCATGGAAGCAGAGTGCAAAGAAGGAAGCTCACCAGACTCACAGCTGCTCTGGGTCCTGGAGCTCATGTGTGTGAGGGGCATCGATTTTTGATTGCAGCGATGGCTGCCTTTGGAGGATCATCTAGGCACTGAACATCTTGGGACTCAGGCTCTGCACCGATTCCTGGAGGCCCAGGACCATGACTGAGGTCGGCCGTAGTGTTCTGAACTTTCTGTGGCCCGCCAGACCCAGCAGCCCATCTGCTGTGGAAACTTTTGAAAGACACAGCAGGTACACTGTTCTTAGCTGCGAGGGTTTCTCTTGGTATTTGAAATCCTTCAGTTTTTCATCCCATCCCCCCTCAGCCCATGTTGAGGCCAGATGGGCAGACAGTGCTGCATGTTTCCTGCTGCCTGCGGGGACAGACCCCTGTGCACAGCGCGCCCTGCTCCACCCTGCCTTGCACAGCGATGCTGACATGGACGGGGCTGCTGCAGGATCTGTTTATCCACACACGGGTGGAATAGGTGGATTGCAGGAGAGTCACAAGAGCCAACATCCCGAGTGTCCCCTCCTCTTCCCCTCAGCCCTGGCACTGGAGACTGAACCCAACCTTCAGCTGCATGCCAGCCCTTGTCATGTTTTGTTCTGAGACAGGGCCTCACTAAGTCACGGTTTCCCAGGCTGGGTTCGAACTGTAGGTCCTTCTGCCTCAGCTTCCTGAGTAACTGGGACTATAGGTTTGTGCCACCAAGACCAGATTCCTTATCTTTTACATTTGTTCTAGACTTTAATATGTTAATTGATTTGATATTTTATTATTAATTCATGTTAATTTATTTGTGTTATTTAATAGGTTTAATTGTGTTTATATTTTGAGTTGATTTGGTACCATTTTTAATGTGGCTAAAATTTTTTTTAGTAATGGGAATTGAACTCAGGACCTTGCACTTGCCATTCAGGCTCTTGTGCTGCTGGATTATATCCCCTGCCCCATGGCTAAACTTTTTATAAATTTACTATAACCAAAATATCAGAAAGTACATCATATACATAAAGCCATACATATGATAGATATTTAAATGTTATGGCAAAGAAAATATTTGGGGGCATTAGTATAATTAAGGATATTTTACTTACAAATTGTAACAAACTTAGGTATTGTTCCTCTACATACAGTTTATACTATAGTTTATGCACATAGTACTGCAGCGTATTATCTATTAAATGATATGATATATTACTGTATTTAGTGCCAAATGCAATGCAACATACTATTATAGTTACCTTTTAGTATTCCGTGTATAAATACAGCACTCATCCTGCAATCAGATTGTCTTTTAAAACACAGGAAACCATTTCCTGGTAGAGATGAGAATTATGAGGCTGGAATCCTCTTCAGGGAGGACGCCTCCCTGACAGTACGATGATGATGGCCACGGTGGCTCCTGAGAATCTGGGTGTCCACATCCAGCCAACCACTGACCACTCCCCGTGTCCCGGATGGGCACATGAGTGCTGTCCAGCAGCAGAAGAGTCTGGAGCAGTTCCTGCCCTTACTCCATTGCTGAGTTCCACCCGTGAGCCTGTGCTGAGCTCCTGCCCCTGCAGGTGCAGTGCGCAGTGCCTCCTAAGCCCAGACTCCGCCTTCCTGCGCATGGCCTCCTCCTGCTCAGGTCTCTCTTCCTCGCTCCCTTTCAGACTAGACCATGCTTCCCAGCATCCTCCCTGCTCCTTTCTCCTCCTGCTGGGTTTCCAGGGGACGTGGTGGACACCTTTGCACCTCACTGCCATGGGGCAGTGACCATGGACAGCAAAACTGCAGTGGAGAGAAACAATGACAGTGACTGGTTAAACCCATCACCAGCTGAGCTGGAAACCCTCCTTACTTCCTGGGTCCTCTGACGTAAACACTCCACACATATCCCATCTCTTGCTGTGATTCGTGGCCGGTAGTTGCAGTGCAGACAGAACACAGGGAGAGACCACTTCCTGGGGACAGTGACATCTCTGTGTGCAGACACAATTAATTCTTCTCTGAATTATGATTTTCCCACTAGCTAGCAAATAATTTCACCTCTCCACTAAACCAACACGTCTCTGAACTTGCTGCTGCATTCCCCTCTGACCAGTACGCCGCCAGAAACAGTGGGGGCCACCGTCTTGCACGCATCTACCCTGTGTCCTGTGCTCTGTGCTGGAGACCCTGACTGCTTGTCAGGCCCAGCAGGGAACTGAAAGGTGACACAGTCTTTCCGGGAGGACCTGGGTGAGTCTGTCCCTACTCCACCTTACACAGGTGCTGCTGGAAATCAGTGCAGAATCCGGGTGACTTTGTAAGTCACCAAAAGGAACAGTGGCACCCAGAGCGGGGCACACTCTTGCTCTCGAATGACTTGTTTAGAAAGCTGAAGCACCGGCACTGACTGGACCGTTATGACTTCGTGTTATAATTTTGAGCTCATTCATCTTGTTGATCTGACTATTTACCACTTCAGTTTCTGTCAAGATGTGGCAACACTTCGGCCCGCGCAGTGATAACCTAATTCTTCTTGTTGCTTCTGGCCCTAATGCAGCAGTAATGACAGCGCCCTTAGGGAGCCAAGAGCCGCGTGGCTCTGGAGACCCGCATCCTTATCATCCCAGCCTGCATGTCTGATTACTTATTACAGTGATGCACTGTCCCTTGGCTCGCTGCTGGACTCATTGGTATTGTTCACCACTTTGGCTGATACATTTTGAGTTACTGACTCCATGATCTTCCTGGGTTTGCTGGTGACAGTGTGACCTTCAGCTGGGACAGACCATCCATCATGCTTTGAACTTTTCACTCCATTCCACTCTCATTTCAGCCTTGTGAGGAAACCTTTGTCCACAGCTCTGTTTACTGCTCCCAGGGGAGCCTCGCTGTGCACCTCTGGCGCTCATGAGAGGCCAGGTACAGGTGGGAAGAGCACATGGCCTGGAGCGTCTGCCAACGCCGGGGCAGGTGGGCATCTCCAAAGCCCATTTGTCATGTTGTGCGCAATCCTAATGGGTACTGAAAATTATCTGCTTCAAAGGTGTGTTCAACTAGAGCCCAATTGCCGTATTTGTAGTATTGCACCTTTTAATAGGAATCTGAGAAATTTCCTTAGCAAGATACAGGTTTTAGATTTGTCCACAAGAAGAGTAAGATGAAAATTGCGTTTGGGGTAGTATAAAGCACAGCTTGTGAGCACTGGCTCTGGACCTGCTCAGTTCCTGACGTGAAGCAGGAAAGATAATCCTCCAGGATTACGTGGCTGACGTCCTGGAGTGAATTCCCCCAGATACATGATGTTTTCAAGGAGCAGGAATTAAAGGCATCTAGTAAGAGATGAGCAAGCAAATAAAAATCTTTTCCAAAATCAAGGCTAAAACGAATTTCCCAGCTACTTGCTACTCTTTTAAAGGACTGAATGGCTGGGGTAGAAATGCAGTTTTTCCAGAGGCCTGAATGTATGTGGTGGATGTACAAATGCTGATCCCCGGCGGAGTCTCAGGGTGGGTGGTCCTCTGGAGAGAAGGCTTGCTCTTGCTCAGGGCTCCATCTGATCCGCTGGAATTTATCAGCGCCACAAAATCACCTGGGACTGTGCTATTTTATTGCACAGATTTGCAGGGCACAATGCTCACATTCCTCGTAGGGTGTCTGCACGTGCATGTCACACATCTTGTGTCTTTTCTGCTTCTTTCCCATCACACCCCACAGAGTGATGCACTGTCAACATGGCATATACCTCCTGGTGCTGGTCTGGATGACGGCGCTGAGGTCACATTGGCCGGTTTCCGCAGTTATACTTTCCCTTCTCTTGTTTACCTGTCCGAACGGGGGTGAGTCACTAAGGACCACTCACACAAAAGGAGTGGAGGTTTGTGCTCCCTCTCTTTTTTTTTGTTTGTTTGTTTTTTTGGTTTTTCTCCGGTACCGGGAACCGAACTCACGACCTTGCGCTTGCCAGGCAGGCGCTTTGCCGCTGAGCTAAATCCCCAGCCCCTGTGCTCCCTCTCTGCATGCAGAGTTGCTGCACAAATGTTGGGCGCTTTCTTTCCTCTGTGGGGCAATGTGTCTCTCCTCACTCCCTTCACTTTGAGATAAAATCAAAGTGTTTGAAGGATGTTTACCTCTGTAGCCTTCTTCTACACACCCGGGACTCCTGGGTAATCATGAGGAACAGTGCAGCAGACCAGACGAAGTCCAGGTCAGGGACATTCTCTAAAACACCAACTTGTCTTCAGAAACACCAGGGTCACCAAGAACAAGGAGAGGTTGAGAACACTGCACAGCCAAGAGGAGCCCAAGAATGCGGTGTCATGGAAAAGAACATTAAGGGAATCTGAACACAGCATGGAACTGACTTAACAAAGTTGTGTTCACATCATTTTATTGAGACAAATATATCACCTGAGTATAAGATGCAGCATTAGGGAGCTGGTATGGCAGATGTGGAAACTGTTATTTTTACAACTTTTCTGTGATCTGAATTATTATCCAAGTAGAAAAGTGCATAGAAGAAGTGCAGGGAAATCAGTGCGGTATTTACAGGCAGATCATCGCTAGGCACTGAGGAAGAGGGCAGTGGCCAAGGACATGTAGGGATAGAAGGCAGGACCATGGCCAGGAGGCAACTCAAAGAGAATGGCGCTGTGAGGCTTTCTGGGAAGACAGGACACTGGGGTGCAGTGGGGTGATGGGAGTGAGGGTAAGTCTCTGCTACCCTCGTGGGTCTGTGGCAAGAAGTGAGAGGTGAATCGAGGTGACATCTGCATGAGTACTTAGAAGTGAACGGGTGAAGCTAATGATTCCTAAGAAAATATGTGGTGCATTGTGTGAGCAAGCAAGGGGATCACTGAATAGGCTCACGGGATCAGAGGGTGGAGAGCTCCCAAGGGCCGTCTGTGCACTGCAGAGCTGGAGGGTCAGGAGCTGCTCTGTCTGAAATATGGGAGCTGTAGGTGAAGAGGAATCAACAGTGCAGCTCCAGTCCAAAGCTGAAGACCTGGAAGCTCTGGGGAAATTCACCATGTGACTCTTCACTAGAGGCTGAAGAAACCGGAGATCTGCAGACTGATGTCCAGTGGCAACAGCAGCAAAGGTTAGACCTGATTGGGAAGATGGGAACTCTTCAAGACAGTGCACTTTTTACTCCTTCCCTTTTATTTCATCCAGGGTGCAAGCCCATTGGTTGGCACCGCCCACATCTGGGTGGGTCTTCCCATATCACTTTGCAGCCTATGTGTCAATCATCGGCAGACACTGTGCTTCCCTAATCGGCCAGGCAGTTCTTACTCCATTCAAACTGACATTTCCTGATTAAAGGTCACACACATCTCTCCTTGACAAATGGGGCTTCTCAAGGATTAGGAACCCAGGTTTCAGTGCAGATTTTGTGATCCCCAATCCCATGCTTAGTGCCATAGGAGGAGGGAGGGCCTCCAGCTTACAGGTGTAGACAGAGCAGCCCAAGTGTCCAAGCTCTGACCTCAGCCCAAGCACATGCCTTGGGCACTGCCTGGGCTAGGGGTGCACATACTATCTGCAGGACCGGCCCTTGAGTTCACACAGGGAGAATCCTACATAGGCTTTGAAGTAGATAGGAGACAGTTGGGAGGAAAATCTTTGGTCTCAGGTTGTTCAGCAGGGCCTGGGAGCATAGCTAGGAACACGCTGGAGAACGGAGCTGGGTGAAGCCAGAGTGAGCTGCCATAAAGGCCAAGTGCCTGCATCCTTGGGGGCCACACAGAGTTCCCTCACTTCAGAAGCCCAGTGTTTCCACTCAGAGGGCGGTGTGTGAGAAAGAAGACCTTTCCTCGGTCCTTAGGGCTGAGAAAGCAAGACTCCTCCGGATCTGGCCAGAGTATTGATATGTGTCATTTCGGCTTCCTTATCTCGAGAAGCATAACAACATTTTCTCTTCTCACATGGTTATAGCATGACCTTCAAATCACCAACCTTGCAAGTTCTTTGGGGAGAAAATAGACATTTGGGGAAGCAGAAGATATTAAAGATCTCTCCTTGGCGACTCTAAAAAGGAGAAATGCAGGACTAAGAAGGAAATGCAGTCCGTGTTATCATGGGCCGTTGTGATCTGGACCCCGTCATGCAGAAATCATTCCTGGGCCCTGTGGAAAAGTGTAACTTTTTTCTTTTCTTTTGACTCTTTAGACATGGGTAAAACTGTCATCCTATTAAGAGAGCTTAGAAAAATGTCTTATAATTTCCACTCCTCATCTGAAATGGAAAGTGACACCGAAAGCACTGGGTGACCTGTCTCACCGAGAGCAACCCTGGGAAGTGCCTCAGGGCTCATTTGCCATGGTGGAGCCACACCCTGACCCCAGCCCCGTCCTCACCCTGTGAGGTCTGGACAGTGTGGTGGTCTCTAGCTCGTGCTCTGGTGCGGGGGTCACGGGCTCCCCACCATCACGCTGGGCAGAGGAGGCAGAATCTCCTTGGGACTTTGAAGTTAATACTGCATCCAGGGGCAAAATGAGTTCCTGGGATTAAAGTAGAATCCAGCGGAATTGTGAGGGACTTAGGTCCATAGTTACAAAGAAAAGATAATTTGGATGACGAGAGTCCATCAAATCAACCAGGTTTGCATTAAGAACTATCCGAACTATCCTAACTATCCTAATCTGAAATACTGAATCCTGATATTCTATGACAACTCATAAATACCTTAAGGAAGCCTCCCAACAGCCAGTACATGATCATCATTAGCCCAGTGAGAAAGCTCATTAGGTGAAAAGATCATTAAATGATTTCAAGACTACACAAATAATTAATATTAGAACAGCATTATAGCTGAGAGTTTTCTGGCTTAAAATCCAGTTTTAGAAGCCACACTGCCCTGCCCTCACTTGCTTAGAATGGCTATCAGAGCTCTCACTTGCTTAGGATGGCTGCATGGCTTTACAATTTAACAGTGTTGTCTGGCTTCTGTCAATTTGAATTTAACTTTCTTCTGGCTTCTAAAGCACTCAGGCAGACACTTGCCAGATGGGCAATATAAAAATAAAAGCATAACTAGCTAGAAAACTGTGATAGTTCCCTTTGTGGAATAGGGACTATAATCTTTTATTTATTACGATGTTATGTTAAATATTTGAAGAGATCAACATTTAATTTTAAAAAATCTGTTGAGTTTGCAATGAGCTCATGGATTATGGATATGCATGAAACAACATCAGAGCATCCACCCCATCTTTCGGATGGAGTAACTCTTTACCTGCCTATTGTACAACTTTGTTTTTCGGAAATTAACATCATGTGAATTTTTAGCTCTCCCCAGAGGAAAAATAACCTAGCTGCTCATCCCTTGAGTTCCACTTGGACCTATGGCTTGGAAGCCGTGTTGCATGGATGTTTAGCATAGGAAGCTAAAGCCTCAGGCTCCTATCCTTGGTAAGCAAGGTACCTGATAAAGAAGCCCAGGCTGTTCTGCCATAGATGCCTGACCCAGTGACAACCAGCACCAACCCAGACAGGAGAGGGAGGCCATGCCAGGCTATCTAACCTCAGGGGAAACACCAGATCTGAGGCTGTAGGTGACAGCAGGGCTTATCCTCAACTCTTACCCCCCAAAGTGCAAACCAAATAAAATTATTCTTTCAAACTAAGATTTCGTGTAGTGTGATATACAGCAACGCAGAGGCAGTGCAAAGCTATGCATTTGTAAATTATGACTGCTGACTGGTAGAAGCAGAAGTAGAAAGATAACATAACTTGCAGTGGCTTTAACTTTGAGGAGCATGATGCTTTTGGGAAAATGTCTCCTGCCTTTGGAGCCTTTTTTCTCATTGATAATCACGAATCTTTTGTAATGAAGTGAGCTACTAAGATTGCGTTTTAGATGGCTTTGTGTTTTGGGTTTTTCTTGGCAGTGTTAGGGACTGAACCAGCGGCCTCAGCCCAGGTGAGGCACATTTAAAAATTCTAAGGTGGGGTCTCTGGAGTTTTACCATGTCTCCTCAGTGGGGAGAGAGGTGCCAAAACCCTTCTTCAGTCTTTGGCTGGCCCCAGCCCTGAGGAGGAGCACGGCCCCTCTACTGCGAGACCTTCAGGCCGAGTGGAGAAAGATGATCCAGGTGTCCTGGGCGGGGTGCTGGGAGCCTGAAGGTCACTGAGACGGAGGTCAGAATTCCAGGGTTTGAGGGACAGGGAGCGCTGCTGTCAGAACGTGGAGGCTTTGAGAATTTAGAAGAAACACTTCCCCAGGTGTAAAGTATAGCTCCTAGAGCACGTAAGGGAGAGGCTGATTTTTTTTTCCCTCAACATCTTTGCACGTGCAGTTAGTGTATGTCCCTGATCTTAATACTTACACTCTTCTGGGGAAGAGGAGCACAGTGCATCTTGGTCATTGTTCCTCACCTCTGTCCGAATACCACCAAGAAGGAGAAGTTGAGCCGGTACCTCCACAGGGAATCCTCCTCCCTTCAGCCCTGCTCTTCTGGAGACCTCCTCAGGGTGCCTTCAGGGACCAGCAAACGTCCCTAGAGTGAGGTCCACCTGGTTGCAGGCTGTCTGGGCTCTGCCAGACAGCAGCCTTCGTCCCGCAGATCACTGCAGCTCTGGGCCGCATGAGTCACGGCAGCCGTTGCATCGCTGTCCGCGTTGGTTGCTTACTCTCCAGACCTAAGAGGACGAGGGTCCTAAGATCAGTCACTGCAGGTTTGTGCAGTCATCTTTTTAGGTCTGCTTGTCTCTGCTTCATGTGTTTTGAATCTTTATTGTAAATACGTGTTTTTACTTAGGAGGTCTATCTCCTCCTTATGAATAAACCTCTGTAATTTGTATTATTCCTGTTTAACCTGGCAATATTTTCTGAAATTTAAATTTTAATATAAATACAGATGCTGCAACTTTTTCCACTGGGGTTCTTATGGTGTAACTTTTTCATTCTTTATTTGCAATGTTTTAATTTGGGTGTCAAGAATATTTTCACTTGACGTAGTTATTGAAGTGAGTGAATTCAAATGCATCATTTTGCCTTTGCTTTTTGGGCATACATTCTCTGTTGAATTTTCTCCCTTATTATTTTTGCATTGAATATTTTTATTATTTTATCTTAATATGTACTACTGGCTTACTAGTCAAACTTCACTCATTTTTTACTGGTTACCTTTGAATTTACAAGCACATTCTTAACTTGGAACTCTCTACCCTGTTGACATTTAACACTGGAGATATGGCGTTAGAATCTTGTAATAGTGTATTTCCATTTCCCTTCCTCTGTAAAGTTGTGTCAGTCAACTCTTTATATGGTTTAAACCTATGCATACAATGCATACATTAAATACATGATTATCATTTTTATTTTAGAAATCAATTTTGTTAAAACAATTCAAAGGGAAAATGTTTTATAATTACATTCAAATGGACCATTTCTGGATCTGCATTATTTCCCCACCTGGGGTCCTTTTCCTTCTCCCTAAAGAACTATCTTTCCCATTTCTTAGACATTTCTGCCACCTGTGAATTCTTTGATTTCCAAGTTGTGATGAAAAAAATTTCACCTTCATACTTGAAACATGTTTTTCCTCTGAGTAAATAATTCTATAGTGGCATTTTTCAGTACTTTAAGACATACCTTCCTTGTTTCTTGTCTTCTACGGTTTCAGGCAAATTTTTTTTTTAAAAATCTTTGTTATTCTGTGTAATGCTTGTTTGCTTTCTTCATGTCGTTAAGATATTTTTCTTTATCTTTGGATAAAGAAATATCCTTTAGTTGTGACATCTCTAAATTCTCTATAAAGTATAAGTGTATGCTGCTTGAGATTACCCTGGATTCTTGGGTTTGAATTTTAATGTTTTTCATTAAGTTTGGAACATCCTTGGTCATTGTCCCATCTGGCCCAGTTGCATTTCTCTTTGCAGATTTCAACTTATACATTTGCAAGATTAGTGTAAGTGGCTTCACTGCCCCTGCTTAGCACATTTTTAAACTTCTTTTTCTCTTTTGGTTGGGATACTTCCTCTTGGGCTCTTCTTATTTTGTGAGCAGTTTCTAACATACTGATGAAGGTACACTGTTTCCAGTCCTGTGATGAAGATATCCAGGGACTTTCTCATCTCAGATACTATCTATTTTATTCAACCTTTTGTTTAGTTCCCATCTTGTGTTGACATTTCCCATCTGCTTATGCATTCTGTCTCCTGTCCAGATTGTCTAGCACTTATGGCTGTTCTCAAGTCCCTGCTTCAGAGTTCTAACTCGGTCACCTTCAGGTCTGGCTCTGTTAATTTCCTTATCTCTGGACAGTGGACTATTTTCTTCTGTCTCTGTGAGTCTCTCATTCTTTGTTGAATGGCAGGTACAATGAGTAGATGAGAAGTAGAGTCAAGCCAGCAAAGATGCGCCTGGGAACAGCTGCGAGGCTTCCTCCAGGCCAAGGGCAAAGTGTTGGTCAAACTGGGTGGGAGTGGAGCGGGGGATGTTTTACGGTTGTCACTGCTGCTTTGATGCCCCTTGTCACAAAGTGTCATGGTCACGGGAAGTGCACGTGCCTGGTGCTGTTTTTATCCTCCAAAATCAGTCAGACCTGCATAGTATCATAGTGGGGTGGGTCCATTGAATTTACCCGTCAAAGGAGTAGACACCTATTGCCTGGACTGGGAGCTGGGTTCACATGGGGGCAGAATGGGTCTGACTTTCTCAGTCGGGCTTCAGTTTTAGGTGCCTCTGTCCTTGTGCACTGAGAAGCTGCTCCAGCGCTTGTGCCCCAATTCCTGCTGCAGCCCCACTTTTCTGGGGTCCCAGTGGGTTCCAGCAGTTTTCTCCTTTTTCTGCTCTCTCTAGCAGCCCTCACTTGGAGCTAGAGTAGGAAGCTGGGCCCCAGGAAGCTGGTTGCCTCTTCTCTGCTAGGAGTACAGGTGTTTTACTTCACTCACCAACCAATGAAGTGAACCTGCGCACCATGCTGGAGGCCCAAGTGCTGTGTGCCCTCATGGACTTAACTTGTGTGCTCTGTAGAAGGAAGTCATGGGGAAGCTGGTAAAGTCTGTGCCCATCCTGGGAGCTTCTGAGATCTCTTTCACTTCTGAGCCAAGCTCTGGCTCTCCTGCCAGGCCTCATTTGGTCCTGAGCCCACGATCAGGCCCTGGGGGAAGATGCCTGGGCTGAGTAGGGGCTCTGCTGTTGCCATTCCAAGTGGACATAGTGATCATTCCTGTGTCTATAGAGATGTTTTTTGAAGCATTACCTATTTATAGTCACTAATAATGGGGTTCCAGTATTTCTCCCAACCTGTACCCAATGAGCAAGTGTTCTTTGGCCTCTGCTAGGAGGGACTTGATTCTTCCTGGGGTTCTGGGTCCTTGGATGTTAGACTGTGGCCTAAATGAAGATGTGTGACTTTGCGTGTCTTGCTCCTTGTTCTCATTAGGACAGAAGAGTCTTCCCCTTGCCCGAGTGTGCAGGACAGCAAAGCTCTGGCGCTGTGATTGCACTGCAGGCTGCATCCCGGGCAGGAGAGCAACGACTGGCACTAGCAAGCACTCAGTAAGTGCAGGTTGGAAGATAAAAGGAGCAAAGAAAAAGAAGACACCGTGCCACTGTCATGACGCCACTCTGCTGGGCTGCTGAGAACTGTAAAGTGTGTCCTGACCTTGGAAAGAGTCGCTGTCAGTACATTATGCTCTTAGACTTCTGTGTTCCCAGTTAACAAAGGAACCTTGTTCTTCACCTTAATTTTGTATAAAAGACAAAGAATGCACAAGACAAGAAGGAACATCTCTGTATGCTGTATGGAAGGTACTATTAAGGACATCCAAGCAAGCAGTCCTGTCACCAGGGAGAGGTTTGTTTCCAGGGACTCTGGTGACCAATCTACAGGTTGGAAATTCTACAAGTTTGGAGACATCCAGATATGCACAAGGCGCTTCTCCCAGATAACACTGTGGGAACTGAGCTCCAGGAAGACTCCAGTCCCACTGCAAAAAAGGAAAGTTACCTGCAGGCTGGATCGTATTAACCTAATTTTCCTCCAGTACGTGGGGAAGTGTACACTATGCATCGGTACCACAGACCTGGCACTCACTGAAGTTTACTGTTCTACTCACACTCTACAATGATACCCCAGGCTGTATTAATGTGTAAGAACCTAATATGACAACGTGGATCTAAATGAAAGGGGCCTGGTGTGCATGTGGATGTCATGTGTGGTGTACGTGTTCATCGGTGCAATCAGCACTGGTATTAATGTTCCCTATTCTGTTTTCTCAGGGTATCAATATTTATTTTTCTGTTTATCCTTTCTACGTGATAAATTTCAGAAAGTGTATTTTGAATTTAGAAAGAAAGCTCCCAAGTATTTCCACTATTTAAAAAATTTCTGGTATGTATTTAATTTGTGTAATGATTCTAATTGGTTTTTTTGAAAGATGAACTTCAGAGATAATATTGCAAGAATATTTATGTACCAGTTGAGTATATAAAAACCCACATATTTTCTAAATTAACATATTGTCCACGATATCAAAAGCTGGACAGTTTCAAAACTTAAAGAACAGGCACATCTTAATTGTCTTCCTTAATTCAGGTGTGGCATCACACACCTGTAAACTAAGCACTGCAGGAGGCTAAGACAGGAAGATCACAAGTTCAAGCTCAGCAACTTAGCATTTCAGTGAGATCCTGTCTCAAAATAAAAATTACAAAACACTGTGCATGTAGCTCACTGCAAATGCACTGGGTTGAATCCCTAGTACTACAAAAACAGAACAAAAATGTCTTTGCACTTGCAAAGACTCACAACCTGTGTGTTGCATAGAAAAGCAGTGAACGTGGATGGGGTGCATAAGTCTCCACTGGAATATTAGTGCTGGAGTAGTCTTTCTCCCTTCCTGTGAATCCATGATTGAGGCTGCACAGCCCTCTGGGCTTAGCAGCAGAATACTGTGGTCTGTGGGGTGCTACCAAAGAACCACCTCAGGCTTCAGCCACGGTCACCCTGCTTTTTAGTGCTGTCTGGTAGCCTTGAGTTCTGGCCTGTGTGTTTACAACTTGTAAGTTGTTGCAGAATTTGAGTGAGTACTCATGTAAAAGCAGTGTTTGGTGAGGTCTGGATTTTTCTCTTGAAAGCATTCTTATGTGGCCTTTGTAAAGAGAATCTTGTTTTTACTGTTGATGTTGGTGGATCCCAAGTCCATCCCAGTAGGGGATTCCAGCTTGCTTCAGCATCTGATGGGAGAGAAAATGTGGAAAATGATACCTGTTCCCTTTACAGTGAGACCTGATGTTTCCTGACTTATGTTCCTGCTATCTTCCCTCAACTTCATTATTTATAAAAAAAAAAAGTGCTTGCCTTTCGTATTCCTTTTCCACATCTCTAACCGGTAGCCCACTTTCTCATCATCTGGGGTGATGGGTGCCTGGTCGTGGGTGTGGTTGAGGGATCTCTGCTACATTTGGGTTCCAAAAAGTTGCAGAGGGCTCACTGTATGGAAATCTTGGTTGCTGATGGGCTTCTGGAAATCACTGGACAGTAGATTGATTCAGTAATGATGAGATCACAATTTGATGGCACTTTGTAGAAGTGATGAAAGCAGACTAGCTGAAACCGGCAGACCATGGGATCCTGACCTTGGAAGCTATGCCTGGTGTCCAGCCCTCCTGGCTCCTTCCTCCTCCCTCTGCTTCCTGCTCACTGTGAGATGAGCAGCTTTGCCCTGTTGCACGCTCCTCCCATCGAGATGTTCTGCCTTGTCACGGTCCCACAGCTGTGCAGCCAACCAACCATGGACTGAAGCTTCTGGAACCATGAGCCAAAATAAACCTCTCGCTCATCAAGTCATTTATCTCAGATGTTTGATTGCAGTGACAAGAAAGGTAATACACCGTGCACAAGCACTCCCCCATCCAGGCTTGCCTGGGTCCCCATCCTGTGAGCCTTCTGGACTCTGACAAGTTAGGGTAACTGCACACTTACTCTAGTCTCATTTATTATGTCTTTCCTCTACTTCTCAAACAAATGGACCTTCTAATTCCTTTCCACACCCTGCTGGGCATGCACAATTTGTCCTTTCCTGGTCACTGATGGGCTCCCAGCTTTTCCCAGCACCACATTATTCCTTCCCCACTCCCCTCCTTCATGGCATGAGGCTCGCAGGTTCCTCCAGCCATCAAGCTTGTCCACAAACCCAAAATCAATTTCACTGTCCTGGCTTATTTAGTTTTCTGTTAGCATTACACCTTTCCTCTCTGTTACAGCCTTATGCAACCTCAGCAGGAATGCTGGAAATCCCCAGATTACTCCCTCAAACATCCTCGGCTTCAGAGCTCATCTCTAATGCACACCCACCCCACAGCATCAGCCAGCCAGAGCATTACATCCGTGAGGTGTTGCCCCACTGCCAGGACCACAAGACCTTTCTCCTTAATAGTGATAGAAAGTGCTTAGTGAATGTTTCCTCATTTGTATTTATGTCAGCCAAGAAATATTGTTTTTTTCAAGTTATAGGACCTGGTTAATCTAAGCAGAAAATTATTTCCTCGGGAGGCATCAACCGCAAATGGACAGTAAGCAAATGAAAGTCCTCGTCGTATGCCAGCACAGAGCTGTGGCCCACAGTCTCCACAGCTGCCAGCCGAGGAGCCAGACCACATCTCCGCAGGCCGCGGTCCCCTGACCAGGTCAGTGGTGGTCTACGGCTCTGCTAGTTCCAGCTCTGCTTCCAGCTCAGGACTGACCAAGCAGCCCCAGTGAGCTCCCTGTCTTAGTCGCTTTTTCATCACTGGGACACCATACTCACACTCTCAACCTAAGGCATGAGAAATTTTAACGTTGCTCACATTTCAGAAGTTTCAGTCCAGGTTCAGGCTGAAACACAGACTGAGGATGGTGGGAGGGGCTGGGCCAGGGAGCGCTGCTCACATCATGGTGCGCAGGAAGCCGAGAGAGTGAAGGGAGTGCTCAGGGAGGGAGATGCTTCCTCCCCCTCCTGCAGTGACCACCTCTTCCGGCCAGGCCCCACCTTCCGTAACACAGGCAGCTGCTGAACTTGTCAGTAGAGGGTCCCACTGAAGAGGAAGGACCCCCAACCCAGCCACTGTCCAGGAGCCTGACCTGTGTGTGAAAGAGGCCTCTGAGGGACATCCTCGATCTGAACCATCACCGTGCCCTCACCCATCTCCCAGGGCACCTCACTTCTTAGCTGCCGACACCTGCCTGGCCAGCAGCTCTGGTTAGGCACCATGAGTCTTTCCTCTGTCACTTTACGACCCGCCCACTGCTCTGTCTGTCTTGGAATCCACGACAGATGCAGACAGTGGTGGCTGAGGCCCTGTGGCAGCCAGCACTGAGTACATGGCCTGCGCTGCTCTCCGCTGGGTGGTGGGGATCAGTTCCACGGCTCAGCAGAAGGGCCTCAGTCCTCCACTCCTCATGGACCATGGGAGAGCAGGTGGGCGTCCTTCCTTGCTCAGCTCCTGGGCAGTGAACGGAGGAGTCACCTGCGCGGTGGAACAGGGCTGAGGGAGCGGCCCCTGTCCGTGTGAGGCCCATCACCACTGCTGCCTGCGTTCTCTGAAGCCCTCCTAGTTGTCACCGGGGCAGTCGGTTATTCTCCCCTGAGGAAGTGTCTCTTGTTTGTGTGATGCCAGCACAGACACCACTCTGGTATAATAAAGTCGAGGAGCTTTTTGTTCCATCCTGAGCTTGTCCTGCAGGAGCATAACACAGTTTCCACGTGCTGGGTCCCACACCATCCAGCAAACCCCCAAACGCTCTGGAAATAGCGTCAGCCACACCTGTCCCTGGCCAGAGAAACAAATCACACCTCAGTCCAGCATCCTGTCAGGGGGAGCAGAGGGTCCCGCGTGATTTAAGAAGGTGAGAGAATCGCACCTCCCTGCTTTTATAAAAAATATATCTCTTTAGGTAGTACTCATCCTGGAAAGCACAGAGAGATAAAGACGACCATGGAAAAGAAACTTTAGTAAAGGATTGATGTGAGGCAAATTCCTGTCTGCTCAGGAGCCAGAGGCTAAGGCTGAACACACACCAGCCCGGAGACCCTTGCTGGAGCAGCCCAGACGTTTACCACTCTGAGTGAGGTCCTGCTTCAAATGATTCGGCTTCCTCAGAAGACCCAGCCATTGTGGCTGCCCTCACCATTACCTACAGTGGCAAAATCAGGTTGAAGCAGCCACAGGGGGAAAAAATATGAGACTTCCCTCTTCCCCCTTCTGTCTTCTGCACTGAAATTCTGGACTCATTTCTGCACAGGGTGAAGGGTTATGAGTCCAAAGCAGTTCCAGATGAAGCATTCATCTCCCCAAAGCCTTTTGCCTGTGGCAAAGCAGCACAGGAAATTCAAACCCGAAGTCTACTTTCATGCACAATGGAGGCATAATAAAATTCACACACTGTAGCGTATACTTTGGTGCTTCTGTTGGAAGAATACGATGCACTGACCCTGTCAGCTGGAGCAATGTCTAACCTCTCAGCTTGGCCAGCAGGGTGAGAAGCTAATAAATGGAAGACACTCCATCTGGTGCAGATAACAAGTATCTTCTACGCAGGTTTTTTGAGGAAAGGACTGAGGACACAAAGGCTGTCACTGACAATTTTCTTGTAATTGTATTTCTTGGTATGTTGAGTTTATATTGTGTTTTTCAGCCAAGAATAGGATTCATTAAAATAAATCTATGTTGTTTATTCAGAGTGGAGGGACGTCATTAGAATAACCAAAAAGGTATGTTGTATGCATGAGACAGAGACAGAACACGAGGTTGATCTTCGTGACTGTCTCCACAGCAGTCCATTCCTGCTTCCTCCCTGTGGGTTCTTGGGACAGGCTGGCAATGAGATTGAGCACTGACCACAGGGAACTATAGCCTCACAGGTCAGTGGCATCTGACCCAAAGATGACCCTGGTAGTGACAGAGAAAGTTGGTCTCCTAAACTCTGCCTTTCAGTTTGTCAGGACAATTTGTACAAGGAGATGGGGACAGCTCCTTTCTTGGGTAAATTCTGAGCTTTAATCTTGTTAAAAACTGGATAGCACAAAGACACAATGTATTAGACGGAAAAGCACTAAAGCAAAAAATGTTCTGTATAAGAAAACCCAGCGCTCCCAAGTCCGTTCCAAAATCTCGTTTTCTGTAAACACACAGGTCAGTGGAATCCAGGGTCTCTCTCTTTCTGGCAGTCACACCCCCAGCTGATGTCCTCCTTGTGTTTTCTTAATCATCCTTCATCATTAACTGACCACAGATATAGCCTTGTCCTACCTACTGCTTAGAGCTGTTCTTAGGCAGACTGGCACAGGTGGGGTTATATCTGCGTGCACCTGACAACCCAAGGATGGGGCAACAAAGCACAGAGGAGCCGGCTTGGCCCAGATGTCACTGCTGTGCCCCTTCCCAGGTGTACATCTGTGGCGCTGGATTTTCAATACTAATTGTAGAAAGAAAAATACACTCATCCAAGGCTCAATTCAGAGAAAATCATGACCCGTATAACAAGTTCTCGTTAACTAAGGTATATTTAATGGTATTTGCCCATTTTAGCAGCATAAAATCACCCTGTATAATGATCATTAACTGCTTCATAAAATACAGCAAGTGTTACACTATCTCCAGCTAATCACCAGAGCTCCCTCTATGTGTTAGCAGGAAGTCCAGTACTCCTCCCCTCTGCTTTCTCTCTCACTTGAGTTTCTAAGAGGCTTGGGAAGTTGGCAAAAGCTGAAGCAAATCACATGTTCACATGTATCACGGTTAGGTTCAAGAATGATCCTCAAAAGTTTCATGTGTTTAGAGGCAGAGCTTCTGGAAAATCATCAGGGCCCAGCTCATCACTGGACCAGTTCATTGATGAGCTTCTCGCTGAAAGTCCTGGTTGGATGGGGGGCTGGATGGAGGGGCAGAGTCACCGGGGATGTGACCTGGAGGACACAGACTTATCCTTGACCCCTTTCTCTCTTCTTTTTTCTCTCTGTTTCCTGGCACAGGGTTCCTCCTCCCAGGCCCTTCCACCATGATGCTTCTGCCTTGGAGAATGGTCAGCCATGGACCGAAACCTCTGAAACTTTGAGCTTAAATAACCTTGTAAGTTGCCTGTGTCAGGTATCTTGTTCCAGCAACAGAAAAGCTGACTACAACAACACAAAAAGAAAGAACAACCAGGGGCCCTGAGTTCATCTGTGCTTCTGACTCTTCCTGGCTTCTTGTATTCTCTTCAGAGAGGGCTCTGAGCAACCTTACACGCAGTTCCCTGACACTGCTGAACCCACTGCCCAATTCTATAAACACGGATATGCATGGAGTGGAGCATCTTATCTTCTGCTGGGCGCAGTTATCACTCACTTGGCCTATTCTCAGGTCCCGGAGACTGGATTTAATGCTCAGCTAACCCATGTAGACTCATGGGCATTCCAGAGCCATAAGCAAAGACAATCCAGAAACTATCCTGTCCTGGCCATTTTTCACACCCTTGAAATCTGCAGCCCTGGACACTCAAGCATATTTAATTTTTAAGCCCTGGAAACACAAAATGGACAAGGATGTTCTTCTCCATGGGTTAATGCACTGCTGTCCTGTACTTAATGGTTGCCCTGGAAAGCTCCATCAGAACCTGAACTCTCCTTCTGAAGGAAGCTGACACAGTGAGCCCCTAGGAACTTCGCCTTCTGAAGGGTGGACGTGGAGTCTGCCCTCTGCAATGTTACAACTGTGAGAAAAGTTTGCAGCGCTGTACTTGGAAGAAAAGGGAGTCTGTACACACTGAGGACTCCGTCCCAGGGAGAGGTGCGTCCCAGCTGCTCAGGCTGCTGTTCCAGTGCCAGGGAGGAAGGCTTCTGAGCTGTCTGGCATGGAGGGTGGAGTGACTCAGCTCAGCCAAGGCTCCTTCTCCAGGGATACAGGATGCCATGTCATCTCAGACCAACCTCTGTCAGACGTACTGGTGGGTGTGACTGCTCTGGGCAGCTGAGGTGCTGCTGCTTAGAGGAAGAGCACAGTCTCAGCTCTGGCTGTGGATGGTGGGCTGCAGCAGTGACTAGAGGTAGAGGGATCTCTGCATTAATACCCGGCCCTGTGGGATAGGAGGCAGCCCAGGATGGCACACTCTGAAGTGTGCTTGGTTCAGCAGTGGGTAAGCCTCAGGGATGGCAGGATGCATGTCACTTTGCCACCAAAGCAGGGCTCATTCCAGTGTGTTATGGTTTGTGTCTGGATGTTCCTTCAAAGCTTCATGCAGTCATGGGGTGGGCTTTTAGAGTTTATGATAGATTCATGGTCCAGTGCTGGGTTTATGGGTGTGAGTGCTACATCTGCCGGCCCTGGGGCAGGTAGTTTGCACACAATGTAAGGGAGGGAAAGAAGCTGCTTGCTGCCACTCCTCCCTTTTGCTCTTTCTGTTTTTGCTGTGTTCCACCACAATGAACTCTTGCCCTCTGCCATGTGCCACTGTGCCTTGGAGTCAGCCAGGGATGGACTGAAACCTCTACAAACTATGAGCTAAATAAACCTTTCCTTCCTTAATTTTGGGTGTTGGGTTTTGCCCCAGCAAAAAGAGACAAGCAACAAGAGACAAGTAACCCAGAATAAGGTCCAGTTCCCAGATGCCATTAGTGAAGTAACCCTGCTAGCCTCAGGGGATGGAGCAGAATTTTGGAGCCTCCTCTCAGAGGAGCTTAACTGACTTCTAGACAGACCCCACAGCTGAGCTTAGAGGCCACAGGACTCCCAGCAGTGAGGGTGAAAGATGTCCAAATCTGGGAGGGCGGGCTTCTGAGGGGCTCAGGCTTAGGCTGGACTATGTCTTGGAGAAGGCTGGAGTTTCCTTCCACGACCTCTGGGCACCCTGAATTTCTGTGCTCCACTTGCTACTCCTTCGATGTAGACTAATATTCTCCTCTACTTGCTTCTTAGTTGTTCTAACCATTTTTCTGGCAGGGGAAGAGCTCTAAAGTTTTCTACTCAGTCCTCTTGCTGATGTCAGTGCTCTAAAATAGCACTCACTTTAAAATAAGGATAATAACACTCCATACCACCACTTTTAGTCAGTTTTCTATGGTAAACCCTCATCAGTTAAAAACTAGGAAAAAGGGACACTGACTAGATTGTAGAAAGCTCAAGTTTTAGAATTTCAAATGATAATTATATTTTGAGAAAAAATTAAATCTCCAGAAACATTGAAAGTAACAAGAAATTATCAAGGTTGATAGATATAAGCCTAATATACAAAAGCAATTTCCAACTCCCTGTGTCAAATGATCAGAAATTGTAATCAAATGGTATGTATCATTTATAATGGCATCAAAGACTGAAAATGCCTAAATAAGTCCAAAAATAGATTTGTAAGAGTTCTGTAAAAAATATAGAATTTTATTAAGAGATGTTAAAGAAAACATAAATATATGAGTAGGTATGCTACATATATTTATATGAACTATTAATCTAGATTTTTTCATAGAGTCCAGGACCAAGAATGATAGAAGAAGGACCTGGATGGGGGAGACCTACCATCTGTTAAAGTACTGTCATTATAAAACCTCATAATTTAGAGATGTGTGCTGGTGTATGGGTAGAGACTACATTAATGGCAACCTCCTAGTACCTGACCTGTTAGACACTCCACTTGTTGTGGTGCCACAAAGATTCATGAAACAAATTAACATGTTACAATCACTGTTTCTTTGTTTCTGGGACGTTTTTATTTTTTTATTTTTTCTCTCATTATTTAAAAAAGAATAAAAAGAATAGCTAACAACAACCTAGACAAAAACAGAACAACACAAAACTAAAAATGATACAGGATTTCAAAACAAAATGATAGGAATTAACAGTGGTTGTTATATTACATATTGTTATCTTCAGTGAAGTTGCTCAGATTACCAGATGTAAGAATGCAAGATCAATCAAACCATTAAAGGAATAAAAACTAATAAGAAAAACCATTAGAAATAATACAGCATTTCATTAAACAACATGGTAGGAATTCACCAATGGTTGCTATAGTGCCTATTGCTGCCTTCAAATCGGTTGTTCAGATTACCAGGTATAAGCATGAAAAATTGGTCAAAAAGGGAATTTAAGCATTAACTATTCCTTTCAATAAACCAACAGACATCAGCAGTACAATTGAACTTAAAAACATGCATCAAGATGAGGAGAGCAGATACTGAGAAGTTACAAAGCTAGGCTTGTGTGCAAGCAGGGAGGATAATGAGGCACTGCAAATTCTTGCTGTCTGAGTGCTCTATCACTTTTCTCTCTGTCTGTAAACACACACACACACACACACACACACACACACACACACACACACACGTCTTTCCCAGTTCAGTGCAAGAGGATAGCTGTGAGAACCAGACAGTGTGAGAAAAGTCTTCCCAGTGCAGTGACTGTGTGTAGAGCCTGACCCTCACCCTACTGGGAGGTGCAGGTACAAGTAAATCAGCCAAAGCAGCAGCCCACTTCTCAGCACTGAGTGGCCACTGTTTCATCTGGGCACATTTTTACCTGGCAGCAGAATGAAGTGTCACCAAAGAATGTCCAACACACCTATCTATCTGTAGATAATAGATCTCTGCTATGCAATTTCATGTGGTGGCTACTTCTAAAACATTATTTCTAGGGAACATTCTTATGCACTGTAGCAAACATTGTCCATACAGCAGAATAAAAACACAAATTTATCAGTGTAATAAAATAAGATCTACAGAGACAGAGATGGACAAATAGAGAGTTGTTTTATAACACAGCCAGATTTATGGATGGGTGGAAAAAGAGAATTATTTAGCAGAAGGTTTTAGAAAATATTAGTAATCCATAAATAAAAATATATTCCTATAACATACACAGAAATTAAATTCAGATAGATTGAGAATTTAAATATCAAAAAAGGAAACTTCAAAATGCTTGGTATAAAATATACAATGATTTTTTTAGATATTGGTGCTACAAAATATTTCCTAAACAATATACAAAAATCATTATTATGCAAAAGTATAAGTCAACTTGACCATATTGAAATTTTTATAGCAAGATATTTTCAACGAAGTAAAAAGTTTACAAATTTAAGATTTATGCAACATATACCTAATATATTTTGAAATTAAGAATATATACAGGTAATCTATAGTTAGATAAGAAAAGTATAATATAATTAAAAATAAGCAAAACATATGACTACACATCTTACAGAAGAGACCAAATGGCTAGATTACACATGAAAGCAAATTTAACTTCATCAAAGACAACAGAAACCAACACTGTGTTAAAGACTATCTTAAACAGATCACATTGCTGAAAATGAAGAAACACCTAAGAAGTCTGTGGAAGTTTCCAAGAAGATGAGCTCAAGAGGGGTTTTATATGATCAGTACTTATCCCAGCTGATGAAACTTCTAGAAGTTTGGCAGAATGCCTTCAGCTTGACCATCCCTACACCCTCCAGCCGTCAATCCCACATCAGGAGTGCATGCAAGGGATGGTCTTGCACACGAGAAATGTGTGCTCAGATGCTTTTAGAAGTGGGTAAAGTAGCAGAAACCTGCAGGCCGCCCTAATGCCCACTAACTGGAGAAGGAAGCCGTGTGCTGGCTGGGTCCCTGGGCTGGACAACTGAGCACCAGGGGTGGGATTAAAGCCCCAAGTTCTCTAATGCTTAACATCATGTGAGGCATTGATCAGCTTGAGGTCCCCAGCCCAGCAGTCAAATATCAGTCTAGGTGTTGTTGTGGTTATATTTAAATCAGTAGACTTTGAGTAAAGTGGAAGCCCTTCATAATGTGGGTGGACATCATTTATTAGGTGATGGCCTTAAGACAAAGACGAGGACTCTGAGGCAGAAAGGATTCACCTCAAGTCTACAACGTAGACATCTTGCCAGAATTCCCAGCTGGCTGCCTCGTGCAATTGACTTAACGTCAACTTTCCCTTGAATTCCCAGCCTGCTGCCCTGCATTATGAATTCCAGATTTACCTGTATTACCATGAGCCAACTTATGAAAATCTCCCTCTCCTCACCTCTCCACTTCCCCAGAACAATGCAGGGATATTCGTTTATTCCACAAAATATTTCTGGTAAATTAAAGGATTGCTAAAATCATATATATATATATATACACACACATACACACATACACACACACACACACAAACACACAGAATGTTAGAAACACTTTGGGCTGCAATAAGTTAATTAAAGCAAAAAATAATGAACATAGAATAAAAAGTAATTGTAAGATGTGGAAGAAGATAGAAAAGAGTGGGTGGAGATCATGGCTCTGTGAAAGTTATCATCAAAATTATGTTTGTGTTTTGAGGGGCCTGCCTCTGCCTTCAGGGGCCCATGAGTGTCCAGCAGGCCCACAAACATCTTGTTTTTGTTTGTTTCTAAATAAAAACTGCTAACTCATTAAATCTTCACCTCAAATTACTAGCAAAAAGTAATTTTTTAGGATCTTGGTGCTATAGAAGACCTTTTAAATGTTATTGATGATCAGGATTAACTGTGATATTAATAAGCCTAATAAAGACTGACCCAATGTTTCATTAACTCAGGACTTATTTATTGAACTCCTAACCCTAATTATTTCTACAATAGGAGATTTTTTATAGATTATCACTTTTTATTTGGAAAGAAGTCTAAAAGGGAAAACTTCTAAACCTACATTATAGTTCACATCCTGCAACTCCTCCTCCTGCCCACAAAGCCTGGGAAACCAAGGATTTTGTGTCACTCTCTTTGAGTGTCTAGTTCTGAAGGAGGAGAAACCAGCCTTGTTGGAGTCTGAGCAGTCCCAGAGCCCTGGCTTGGCCGGACAGCATGGACAGGTGCCTGGGGTGTAGGGGTTGGAGGAGCAGCTACCCGACAGCCAGGTCCTCCTGACTCCTAGACAAGCAGCCCGGAGCAGAGTGTGTGTCAAATTAAAGTCAGAAATACGTCAGGATTTTTGAAGAGAGTCAGGACTGCTGTCTGCAGTTTGTGAAAATTTCTCCAGGAAAGGCTGCTTGGAAGCCTGTGGACAACGGCTGTGTCAGGTTCCCACCCTTAAAGAGAGCAGAGAGGCTGGAAGGTCAGCGCCAAGTCCAAGGCCGTGTGGTCCCACTCCTGGGTGACCCTTGCACAGCCTGCACCTTCGATGTCCTCCCTCCCATCTGCAGCTGCTCGGCCTGTGGTGAGCATTCTGGAGACCCCACATGAGCAGGTATATCAGGAGCAGGAACGCATCGAAGCCTGAGCCCAAGTCTGGCCCGGGAGGCTGGGGCAAGGAATCAAGAGGGCCCGTCCGTGGCCCCCTAAGTTAGAGACACCCAGGATAGGGCTCGGGACAGTAACCCCTGTGGGTTTTGAGTACTTACAAGAAGCCACACTCAAGATATCCCACAGACACTGCTCAGGTTGTATGGTAAGTGCTCAGAACTGCTTGCAGGGGAAAGAAAACAAGACACCAGGAGAGAGAAGGAGGCACTCGCTGCCCATCCACCAAGCACAGAAAGCAGCTTTCAGCTTGTTAAATGTCTGAGCCCTGGGTTGCACACACATGAGCGACTTAGTACCCTGTTCCTGCTTTTACTGAGGTGAACACAGACCATTGGGCTGATGCTGCGACTGTAGCCGATCATGTCTGGCATGCAGAGCAGCATTTAAGGTAATTAGAGATAATCAAGTCCAGACTAACAGAAAAGGTGCAAGGGAGTGTTCAGTAATTTGTAGCTCAGTGACTTTGGGACCTTATTGTAGACTATCCAGATGGTGCTCACAGGACTCGTAAGCACTCAATTTACAGGAGCCATATTAACATGGAGGTTTATGATCAGAGTGCTGGAATTAAGTTCATTGTGTCTCCTCTGGCTCTAAAATGAAAATGGAGCACTAACTGGGCGACCTAAAGACTATAGGTGCTGTGCAGAGTGGTGGGACACACCAGGAGGCTTGGGGTCCACACCTGGAGGACTATGCACAACACTCACACGGGCACTCAGGAGCAGGACCAGAGCCCGGCTTCGCTGGTGGGGCTGGGGACTGAGTGCACAGGCCCCTTGCTGTTCAGTATTGCTGAGCCAGAAGTGACATGGGACTCTGGGAGAGGTTGGCATAGGTGGCTTCTCAGATACAAACCACTCAGGAGTCGTGGAGGTGATGTCCCAGCTGTCACAGGACCTGACAAGGAAACCAGATGTGAATGAGGACTTAGACGAGGGTTAAGAACATGAGGACCAGCCCACGGGGAGGAGTGACAGAAAGATGGGAGGCATCGGTGGGGAACCTGAGGGCTGCACAGGGGCTGTCTGGACACTGGGGTCCCTGGGAGGAGGTGGGGGCTGGCCATGACTGACCTGGCTCTCACATCATCTGGAAAGTGGAGATAACATAGAAATCCCCATTCGGCTTCGACTCCAGATTTCTTGGAGAACTTGCATGACAAAGCATACTGAGATCATTCTGGAAAGTAAACTCTACGGCACAAATGTGAGCCTCCCCAAGGATCCATGAAACTTGGTAATTACTGAAAAAGTGAAGTCAGCAGACCAGTGGTAGCATGGGAGAGTGGAAACTCACCAACCAAGGAGAAAACACAATGGTAGCCCCTAGGGAGCTATTAACTGTCATGTTGGGTCCGTGAGGAAAGCAGTAGAGAACACAGACAGTGGCCTGGATTGTCTTCACATTCAGCCTTCCTCTTTTCTGTGTTCTGTTTCCTCTTCTGCAAATAAGGCAGTCCTAACATTGCCTAGTCCATGACTTGCTGTCCAGATTAGACAATCTTGCCCATGTAAAATTCTCCATAAAGTGACTCTGGAAAGACAGGGCTGGAAATAGAACCTCGGGGTTGTTGGTGTAGAGGTGTACAGGATGTTGGGAGGCAGCAATGTTGCTAGGAAAGATCTAAACAGAAGAGAGATGCAAAGACTGAGGCCTGAGGGACACAGAGTGATAAAAGAAGGAGCAGCCAGTGGGGTGGGAAGGAAATCAGGCAGCAGCCCGACCTTTTTATTAGGAGCTACTAAGTTAGGAGCAGGGATAGGGCAAACCAATGCTATTCCAAGTGGAAGACAAGAGCAGGCGGCTAGATTTTACAACGTGAAGGTCACTGTTGACCTCAACAAGAGCACTTGCAAAGGGAGCATGTGTGGAAGGAAAGAACATTAGACACAATTTATTTGACCAAAGAATGATTTGTGAATCAGGTGGTGCCCAGAACCAGGACAGGCTCCGAGAGCTCCACCCTGCAAAGCAATCACTGAGTGTCCACAGATCAGAGTGAGAGGTCATATCCAGAAACAGTCAGACTGGTCACAGTCAGGTGTTTGCCGTACCTGGCAGTGGTCTCCTCAGGTGACAGCCTGCGACCTGCTGAGATTTGCCTGTTATTCAGCTTGCATATCTGCTAAGTCAGGTTGCATTTTGTTACATAAGAACTCAAAGTATGACCACGGCCTCAGACCAAGGCCTAGTTCTTATTTTACTCAGCAGATGGTGAAAAATACTTCACCAAAGAGCATTCAAGATAGAATCAGGAGAGAAAATTTAGGGCAGGAAGAAGAGACTTTCTTTTTTGTAGCTTACCCTTATGAGCTGTGGCTGGAGGGGCGGGGGAGCTGGCAGAGATCTGTATGATGAGAAGCAGAACAGATTCCTGCAGTAAGTCGGAGGTCCTGGAGTCTGCATCCTCTGTGCAGGCTCCCTTGGGTCCTTTTCCTGGTGCCGGGCTGCACAGCCCATATCTGCTTGTGTGGATGCTCTGCAGAGCCTCCTAGGCAACTGCTCCAGACAAGACCAGCGAGTTTCCAGAGGCAAAATCACAAGACATGAAAAGAGTGCTGTGCACATTGCAGGAATGGGTTGGGGCTTCCAAGAGTAATAAAAATAGAAAAGGAGACAAGAAGGAGCCTTCACCCTGCAGGTGACACAGGAAAGTTGAGCTTGGGAGACGGCAATGACCAGCTGCAGCTGGCTGGCCCTCCTCACACTGATTCTCTGTGTGTATGTCAGCATGTATCAGTATTGGTGGGTTGTTTCTACCTTTTAATAGAAAGGATTTTATTTTAAGATTGTCACAATATGCACAAAAGAACTTTGTGCCCGAGTTAAATTTGAATGACATATCTACATAAACCTAAGAATGCTTTAGGATATTCAGATGATTTTCATACTTATCAAATTATTACTATCATAAACAACCCTGAGAAGTAGGCATTATCCTTTCTTTACTTATACCAGGAGACTAGAAACTCAGCCCAGGTAGAGCATTTGACAAGTAAACAGGCTGGCATTGGCTCCCAGGGCCTCTTAACCAGACCTAGAGCTGGTCCAGGTAGCACGGTCATGGGTCACTAACCACAGGAATGCACTATGAGCAATATATCTGTATTCAACAGCTTCTCCATCACCGAGACACAATAGCTGACATTCACAATTTAAGAGAGGTTCACGTGACTCATACCTTCAAGGGAGTCAGTCCCTGGTCGGCTGGCTAAGGCAGGAGCACCATAGCAGATGGGTCTGGGGAAGCAAAGCTTCTCAGTTCATGGTGGCCAGGAAGTCAAGAGCAGCACCAGAGAGGAAGTGGCCAGGGACCAGACACAGACCTTGAGAGAGGCCTCCACTGGCTGCCTAGATACACCTGGAAGGGTGCACCGCCCATCTTAGCACAGGTCCTAAAGCCAATCAAGCTGACTCTCCACCCTGCCCTTCTCTTGGGTGAACATCACAATAGGTGCTTGCACAGTCTCAGGTGACTTAGACTTCACCAAGTGGCAGAAACCTGGGAGACCTCTGTCACATCTGAGCCTACCTTATGTGGTGCTTGGTTGTGCAGTAGAAGTGTACCCCTTCTTATTTGGAGCACTGTACTCTCTCAAGGAGGGAGCACTCAAAGCTCTGCTCAGGACAGTCTCCAAAGTTCTACAGATGCATCTCAGCACCAGGCTTGTCTTGGCAGGGCGGGATATGCTGTCCCAGAGGCCTTGGAAAGGCCCACATGGGTTTTGCCAAGGGATTCAAACCACCAGTGTGTGTAGTTCAGTGATATGCTTCAAATTCTTGGGCCCCTTTCCTCAAAGTAGAAGACTGAGTCAACTGATCCAAAGCTCTTAATTTTCTGAAATTTCATGATTTGTTCTTTGTGCAGAAGACTGCTTGGGAACTTGGCTAAACTTGTTCCCCTTATAGGTCTGAGTCCATGGTTACTTCCTCAAGAGTTTGTAGCTGTTTCTAGGTAAATGGCACCAAATTTAGGTTTGTGTAATAAGACATTACCTCATTTGGTTTATTGAATGGGTGTAGAACTAACTTCCTTCAGGGGAATATAGACAAGCTACTTTCTCTTAGAAGCATCACTGAACGGACTTTCTCAGTGGATTGAAACTATGGCTCTGACCTGACCTGCTGGGAAGGAAAAGACTCTTTTCAGGCCAAAGTTCACCTCTGGCTCTGTGGCACCACTGCCCATGTCTTTTCTCACTTAATAAAAGATTTTTACACTTACGTGAGAGTTGTGCTGGAGCTTTTCATGCCAGGCTGCCCGGGTCTGGCCCTCTGTTCTCACATTGGCTGTCATGCTTATGTGACCCTTTATCAGAATGAGTGGGTTATTTCTGTACTTTAATAGAAGGGATTTATTTCAATATTATTACGTTTATTTTTGAAGACTCTTTGCATACCAAGAAAAGATGTTATAGTCTTTAGTCTGTTGGGAAAATATCCCAATTTTTGCATGCAAATGAATTCACATTCTATTTTCTATGATATTTCTATACATACTCAAATTTTATTTGTGATCTTTAAAATTATCTGGAAAATAACTTGAAAACCAAACTATTGGGGCTGGGCTTTAGCTCAGCTGCACAGCACCTGCCTGGCAAGCACAACGTCCTGAGTTTGATTCCCAGTACCAGAAAAAAATTTTAAAAACCAAAAAAAAAAAAAAAAAAAAAAAGAAAACCAAATTATAAACCCAAAAATTCAATCTTTAAGCTTTCCTTTATTCAAATGCTTACAATTAGAACTCATTTGTTGCTTTCTAAGAAAAATCAACAAGTCCACTTGGTTTAAAAATACAATTTTTGGAAGCATAAAGGGTGATTTTTATAGAGCAGTATAGAACAGTGACCAATGTTTTATAAAAACTTTTTTCACCTTTTTTCCAATATGAAAGTACGAATCCCAGAACCATTTATGAGAACGCTTTCTTAAATCACAGCTCTGCTGGGAGGAGCCGTGCTCTGGGGACTTTTCCATTCTCATCTTGCTGGGAGCAGGCTGGCTGCAGCATTTCAAACAAATAGAGAGACCTAACGAAGTTGTGTTAGGCAGAGGAGCATGACATTGCTTCTCTTTTGCTGGGAGTATTTCTTTCTGGGTCCCCTGAACTTGGAATTTCTCTTTAAAATGTCCCATTAATTCCTATTAGGGAGCTACTAGTAAAGAAAATTGCATGTTAGCTTTTATCAATCTGTATGAATAAATGTTAACCATTCCCGCTTAAAAGCCCTCCTTTTAGCGCCACTCATGTGCAAACAGCGTGCACATCAGCAAATCATCCAGAAGATTAATGCACTCGAGCCTGCACAAAGACTCGGAGATGCGTATTAGCATTATAGATTTTAATTTGAAATAATGTCACTCTTTTTGGGCCCACATTGTAGTGCATGAGCTGCCATCTGCTTATAATAATGAGTCTGACAATCCACGTAAATGTGATTTGCTGCCTCCTTTGCCCGCATAATGGCCGGGATATTGATCCTAATGGTGGAGTCCTTCAATACCGACAGGACAGGCAGGGAGCTGCGGGCTGGAGGTGCGGTTGGAATGGCAGCTCAAAAGGGTGCCCAGCACCCCTCTACTCCAGGGGTGACGACACAAGACTGCAAAGGGGTCACCGTGCCCTTTCCTTCTCCACATTTCAGCCCCATCAAGATCCAGCAAAGAAGGTGCAGGAGAGAGAGACAGCCAGGGCAAAGGAGCTGAGCTGTCCCCCTCCCTCTCACTGTAATATTTGATTCAGAGGTGGCAACAAGGAGCTCTCAGGATTGCACTCCAATGCAGCTTTGCACACCACTGTCCAATGTGGTGGTTCCCGGCCATGTGTGGTTGGTTATGTTTCAAGTAATGAACATCAAACGAAATTTGAAAGCCAACTCTTCACTGACTGAGCAGATATGTGTACAGCTGCCTTCATGGCCAAAAATGAGGCAATCCAGGTGTCCAGAGGTGGATGAACAGGTGAACAAAATGTGGTTTTGCACACAATTGTGTGTTATTTGGCTTTAAAAAGTAAGGGAAGGGGCTGAGGATTTAGCTCAGTGGCACAGTGCCTGCCTGGCAAGCAGGGTGTCATAAGTTCGATTCCTGGTACAGGAAAAAAAAACAAAACAAAACCAAAAGAAAAAAAAAAAAGGTAAGGGAATTTTGATGGATTCTGAATGTGGATGAACTTGGGGTGTCTTACAGGGAATGAGAGGATGTAGTCTAGACACGTAGGTGTGGTGGCCCATGCCTACAGTCCCAGGGCTCCAGGAGGCTGAGCCAGCAGGACCACAAATTCAAGCTCAGCCTGGGCAATTTAGCCACTTAGTAAGACCTGTCTCAAAGTTGAAAAATAATATTTAAAAGGGGATAGGGGTGTAAGTCAGTGCAAAGGGCCTGGGTTCAACCCCAGTATCACAAAAAAAGTTCACATTTTTCATTAGCCAAATGTCACCAGTGGCTTTTTCACTGGGTGGCACAAAGACAGACCAGTGTGTTGTCACAGAAAGCTCTGAGGGACAGCGCTGCTTTGGTGGCCTGCTGCGGGGGAGCAGGCGGCTGAGCACCTGGGCTAAGTCTGGAGTGTTCTCAACAGGAGTTTGTACCCTGTATTCTTTAGCTGCAGCCAGTGTGGCAGAAACTACCACTGGGAAATCATGCCATAGAGACAGCTTGCTCAGATTTCGTTTTAAGTTCAGGTGTGTCTGTGTTTCAGCTACAGAGTTTTCGTTTCCAAAACAGCAAACCACCAACATGCTTGGGATTATCACAGCCAGGCAGACAACGCTCCTCATCTTTCCAACAGCATGGATTTGGAAGGCTAAAAGGTGAAACCTGACTATCAGGGAGTAAGAAACCAGAGCAGCATGTGCCACTGCGATCATGAAAGACGCTCGAATGCAGACTCACCGACAGAAGAGGCCCCCAGTGAACCCTATGTTCACTTCCTATGTTACAGAACCGGGGAAGTCAGAGGTGGGAGTGGGGATGAGGATCCCATCAGCATTCACTCCTGTCCTGTTCTATTCCCCTGACTCCCAGCCTCACATCAGCATGCTGCGCTCTTCCACGCGTCTCCAGGGAAAGGCTGCTGTTGTAATCCTCTCACGCTTTGTTTGGGAAAGAAGTGTGTTCACATGTAGGACATTATACAACTGCATCCCGTAGAGCCAGTTGCCAAAATTGTGAATAAACCTCATTGCGTCACACACCACAGGGCTATGGTGGTGACAGTGAGTGGCTTGCCTTTGGTAGTTCCTCAATTTTCTTTTCCTCCAGAGCCAGTGATACCTGCCTCTTAAGGTAGGAAATTTAAGTAAGTGGAAATTCAGTGGAAAGTGGTCCATGCTCGTTGCTAACCTCTGTAGTTATAATGATGATGACTTTCAGTCTGCCAGTCACACACTCTTGTTGTCATGCATTGTATATTGTCTATTATATTTGCACTGTATGGCATATTCTTGGACTTTTTGGATTTGACTGGCCTGACACAAGTAAAGTCTCCTGAGGAGTGTAGAACTCAGGCAGGGACACAGGTCCCTGAGTGCAGGCTGACCATCTTGGGTGGGGGGATTCACTGCTTCTGCACAGAGCTCTCACATGTCAGAGGGGATATTCACTTCCTAAGGTACAGATCTGGAAATGGGGCTCAAAACTGGGTGGGAAATCCTCACAAGCATGAATCTTGACTGAGAGTGTCCCTAGGGAGGTATAACAGGGCTGACTCCTCTGTCCTTCCTGTGACCTTGAGCTAGTGATGCTGCCACTCCTGGACTGTGCAGACTTCAGCCCAGCACGGGGTCACTGTGTACAGGTAAGGTGAGGGGCTCCTGCTGTAGCTGAGTGAGGATCAGGGCTGGCATTTCAATGCCAGCAGTGTGGGATTCCAAATCTGTCTGGCCCCAAAATTTAACCTTCCTTAGTAAATTCTAGAGGTGTTATTCATTCATTTATAATTAATTTTTCAACAATAGTCTTGAGGGTAGAAATGAACTTTATTAACTTTTTACCCGTTACACCCAATTTAACATCTGACACTTAACAGTCACCAATAAGCTCCACCTCTGGGAGTTCCCCTGCTCCAGTGCCCCAGCTCCAAGTGTGACACTGGGCCTTTAGCACTGGTTGAGTGAGGTTCTAGGGTCTTCTCCAATCCTCTCAAAGATGCCTCACCGTAGAGGAAAGAGTCCGTCCTCCCTGACTCCTGTATGAACTCTGTCTCAGTCACTTTCTCATCGTTGAAACACCCACAGCTTACAGGAGGAGAGGTTTATTTTTGCTCACAGTCTGAGTTGGCTGGATCCAAGGCAGGGTAGAATAGCAGAGGAGCATAGCAGAGGAGAAGCAGTTCGTGGCACTGCAGGCAGGGAGCAGAAAAGGATCAAGGGTAGAGGAGGGAGATAGACCCTTCTGGGCCACTCCCCCAGTGATCCATCTCCTCCAATCAGGCTTCACCTCCCATGAACTCAGCAGTGGACCAATCTAGTGTCACGCCCCCATGATCCAGTGAGCTCCCCAACAACCTACCTATGAGTGCATGAGGCTGTGGGGGGCATCTAGATGTAAACTACAACAAATTTAATGATCATATTTTATCATTGCTGCTTTCAAAGGTAACTTCCTCATCCTTTACACTAAATGTGTTTTTAAATTGCATACCATTTAGCAGGGATAATAAATGATACAGCTGGGGTAACATGCACAGGTACCAGAATGAAGTCCATTCCGTCATAATTGGACTCTGCCCAAGGTGAGCATTCTCTGACTTTCCTCCTTCGTCTCTCTATTTCCTGATGGAATCTGAGGGTGACCATAGGGCACAACCATGCCTCAACCGACCCTTTGCACCCTAACTGTGCTTGACAACGACAGAGTAATGCTCTTGTCCATTCCTTCACTGCAAAACAAAGAGCTCTCCCGCTGTGCTGACCCCTTTGATGTGTGAAAGTCTCCTTGAGTGCCTTACCCACAGAGGCTGGTAAGCTGCTCTCCTGAAATGGATGTCACAGGCTAACACTTTGCTTTATATTTTTCCTACTTATAAATTATGTTCAATATTCATTGTTGTTTGGTTGTGGGAGATAAATACTACAATAGACTTCTAATAATTTGAAATTGAGTATATTAGTAATTTCTAAATTTATTTTGTGTTCATTAGTCCAAAAAGCTACTCCTAATCTTTTGCACATTTTTTACTGAGTTGGTTGAATTTTTACTCATATACATGCATATATAAGTATATACATCATACATATACATCATATATATATATCTTTCCAGTTGCTACCTCAGAATGAGATTTGTCTGTTAATATTTCCTCATCAAAACTGGACAAATGGGAAATCTTTAATTTTAAAAGAAATAAAGTACATTTGCATTGTCTGCCTTTGCCATCACACTGATTTCATTTAGTTAATAAAAATGGTCCAAATAACATGTATTGAGCATTTTTTGATTCCAGACCTTGGAACATGGAGGAACTCACATGATACACAGATATGTGAGGCAGCGCTTCCTCCTTGAGACAGACATGGTCTGGAGCTGGAGAGGACGCTTGGGCATCGCTTTATGAGCCCCAGTATTGGCTTCAGAGGAGGGGAGGGACTGCAACAGCAGCAGGGCCTCCCTGGCTGAGAGGGTGTGGGACTCAGCAGACAGCACGGCAGATGCCCGCAGAGGCTTGGGCAAGGAAGGCTCTGACACAGCTACAGGAAATGTGGCCTGGTCAGAGGTTTGGCTCTGAAATGTTTGTTGGGGCTGGGGATGTGGTGCTGCGGAGCTGTACCCCAAGTCTAGGAGACCGGGACTCTGGAGTGGCTGGGCTATGTGGCACTGTGGCCAGGTCCCGGCAGCAGCCTGGACACCGGTCTGGAGGCTGCAGTGACAGGACAGGCCGACGTTGGGAATCACCATGACCGGTGTGTGGAGAGCACTGGGAAGGAGGCCATGGGTGGCAGAGGACAAGAAATGAGGACAGGAGCAGGATGGTGGTGCAGGGCTCAGTGGGAATCGTGGCGTGCAGAGCCCAGAGGGCTGTGGGCCCACCTTGGAGGACATGGAGTGGAGGCAGCAGAGTGCAAGGGACACAATGTTGACCTCCCAGGGCGACTCTAGGACCAGGACAGCCTGGGTGCCACGCCCAGAAGTGGTTGGTGAGGCAGCAGAGCCAAAACGAGGGTCCCTCTGCTCTGTGACCGTGGCAACCAGTCATCACTTGGTGACCCCTGGCAGTGTCCTCCGTCCCCCTCAGCAGTTACACACCTGCTTTCCCTCTGGCTTAACCCAAGTTTAAAGTCCTTTCTGAGAATGGAAAATAGAACATTTCTTTTTCACTGAAGCAAACAAGGCCATCTCGGTATCAATTGTCAATTGCATGGATCTCTCTTCAGGGATCACTTGATACAAACCTACCCCTATTCCACCATCCTTTGACCCTGTCCAGTGCCAGTGGAGACACTGTGGCCTCTGAGTCCTCATCCACACCCTGGGTGACAATTTCTACTTTGCCAGGCTGGTGTGAGCAGGTCAGGGCACAGTGCATTGGAGCGGTGGCACATAGCTGCCAGGAGTAGCATGGTGAGTAACAGCAGCGACAGCACCCCTGCCAGTGCTGGCTGGCAGTGTCTCACAGCCCAGTCCTCATTCCGCTGAAGCCAGTTACACTTTCAGTTGTGGCCATTACTACACCGGGAGCACATGTCCTCATGGGGAAGTCCTGTGTGTGGAGTCAGGAGCCAGCATTTCCTAAACCCAGCACCAGTTCCCTAAGGAATGGCACAGGCTCAGCGTGTACGCACCCCAGGCGCTGCCGAGGTGGGCTGAGGGGAGGCCTTGTCCAAGGCTGAGGTGGAGAGCCCAGGGAGAACCAGGACCCTGGCCTCTGAGCAGGGTGCTGTGGCGGGACCAAGGCCAGGTGGGGCAGATCTCTGAGGAGGAAACTGTTGCCTTTGAAGATTTGGGGGTCCCTAAGTCCAAGGCAATCAGGTCTTGGGTCAGAGCACTTTGGCAGAAGCGACAGCAAGTTTATTCTTTTTCTGTGCAGGCCTGGGCACAGGACCTTGCGTAGAGAACCGAGCAGGACACATCAGCTACACACGCTCATCCTTGTCTGAGATCTCAAGCAGCCAGCTTGGGGAGGTTTGCACACTCCCGAGATGCATGTGCCCGCTTGCACAAAATAAGCCTGGCTAAAGTTACATGGTCTTCGATATCAATCCTCCTCCTAAGGGCTGAAAGGTGGAAGACCCACTTCCCGGCTGTCTGGCTTTCTGCGGCTCAGGTAGGTACTGTGGGCGGGGGGTGCTTGGCCTTCCCTAGACTCCATGCTGAGGCCTCTGGGAGACAGGCATCCGCCTGCTGCCCGGCACAAGCAGGCTCTGGCTCTGGACTCTGTGGCCTTTTGTCTTCATTGGTTTAAGCCATACTTTTTATACAGAAAATTTGTTCCTTATTTGTTTTGTTTGCCTAAAGAGACTGCTGTACTTCCAAAAAAAAAAAAAAAAAAAAAAAAAACCTTCAATAAATGTTAAAGCAAAATACCTTTCATTTACGTAATGAGTCTGAAAAAATTTTTACTATCCAATAGTTCCAGCCAGTCCTTTTTTTACAAGAGCATTCTCATTACCTAAATTTTATTGCCAAGGAATGAAAAAAAGGAGGAAACTGAAGGTGTTTAAGAAAAATCCAATTTTAATAATGCCAAGCCCTGTTTATAATTGAAATGTCAGAATTTGTAATCAGATTGTATAATCAGAGCTCCAGATATAATTTCTATAGGCCCAATTACTGCTGACTTCTATTTTAAACACCACAAGTATTCTTGGGAGTTATTTTCACCTTCTTGAAAGACTTTTGAGACGTTAGCTCACCGCAGCACCGAACCACCTGCCAGGCAGTTTATTGGTCTCTCTAACTACTCCAAGTAATCCTCAAGGTTCCTTTGGAACAAAATTCCAGGCATTGAATGATAGGAAATAGGATCAAGTTGCTTAAAAGAATATTCAAGGTAAAGCTATAGAAAAGCAGACAGGAGAAGACAGGGTCAAGGAAAGAAACCAGGTACCAAATAGACATGTGGTGGGATTTCTTTATGATTTAACTTGAAACTCAGCACACCGGGAGAGTAAGGTACTGACCAATGCTCACTTTTCTTATGAGACCACCAAGGCTCAAGGGGTTGAATGAATTGGCAAACCCACCCTGCTGCGGATTAGTAGGTCCTGACACCAACCGCAAGGATTGCGGGCAATGCCCCTTAGCTCCCCTCTGCCAACAGACACCTGACTTACACTCCCCAGGCCCTCGCAGCAGAGGCGAGCATGCTGTCGTGCAAAAGCTGCTGCTGCAAAGCCCTCAGCTCTCAGCGCGGAGCTAGGAGCCAGTCCGACTCCTCCCTTTGTTCAGACACAGTGTGGTGGATGCATCCCGGTCACCCCCATTATTCTGAACTGGAGACCCTGAAATTAAGCCCTCCTCTCCAGCAATGCACCGTGTATTTCTGACTGGTTCAAATAAAAGAACTTAATTAATCCGATCCTCTTGGATTCTGGTGTTATTTGTGAAGTGGTGAAAGACACTCATCGATCTCAGAGCCCTGCTCCTTCTCTTCATCCAAGTCCTGAAGCACTGCAGCCCGCAGCCCCTCTGAAAGCCAGGCTCGCTCCGCAACCAACAGGAACACAGCTTTGCGTGTGCTTCTTTTTATTTGGACCTCTAAATCTTTGAGTAAACAGCCAACTTCACCAGTCTAAAAGCCAGGGGAAATCTCTGTTTGCAAATCAGGCAATTATTTTGGGTACGGCCTTAGCCCCCATGGCCTTCCATCTCCACCCATGTGTGTGTCCGACATTCACCCGCTCCTCTAGAATTTAACAGCTCACTTGGCTTTCGTTAGCCTAGCTTGCATTTCCATTCCACGTCAATTTAAATTCCTTTTACAATAAAGGCTGACACGCACAGGCAGACCTCTCAAGGTGGTCAGGAGACATCTATAACTCAGATGGACAGCCATTTCTTTGTGATTTTTGAGGAGCAGTTCTACTTAAAGAAGGTGCTACCATTTCCGTGTTTTATTAAAGTTATTTTGTACTTCAATACATTGAGTAGAAATGAAGATAGACAAGAACTAAACCTTTGAGAGAATAACTTTAACCAACTGTCCCCTGTTTGCACGTATCCGGGCCCTACGTGGCCCTTCACTTTTACATATGGTATCAAACACGCCAAGCCAAGTCCGAGGCACACTGGGCTTTGAACCTACTGATGAAAACCCACTGACATAAAAATCCAGGTGGTAAGCTACCTACTTGATCTACTTGTCTCCTCATTCTCAGATGAAGTCACTTCCTGGGTGAAGTTTATCTGTGCCACCTACTCCAGAAAAGGCCTTTCCTTGTTTCCCTGTGAAGACATGGACGTTTCCCACAGGGATTCTAGGCTGTCCCTGGTCTCCCACTGGCTTGGCTGTGTCCAGCCTAGGAAGCTCCTATAGGGAAGGTACTCCACGGCTGTGCATCCAGGAACTGGCCATGGGGAATGCTGCAGATTCTGGCAGCTGGGATCTCAGAACTGGTTTCCCACATCCCTGGTCTGACTTCCCAAGCTTCCAGACTCCAGCAGCAGTGGGGAGCTGTTGAGCCTGTGGGTTCTACAACTTCTCCTTCATACCACCTTTCTTGGCTTGAAAGAAATCAGTAATGCAGAGGGCGACACTTAAATTCTCATCTCTGCTATCTATCATGTCTGCGCGATGGTTCCCTACCTACAAAGAGAATCAGATGAATGGTCTCTGCCCACCTCCAAGTGGCTCTGAGCAGCAGCTTTAGAGGAGATTGTATTCATGTGGATTTGCTTTAGTTGTTGAAACTTTGTTGCTACCTGGTAATGAAATAGATTATAAGGGATGGAAGGGGAAAAGAGAAGGACTAGGAAAGGAAGATGCAGAGGAGGAGGAAGAGGAGAAGCAGGAAGAGGAGAAGTCTGAAGGGGACTGGGGAGGACTTTGTCCTTGCCTTGCAGGGGTGGCAGACTCAGAGCTGTGTTCTGGAAGTTTGCTCATTTCACCCCACCACTGGTCCCTTCCCAGTCTGCAAAGACCCCAGAAGGGAGTGTGCATCAAGACAGGCTCCCCACAAGCCCATCTTCCGAGGCCTAGGCATCTTCAGAGAGGACCCTTCTTTGTCCCCATACTGGCCTCCATCCCATTCCCACACACTGCAGAGCAGTGACTGATGAGCCAATTACACTGGTCCTCCTGCCCCTTCCCTTCCAGAGCCCAGTGTGGCCCCAACTGGAAAACACTGGAAGAAAGTGACCAGGTTAATCACTGCACTAAAGCCAAGGCATTCATTTAAAATCCTAAGCATTTAAACGTGCTCATTTTACTTCACAGACAGTGGTAGTGAGCCAATATTACTAATAGGTATAATGAAACTGTAGCTGCCTCTTCATTCTCTTAGGTACGGTAAGGACGGAAATGACCGCTACCGCACAAAGCGTGTGCGCATGTGCAAGGTGTTAGAAACAGCCCGCATGAGGGACACATGCTGCCGACCTCGCCGATGCATGGCACTGCTGCAGTGACTTCACGGCTTTTGGTGGCAACTTGTACGGGATCATGGAAAGGTGAGCGAATAAGCGGAGCATTAGGAGTGGATTTTTGTCATTTTTTCTAGAATTGGCTTCAACATTTACCTTGTATATGGAATAGTTAAGGCTTATATATACTCCTTTATTTTAAAGATCTATGTTATTTTTTCAAGATCTTAAGACAAACTCCTTAGTTTGCTTTTAGTTCTTGCTGTATCTGAAGTCACACAAGCAGCATTCATTGTTATGATCCTGCCTTCCTTTGAAAACTCCGATCAGCAGCCAAGGGTTTTATGCCTTTACTTTGTCTTTGTTTTAAAATCAACATTTGTTATGATATTTTCAAGACAAATATTAATTACTCAAATTCTGACCCAAATTCTCCATGTTTAAAGGTTTATAAGAGGAGGCCAGGACAGGACGTACCTCTCCGGTTGACACCCTGCTCACATTTAGACTTTCTACCTGTCAGAAAAGAAAAAGATCTTGTGGGAATCTGTGCACTTACTCTATCTGGAGTCCTGAAACATTGCAGGAATTTAAAGCAGTCATACATTTTAATCCGCATGCCCTCAAGGCAATCTCCAAGTTCATTAGCAAATCTTAAAACCTTCAGGAAATTATTCAAGCTTCAGTTTCTATTTGAGATTTATTTCACTGTGGCAGGGAAGGTGTGATGTGTGGAGTGCACACTCTGCTCCCTTCCTTGCTGTTCTGTCCCTCTGGAGGTGGACTCCCTGCTGTGGGCAGCGGCCATGACTGCCCAAGTCTTTGATTGTACTTTGGGAAGTGAGTGCGTGGGGCGTGGCTGGCTGCTGGGAGAAGGGTGGACTCCTATGTCTCAGTGTGGACCTGTTCCCTGTGACTGGGACCATGCTTCCCTGTCAGCAGAGCTTATCCTGGTCCTCCGCTGGGCCTGGGGCACCAACTCATTTCTTTTTTTTTTGTTTTTTTTTTGTTTTTTTTGTTTTTGTTTTTTTTTGGGTTTTTCTCCGGTACCGGGAACCGAACTCACGACCTTGCACTTGCCAGGCAGGCGCTTTTGCCGCTGAGCTAAATCCCCAGCCCCACACCGACTCATTTCATTCCCCTCCTATCCCCCAAGTCCCAGGGGCGCCCTGGTCTTCACTGTGGAGCAGACTCTTAGGGTCTTCCACTCAGGAACTTGTGGCAAATTTCTGACAGGCACACTTGTGTTATGGGGGCCACTCACATTCACAGTGCACCAGCAATCTGGATGCCTGCCTCGTCCTGGCACTTTAAACAGCATGTTCTGTACACATGTACACACGTGCGAGCGTGCGCACGCACACACACACACACACACACACACACACTCTGCAGCTATAGGCACATCTGTAGCCATGATTTCGGCTTACCTTAGCTGCCACAGCATCTGCTGGTTCACGAGATGAATAGGAGCAGCGCCCATGTTTCTGAGCAAGCAGACAGGGACGAGCTGTGGGGCTGGCAGGATGTGGGGTTCTGAGAATAAAGGGAGGCAGCTTGGCCGTGACTCAGCATGTAGGTGGGAAACAGACAGGACAGCAGTGTGACTCCGCTTGCCTCCTGCTCTGAGTGTGTGACTTGGCTTGGACACTTAATACCCTCAGTGATGTGTCCCGGTTCTCATCTCCACTGACACCCATGCTCTGTCTGTGTACGCGTGTGTACAGGTGTGTCCCCCGGCCAGGGGAGAAGGGAATGAGACACTAGCAAGGTTTGTGCTCTTCCTTTTGATTAGGATCTGGCTCTGAGGAATGAAAGCAGACTCCTCTGCAGATCACTGTGGGAAGCCAGATGTCCCTTCACGCCTCTTGGAGGGGCCAGGCCAAGATGAGCTAAAGAAGGTCAGATCCCAGAGTGAGGGGCAGGTGGCTCTAGCCAGGGCTGTGTATGGCTCCCCTGGACTGCGTCCCTCAGCCGTACCCACCGAGTGGGGTGCCTCACTGTTGGGGTGTGTGGCTCATCTACATCAACCAGTGACAAATCAGCACAGGAAGGCTGGAGGGAGGAAAAGTGAATGGACACGTGTCCAATACCATTCTCCACTTCACCTGATGGAGTTCACCTTTTCTGTGGCTGTGGTTGACCACGGGACAGAAGCACAGCTGTGTGTGGGCCTGCCTATCAGAGGCCTGATCCCTTACTCCGAGAAGAAAGTTTGCATTCTCTGTTTCACAGCTGAGCTCTTGAGGGAAAAGGAAGGCATCTGACCCAGCCAGCCCAGGTCCTCTCCTGTCAGTTTCTGTCCGACTTCTGAACACTGGAGTTCACCTCCTGCCTCTGCTTCCTGTCTTCTTAATGAAGGGGAAGTCCAACCTGTCAGGGGGCCGGGGAGGCACGCAGGTCCCAGGGATGCAGCGCGCACACTCTGGTGGAGATCATCCGCATGCCGTCACAGCAGACAGCGAAGCCCACGCAGCTGCTCTTTGGAAGGAAAGGGCGCTGGGGGCTGGGGGAGGGGAGAGGGTAGAAAGTTGCTGCTGCTGCTCCATTCCCTCAAACAATGGTGAGCCGCACACAGTCTATTCAGAGTGAAGATGGGCTGTCAAGTAAAGCAAGACGAATGTGATGGCCCTGCTGATTGTTCCTTAGATACTCAGTCAGTGAGCTCATTATCGCTGCAATTACATTACTAATGTCAACAGATGCTACTCTGTGACAAGGAGGCAACAATTAGGTGGGCTCCCTGCACTTAGACCTTAGTCCCCAGCAAACCGTGTACACACCCTGACCTTCAAACATAATGTGGACGGACTGGGGCCTGAGGGCACAGGAGGTTGTGTCCTGGCATCGGCACTGGCACTGCCCTGGCTGCTAGAGCCTTTCTTGCTTCCCAGGGAGAATGTGGCCCACAGAAGTAGGATTCTGTGCTCCAGTCAGAGCTGACTGACATCTGAAAGCTGGACTGATCTGAAATACACAGTAGCAAATCTTACTACCTGCTTATGTTGATCACTTGTTCCTCCAGAAAAAAATGACTTTAGAATAGTGGCTTGCTTTTTAATATGTGAGGTATGATCAAATAGACAGCGAATAGCTAATCAAAATTTTAAAAATCCATTACAGTAAAAGGCACATTGCCATAAATCTCCCTCGACTTCCTCCCTATCACTTGAAACACACTGCCCCGGTAATTCTTGCCACTTTCTAAAGTGTGTCCGGCATTCCTCTTTCATGAGGGTCTTTCTTGGCTGCCTTGGATATACTGAGTCATGGTAATGACAGTTTCTGTCAGATGAAAATGTTACACTGCATCCTCATCTCTCTTATTCAACAGGTATGGCATGGTGAGACTCCTGGCTCATCCTCAGAATGAAAATGACCATGAAAAGTAAAAGCTTTGAATCAATTCAGGACATGCAGGAAGCCAGGACGGAGCAAGGAGAGGTACAAGAGGACTCCGGAGCTGAGGATGGGACAAGTGTGGGCAAAGTGAGGGGGAGGACCTTGAAGAGGAATCATGGCAGTGTGTCTTGCACTGTAATGAAGATTTTTATCTAAGTACACACACTGTATTCTTTACAATACTTCATAGAAGGCATTTCATTTTTTTAAAGCTTCCACACAGAAAGTTTCTCAACAGCTGATAATGACTTTTCCAATTAGTCCGTGTTTCAGAATAAAATAGAACTCTTTCATTGAACTGCTTTTACTTTTGTCTACCCCAGCCACCTACAGAGTCAGCCCCCCAGAGGATGAGGGGTAAGGGAACTTATGCGCTGCTGGTGGTCAGAGAGCCTCGTATGTGCACAGGGGCTCCCCTCCCTGGAGGTCCCACCCATCTCTTGCATTTAGCACACAAAGAAAATGAGCTTATAGTTTCCCCTTCCCTGATGGTGAACTGTCCCAAATACCAGAGGGTCAGGAGCGGACAAAGAGGCTCACTCCAGGTGAATATGCTTCAGGTTTTTCACACAGGTATTCAGTCAAAAGAATTACTTTAAAAATTTAGTAATGTTAAATATGAAGGCACACATCTCCAGAAGCACATCAAGGAGAGCTGCCTCACACACAGGAGGAGAAAGCAAAGGGAGCAGCATTCCTGAGGGCTGGCCGTCCTGGACATGGCCATCCAGGTCTCCTTCCTTGCTAATTAGACAACCATTGCGCTGAAGAATTCATGGACTTTGATCAGTATTCATTTGATTCTTTGCAACCAACTCAGAACATATAAACTGTGATTCCAGGATAGCCCAACAACAGCAGAAAAAAGATTCAGGGGGGTGAACATTGCCTGGCTGAAATTCCCAGCATCTCTCAGGCCACACCTCCCCCTGGGACATTCCCTGGGGTGATCAGGGATGGTGGTGCTGGTCCAACGTTGAAGAATGACTTTTCTTCCAGAAAGCAGCAGTGCAACCTCACAAACAAGCATGTCAATACTGCTTTTGATTCTCTCCGAGTTCGTTTGAGTCCAAGAAAAATACCTCTAATGAATATTTTAGGGAGCTTATTTGGATGAGTTGGTGATGAGCTCAAAAGGGTGGAAAGTAGTGAGGAAAAGGAATAACACAAAATGAGGGATGAAGGAGAGAAATGCAGCCCCCAGGCACACGTACGGATTCATGTGTTACCTGAAAATCACCGTCAGAATTAGGTTAAACTATTAGACACCAAGTGCATACCAGATCCAAAGTGAAGCAATCTGTGCAGAACAAATATTTCTAGGCTTCCTGTCATCATAAAAGCAAACACAAACAAGCCAGAGGACAGGTCCCATTTCTCCTTTTAATTAAATTTGCATCAGTGAATCTGATGAAAGTAAATTCTACCACAGGTTATCAGTCGAAGCATCCTAAATATTCTCCCCACATAGACTTGCATTGCCTCTGAATTCTAATGCCTTCCGTGAATAATTTTAAATTAGAATTATTTTAATACTAACATAGAATTCAAAAGACTCCAGCCTATCAGTAGTCTCTGAACCTTATTTTAGAAAGTATGGAATCTAAAACTCGTCTTAGTCATTGAATAGCATGGGCAATAAGTTTGAAAATTTTGAGGTGCAAATATTTATCCTAAAAGGGAAACAGTGCTTTGAGAAGGTGAATAATAGGTAGTCAGAGTAATAGACGTGGAGATGAAGATGCAGATTAAAACAGAAAGTAACAATTATGTAAATAAGCATGCACATGTATCAGCAGCAGCTCTGTGATGCACTGCCTTGGAGTTAGTCCCAGCATCCGCTGGTTCTGCGTTTAAACACTCAGAGAAGAGGTACCCAGGACTGCCTGTGTCTTCTTCCTGTGTATTCCTCACCGTGGTTACCCTGGCTGACGGACACAGAGGAAATCCACACACAGCTGTGCTCTGGGCCATTCAGGGGCCAGGCATCCTGTCCCATGGCCCTAGTGACAGGGATAGAAGCTCCTCTCCTGTTGCCATGGTTTGGATCTAGAATGTTCCCCCCAGTCACGTCTGTTCTGAGGTCAGGCTTTCACAAGACGAGTGAATCATGGAGGGTTATACTCATCAGTGGATTGACCCACTGAGTCTATAGCTGTGCTCGAGGAGGCAAGGCCTGGCCAGAGGAGATGTGTCACTGGAGGCGGGACTTTGGAGGGGGTGACCCTCTCCTGGCTCCTCCTTTCTCTCTCTCTGCTTCCTAGCTGCCGTGAAGTGAACAACTTTCCTCCACTTCCCCTTCCACCATGTTGTTTCTGTCTCAGATATGGCCAACCATGGACGGAACCACCTAAACCTGAACCGTGAGCCAAATGAAACCTTTCTTCCCTTAAGGTGTGGGTGGGAAGGGTTATGCCCAGCAGCAGGAGAGCTGAAGCATGCACTTGGGCACCGGCCACCTCCCTAGTCTTCCTGAGACTGAGGCTGTGGCCAGGAACAACACTTGGGAAGCAAGCTGCACTCCACGGTGACCCCCATGGGAGTAACTGGGCAGAGAACAGGAGACTGCGATAACTGAGAAGTGGACTCCAGCAGGGGACTTCTGTAGACAGATAACGGTAAGAGCAATTGGGTGAAAGGATTCTAGCTTATCCCAAAATATGGGCTAATAGGAAAACTCATTATCAGCTGTTGAGAAACTTCCTATGTGGAAGCTTAAAACAAAAAAAAAAAGAAATGCTTCCTATGAGGTGTTGTGAAAAATATAGTGTGTGTTTAGATAAAAATCTTTACCGTAATAAAATACACACTGCCATGAATCCTCTTCAAAATCCAAGAATTCATAGCTTGTCGTCAAACCACCTGTGGTTTGAAACCAGCTGTGAAAGCAGGTTTTCCACTAGGGAAGCTGAGGTGAGGACAAAGCCGACCCTGGCCGCGGGGCCAGGCATGCTCCTCATCACATGCCTTCCAAGAGCAGAGGGGTGAAAGAGTCATTTCCTGTGCGTTAGGTTTCTGCTTGCAAGACATTTGCACATAAAATCATTTTGGTTTGAAATTTGAGGTGCAAATATTTATCCTAATTTTAAAAGTGTTGTATTTATCCAGCACCAACTCAACATGTAAAGGAAACTAACACAGCAGGCTGGCCAGTGCTCAAACCCTCAGTGTGGGGCTGGTTGCTCATACAGTTGCTAAGTGGAGAGGCAGAAAGCAGGTTCGGCTGCTGGACCAGGTGCTGCCAGATGCCGCCTGGAGAGAGAGGCATAGTGATCTCGTCCCGCGGAAAACACTGGAATGCATCGGAGAGCGTGGGCTTGGCCAGACCTCACGCCAGTTCCTGCATTGCTTGGTTTGTCTGCTGCCAGGGAAGAGAGCGCTGACCTCCAGGTGGCCAGGCTCCTGTCCACTGTGCCCCTTTTTGTACAGGCAGTGAAGGTGCCCATGGCACATTACCCCTGCCCAGGGAAGGTACTAATGAAGGGTTGTTCTTTGGTCTTTTCTGGGTTCATCTGACAATAAGTGATTTCTGGGAGGACAAACTGCCCCAGGTCAGGCTGAAATGCCCTGGAGTTTATGTAGCACAGAGTAGGACTTGTTTAAAGGTATAATGGCAAGATAATTACATTTGCTAACTTCATAAAAACCCGTGCTTAAATAGACATCCCTCAGACAACTGTCCAGTTCACAGAAAGGGGCCCGAGGGGAAGGGCTTCCTTGCCGGTCTCGTGGGCTCCTGGTGAAATTCCTTGGCCAACAGCTTCCATTCATGCATTTCCAGGGCAGGGCCTGGGGCTCTCCGCATTGCTGCAGCCTCTGCTCTGACTCCACAGAACCCTTGTGGCTTGCGAATCTCAGGTTGTCCCGCCAGGAATGTGGAAAGAACCACGGGGACAGTCTTGAGTCCAGACAGAGGCTACGGTGGAGATTTGGGAAGGCTTGCTGCATGTCCCCAGGGCATCCCTGCCTGGGCGGGCTGGTGGCAAAGCGGGGGAGGACTTTGGGACACAGGTGCACAGAGCTGTGCTCCTACCAGCCACTCTCTTGGAGGCTCGGGAGGTGGGGGTCTGCCTGGCTGCCCCTCTCCATCCAGCCCCTACCTGGTCACAGGCTGGATGTCAACCTCGAGCGTCTCCATCCCGTGGGAGGTACTGGCATCCCACGGAGGCCAAATGAAGGGGACAGGTGGCAGAGGTTAGACCAAGGATGGACTTGCAGGATGCCAGCCACTCTGGTTTTCCTGGGGCTCCACATGGTTACCCTCAGCCCCTCAAATTTCAGGAAAGCTCTTGGTCTTCCTGGACATCTAGAAGAGAAGAAAGAAAATCCGGGCTCCAGCCTGAGGCCATGCAGATGATGTAAGAAGTGGACACTCAAATGGACGGTAAAGAAAGACTCCAGAGCACACGGCCTGGACGGGAGGCTGAGGGGAGGACCTGCTCTGCCTCCGCCATCTCGTTCGGGAGGGGGATCATCCGGGGAGTGAATCTTCAGAGCTGGGTTTTGCTTGCAACACCAGTATCCTACCTACTTGTGTAATCCTTCAACATTAAGGCCTTGCGTTTTTCTTTTACAAAATGTTGCATTTGTTAGCTCCTGTCAGTTGTACAGAACAGTGGGCTTGTTTGCTGTCTGTACCCGCCTGAACAGACTTGGATTACTGCCACGCACTAACTCTCTTTCCTTTCCCTTTGACCTCCTTCCTCTTCATTCAGTCTCTCTTACTCTCACACCATCTTTTTTAGTTGTTTTAATGTTATGCTCTGTATGTGAGAGAAGGCACACCGTGTTTGTCTTTCTGAGTCTGGCTTACTTTGCCAAACACATTTTTTTTTTTTTTTTTTTTTTGGTTTTTCTCCAGTACCGGGAACCGAACTCACGACCTTGCGCTTGCCAGGCAGGCCTTTGCCGCTGAGCTAAATCCCCAGCCCCTTGCCAAACACATTAATCCTCACTTTCACCCATGTTCCTATAAGTGGCAATATTTAGTTTTTCCTTAGGGCTGAGTAATATTCCATTGTGCACTCTTCTGTTTTCATTAGTCTATATACAGAACCTAAGCTCCTTCCACTGCTTACTTATTACAGACTGCACTGCAGCAAATGTGGATACCAGGTGTCTCTAAATTTGTGGACTTAAATTCTTCCAAGCATGTACTCAGGAGGTGTATCTGGGTCACAGAGAAGCTCTGCTTTTGGTTTGCTGAGGAACTACTATACTTAGTTCAATATAATTCTCACTAACAGTGTGCAAAGTTTCCTTTTCCCCTCATCCTGGGCATCGTTTATGTTCTTGGTGATAGCTTTTCTGACTGGGCTGAAACGGACAGCAGCGTGCTGGAGAGAAGACAGAGAAGACAGCCTCTGCAACAGATGCTGCTGGGAAAGCTGGCCATCCGCACGCAGAAGATTGAAACCAGATCCCTATCTCTCACCCGGTGCAAAAATCAGTTCAAAATGGATCAAAGCCCTGAGTATAAGACAAGAAATTTTGAAACTGCTAAAAAGAATCAGAGGAAGCACTTCAATTCACAGGCACGGCAAGGACTTCCTGAATAGGTGCCCAATAGCTTGGGAACAATAGCAGCATCAAAAACTGGGAGACATCAAATTAAAGAGTTTCTGTGCAGCCAAGGAAACAGCAGAGCGCAGAGTCAGCCTGCAGAAGGAGAGAGAATCTTCTCCTGAGTCTCTTCTGACAGAGGGTTAACACTCTGAACACATGAAGAACTCAGAAAAACAAACGACCCAATCAATCAATGCGGAAGAGGACTGAACAGACCCTTACTCAATAGACGTGCAAATGGTCAATAAGTCCGGGCAAATGTTTAGTGTCTTTAGCTACCAGAGCAATGCAAATCAAAATGTTTTTCTTTCCTAAGTAACATTTGTTAGGTTGCTCATCCCTAAAGATCATTTATCACTGCCATTCTAAGTAAAACCTGTAAGTTTGCCATCCACAGGGCTTCAGGTTTTCATGGGAGAGCACGAAATCACATCATCTTCTGGCAGTTTTGCAGGAGTTGGGGAGACTGAATATTCAGAGCTCCCTCGAAGGTCCCGCAATCCCCGCTGCCTGCCGCAGCCTCTGTGACTTGGTTGCCGGAGCTCAGCCATGTGAACCTTGCCTTCCGATGTACAACAAGGAAAGACAAGAACCACACATTTCAAACAGATTTCATAAAGAAACGTCCTGACTTCATGTCAGGCAAGAAGACGCGAAATTTGGTTTTCTCCACCAAATTCGGCTCCCAGCTGCGATCTGTCAAGTCAAACAGGAATAAGTAATTGTGTTCACCCTTAAAATCGAGCTCCTAGCTGACATCTTGTATTAACAATATCTGAAAGTGGGGCTGTTTGTCTTTTAAACATCCTTACCACTTGGTAGCTTTGAACTCAAGCTCCTCAGGGAAGCCAAGAAGGCCACCAAGGCCTGATGCCACAGGTGTGTCAACCCTGCACGAGGACCCCAGCCCTCAGCCTGACACCCCATGAGGGCAGCGGTCACAGCAGACAGAGCCAGGTCTCAGACATGGGGCCCGTGGATGATCGCTGAGTTCTCTACTTAGTTCATTACAAGGGAGTCAGTGCAGGAGATCAGGCTTGTGTGGGGAGCCTGGCTGTAAGCGCTGTCTCTGAAACTGACAGACCCACACCATGGTCCTCTTGTCACTCGGGTGGGCTGTCCACAGGCTCAGGAGGGCCCCATCCTTCCACAGCACATGAGCAAAAGGAAAGCAGTGACCGTGGTGGCCCAAAGCATCTGGAGGCCAGCAAGGTGGCCCTGGACACCAGGTGTCCCTCTCTGCCTTAAGGACAGCGCTGCCTGGAAGGGTCACACTCATTGTCCAGACAGTGGACATGGGTCAGACCAGTAGACTGCAGTCGGGTGCTGGGAATGAGCAACAGCACAGGATGCAGGCAGGGCCAGCCTGGGGGGGGGGGGTGGACTCGGAGCAGGGCCCTTGGAGCTTCACTGAGAGAGCACAGCAGAGCCCGGAAGAGCCTCGAGGGCTCTTTAAGCCCCTTTCTTGGGGAGTGCAGAGGCGGCACAGAGCTGGCTCCTGCTCTGCAGCCCAGTGGCCCTTTCGGGAGAGGGGCAGAGCAGGCATGCCAGACTGGAGGCGGCTCCTGCAGGTCTTGGTGGAACAGTGCAGCCGCAGGGACTCTGTACTTCGCCGAGTCTTGCCTGTGACCCTTCACTCCCACTTCCTCATCTTCGAGCCAGCCTTGCTGGCACTGATTGGAAAATAAAAGTGACTAGGCCACATGGCATCCTCACTTGATGGGTTTTTTTTAAAGAGTTATAGTTGATCACTGAGCTGATTTGAAAATGCCAGCTTAAAAACAGCAGCATTGGGGATGTGATTATGCAGATTACACGGTTAACAGAATTTACACATAAATGAGAACATTTTCCCTCATCATAGTTCTTATATAAAGAAACACTGGGAAGTAAATTATCTGTAGAAGAGCACAGTATAACAATGGATTAAAAGCTGTAAGAACTAAATTGAAATGTCAACCATAGTTATTTACGTTAAAACAGAAAAGAAGCCAGCCAAACAGGTGAGGCCCTTGCCGGACCAGCTGTGGACACCTGACAGGAGGGCTTCCCTGGGCTATGCCCAGCTCCAGCCTCGCCAGGGCACCCTCGGCAGTGGCAGCGGAAGTCCCCACTCTCTCACAGCTCTCGAAGATCCGCTTGCGGCTCATTGTTCCTCTGAAACGGAGAGGGAGCATTTTCTGCAGAGTTTGCAGACCGCTTTCTTCCGAGAGTGCAAAGGTGGTGCCCCTGGCCAGGGGTCCTGCATGACAGGTCTTTAAAAGGCGTGTCCAGAGCACAAAGGTGCATCCTTGTCTGCCATCACTCACTGGTTCAGGCCGCCTTTCTCTGCCCTCCCTTCTCTCCCGCCCTCTTCCTGCCCTCTTTCTTGTACACTTTTGGGCGCCCAACCACGCCCCCAGGCCCCCTACCTCTGCCCCTGGACAATGGGCCTCAGAGCATAAAGCATGTCCAGTGACAGAGGCCCCGCCCCTGGGGCTTTTCCAGTTGACGCAGCGGTGACACGGAGTGGGATATGGCTGGCTTACTGGAGCCTGACAACCAACCCAGTGCGTCTGGGCTTTGTGCAGCCGCCCGGGCTCCTGGGATGCCAGGGCCTGCAGCTGCCTGGGGAAAGCCAGCTGAGCAGAAAGGGCTCCTCCGGGCCAGGCCTTGGTTTCTCACATTTAATTACCTGATTTCCCTTTCCTGTGGTCAAGGAGTAAATGGAATTACACCACGCACCATGTAGCCCTGGAAAAGCACAAACTTCTTCCAATAGAGCCACTGGTGACCTGCACAGTGCAGCACTCCTGTTGCACCTCAGATACTAGAGCTTCCAAACAAGGGTGGGCATTCCTGCTCCAAAGAGCTGCAGTGGGGACAAAGGAAGCTGGTGCTGCCATGTCACCCCCAGGTCTTCCCAGGAGGAGAACTTCATTTAGCCTCCACCAAGGCGTGGGAGAGGGAAGGATCGCAGTGGCGTTTCTCTACAGACACAGTCCAAGGGCTCTGAGACCCCTATGTGTCACCACCATCCCCGTTGCTGCATTTCCTCCTGAGGTCCCCACCTGAGGCCCACCTCCTGAGGCCCTCCTCCTGAGGTCCCCCTCCTAGGCCCCCCTCCTGAGGTCCCCCTCCTGAGGTCCCCCTCTTGAGGTCCCCCTCCTAGGTCCCCCTCCTGAGGTCCCCCTCCTGAGGTCCCCAACTGAGGCCCCCCTCCTAAGGTCCCCCTCCTGAGGTCCCCCTCCTAGGTCCCCCTCCTGAGGTCCACCTCCTGAGGTCCCCTTCTGAGGTCCACCCCCTGAGGTACCCCACCTGAGGTCCCCTCCTGAGGTCTCCCAACTGAGGTCCTGCACAGGGCTTCGAAGCCATTGCCTCCCATCTGACAGATGAGAATGTCTCACAGATGTCCGGGGGACACCACCACACAGTGATTTCCCCACATTTAGGCCATAGAGAGAGGACACTGCTCCAGCTGCAGATGGACCCCACACCGTGCCTGCAGGCTGAGGGCGGGCTGAGGGCAGCTGTGCGGGCTCTGTGGAGTACGGGCAAGCCCTGTACCTGCTCACCGTGGCCCCTGCCCCGTGAGAAGGCAGGTGTATGTCACCCACTGTGATGCTCCTCCTCACCCTCCTGGCTTCGTGCATGCAGACTGTGCTCAACTTCTGAAAAGGAGCAAGTTACCGGACAATAATAATGCCTTGTCTCACCTGCTCATCTGCTAAGGCGGTTTCCATTGCCAGCATGTGGGTGAGCGCGCGCACACACACACACACACACACACTAGCTCCCACATCCCTGTGGCCTGGAGATACTGACATTGCAGCAGCAGCTCCCTGTGGTGGGCTAGGTCCCCACTGCACAGAGGCATTGAGTAGCTGCCTGGAGATCCGCACAGGTCAGAGGCAGTGATGGCAAGATACCTTCTGACATGGAGACCATTGCAGCCTTCTAGAAAGCATGAAAAATGAGAATAAAGTACTTTGCAAGGAAATTAGGGGCCACAGGGGCACACAACACATCATTAGGGACCCGAGGGCTGAGGGATTGTGCAGGTCTGGAGACAGGAGAAGTTGGTGAGAAGTGCATGTCTCTGCCTCAGAGGAGAATGGGGTCCCCACTGACAGCCCAGGAGGGACAGGCTGGGGTGGGCCAGGGGACACATGTGTGGATGGAGAACATCTGGTGCACCCGGTGAAGGAAGGAATAGGCAGCTCTGTGGATGGGGTGTTGGTCCAGGGCCAATCAGCCCTTGGGTGCTGAGAAGTGCGCACCCCCTAACGTGGGAAATGTGGAGGAACCAAGGAGTTGAGGAGGCAGCAGAGAGGCATCCTTACAGCTTCAGCTAGGAAGGTCATTTGAAATTCATATTCTCAAGGGGCTGCAGTGCACTGGACAGAACCATTTCAATAGTCCAAATCAGAGAAATGATGGAGGTCATGGATGGGGGAGAAGGAACAGCCGAGAGTGAGAGGACCCCAAGTGTCACTAGGGTGGGCACAGTGAGGACTGTGGGCTGAGAAAGAGATTCACAGACGATGCCAGGCTCTTCACAGAAAAGGGGAACATCAGGGGTTGGCAGAGGAAAGCTCCAGGTGCTTGAATCAAAGGTGCACATTTGATATTTCTTACATGGGCTAAAAACTTCAAGTTGGCAATTGAGGAGCTCCAGACACTTGTAGAGATTCAAGGGCGATACAGAGACCTGGGGGACCCTACCTACAGGGAAAAAAAGAAGATGGCTTATGCTGCTTTCAGGCAGGTCAGGGAAGAAGGAGTCCAGGCAGGGCCAAGGGCACTCCTGGCACCTGGTGACAGAGAAGACTGAGAGGACATGGGGGGCTCTGCAGCTGGGGGTTGTCCAGGAGCCTGGCAAGGAAAGCACAGCACTGCCTGCTCATTGCCAGGGTGGAGGAACCCGTGAAGAAATGAGGGAAGCCCCAGGAGCAGCTGACAGTGATGGCGAAGAGGACAGGGCGGTCAGGATGAAGCAAAGGATTTGTTCCATTGACGTTCATTTGGGGATTTTAGAGTGTATTTTAGTGCCCTACCTCCACCAGAATGAAACTGCAAACCAACAGACAAGGCCTGTCCTGCCTGGCTTGGGACTTACATTGTCTGAGAAGCAGATAAAGGAAGAGAGGTGGCAGAACAGAGGAACAGGAGTCACCTCAGATGGTGCGGCTGGGGGACTTGGGAGGGGAGTGGCTGTGAGCGGAGAACTGCAAGGAGACAGCGCCGCGGTGTAGGAAAGGACCCCCCACAAGGTTCTTACACCTGAAGGGAAGTCACAGGCCCGGGGTGAGGAGTCTGTGGCTGAGAAGTTCACAGGGCCCTGGGGTGCTGAGTGAGCCTGGCCCTTGATAAGGATGCCAGGTTTTAGTCAAGAGCAGCAGGAAGTCCTTAGAAGGTTTGAGGAGGGCAATCCTGCCATCTCATTCACATAGGCAAAGTATCTCTCGGTTGCTGGTGAAGAATACTCCATTCAGGAGATGGAGAGGGCAAGACGAGAAGCCTAGAGTCCAGTCCACCCCTGGCAGGATCCTGTGGGAGATGTGTGTCCCAGGGTGATGTCACAGCTCCATCTTGAAAATGAGGCCCTGGAATCGGTGATGCAGAAACGCTGGAGAAGACAAGGGATGAGCGGCGTGATGCCATAGGGGTGTGTGGAGGCAGGAGGAGAATCCAGCTGTCAGAGCCCAGAGCATGCTGCAGCAGGGAACGGCCAGGAGTCTCCGCAACATGAAGGAAAAGAGCAGGAGGACAGACAGGGGCCTCTGTGACTCCCAGCAGCATCACCTTTGCTCCTGACCTTGGCGAGCAGGTGTGGACGGAGCCCAACTGGCGTACTGTGAAACATGCCCTGGCTTGAGGAGTCAGAGCTGGAGCGGGCACAGAGATGTCAGGGTTGTGCTGTGAAGGGCGTCAACAACGTCATCTTGTAGAGGATCACACGCACGCGCATGCGCACTCACACAGATGTGCGCTCAGGTCAGCAATAATACGGAAGCACACGCACCGAGAACGACCTTTCTGAAGACCCAAAGGGTACGATGGCACAAGGCTGGCATGGCTTACAAGTGCAAGCAGAGTGACCAGCCTTTGACAGTGGACACTCATTTAATCCAAGTACAGGTTGTTAAGGATTAAAACTTTTAAAAATGAAGATGATAGTTTACAAGAATACTAATTTCGGCTCCTGCACACCGAGTCTTCCCTGCTGCTCACCTTGCTGCTCTGCATGTGTGAAGTTCACCAACCAGCAAGGACACATGGCTGCTCCCTGCGTCCACCCTGTGCAAGAGCTCCCTGCGCCCTCACCCGCCTGTTCCCGCCTGGCATCTCCTTCGAACACACCGCACTCGGGCATCCCAGCTCCTTCATCCCAGCTTCGCTGTGATGGTTTCTCAGACTTGTTTCTGGCGACCTTGATAGCTTTGAGCACTTTGAGTTAAGTGTTCCATAAAGCATTTCTCAAGTGGGATTTCTTTAATATTGTGCTCGTGCTTTGGCTGGGGTTGTGATTCTGGGGAGGAGGACGCAGAGGTCAAACGCTGTTCTCATCATGTCCCATCATGGCTCCACGCTGTCACTGCAGCGGATCACTTCGCTGACCTTGACCACTGTACAGTGACTCCTCCTGTGACCCCTTTGCATCCGGTACGCCGAGCAGAAATCAGCACAGGCAGTCCACAGGGATAGGGCTTTATGGTCCGAGGAACTGCATGCCTTCTGTGGCCTTGTCCGCCGGGGATTCTCTGCTTTGGCTGGGAGCTAGTCTATGGGGAAGAAAGCTGCTGAGCGGCGCCGTCCGGTGGCTGCCTGTCTGTGGAGGGCAAGCTCACCAGCGGGTCATGGTGGCACTGGGGGAGGAGTGGGGCCGGACAGGACAGGGAGCCGGCGGGGTCCAGCCTGCTCCGCGTAGACAGGGTTTTCCACTCCTGTTGTCTTGGAGCCGCAGGGGTCACACAGAAAAGTAAAACATTGTGACTTTGTGTTTGTGTATAACAAACGAATCTCTTTTGTTCTTCCCCAGAGGTGAGTTCTTCCTTGCCTGGTACTTAACATATCAAAGCAAATTTAGACCAACATCCCAGATTTTACAGGGAAAAGGGACCTTCCCCTATACAAGGTATACAGAGATAGAGGCCGGAGGAGGGGAAGGAGGGGAAGCCGCAAGGACTGAGGAGTGACGTGAGTGTGGACCAGTGCCCCACAGCTAGTGCAGTCACTGTGTATCGCCGCATAGGTGGATAAAAATACACACAGAGGAAGAAAAGAAGGGAAGCAGGAAGAAAAAGGAAAGCAGGAAGGAAGGCAGGCAGGAAAGCAGGGAGGAAGGGTAAAGGCCGACAGCAGACATCCTCACAGGTGCATCGGGGTACCCGTAAGCTCACTGCACCCCACTTCAGCCGCGTTTGCCTTACTGGTGATGACTGGCCTTGTGGGAAGAAGAAAGTTTCTCCCAGTGCTAAGGGACTGTTTTAATCCTGGCTCCTTCGCTGTCCTGACGGGTCCCGGGAGAAGTGGTCGCTCGCTGCTCTTGGTGCACCTCCTGCCGGGTACGGTTGCCTTGGAGCGTCTTGTCCTGGGCCCCTGCAGGTCCTGGCTGACCCCTGCGGGGTGCACAGGGAGCTGGTCCCATGGCCTCTGGAGGGAAAGTCTCTTTGTCACCCATTGTCAGGCTCAGCCTCGCTGGGCTCGGTCAGCATCACACTCACTGTCAGGAGATCAGGGCTCAGCCTCTCTCGGACGCCCTCACTACAACTGGACTCCTGGTGACCGTGTGAGTGTCCTGGGGCAGCAGGACTTTGGAGAGGCCCCGCTCCATCTGGGCTATTGGTGGAATAGCTCTGTGGCTAGTGGCCAGTGACCACTCCCCTTCTCCAAGCTCCTTGGCTGAGAGAGCTGGCGATTCTCACACAAGCTAGGGAACTGGATGCCCTGTGCTTGTCCCCAGCAAGTGAGAAGGGCACCATCTCCGGCAGATCAAATCCTCCCGGCATGCACTGGGGAGATCAGTGCCCACAGCTGCTGAGGCTGAGGCAGAAGAGTGGGAACGGGCTCTCCCTGCCTCTGTGCCACGGTCACGATCCAGATCCGCACGCCAGGTGCTCTGCTCCTTCTCCGAGCGCCTGCTTCCCCACAGTGGGCATCACACTGCCCAGGGCCCATGCTGGGAGACACGGAGGGGAGTGAGAGGCGTCCTGTGCTGTGGACTCTCAGGGAGCTGCAGTCACAGGGCTCTCAAAGGTGCCGGTCCAGAAACAGCGCTTTCTGCTCAGTCCACCTGGGAGGCTCCACTGCACACCTGCGCTTCCCAGTGCTGCCGCCTCGGAGCCGCCGGCAGGCCTTCTCTGCAGTGGAGCTGTCGGGGAACTCATCCCACCCGGCCAGTCCTCACCCCAGGGAAGCCCCAGAGCTGCATGGTCCACTGCGCCGTGGACCCCCCTCCTGTGCCCCAGGTCCTGCTGCCATGCGGGGACTCCCGCAGGCGAGGATGCAAGGACTCTTTACCTTTAGAATCTTCAAGGCCACGGCCAAGAAGGATCTATCTGCTACTTCTCCCCTCTGATCCTATAGGACCTCACTTCTGCTGGCACCTGCAGGGGGTGGGTTACCCAGGGAGGCTGAGGAAAGCAATTATCAATCTTTAAAAACAGCAGCAAGCTCTCAAAGAATCCAAAGGAGGGCCCCAAGAAGGAGACTTGAAAAGCGCCTGGGTGTGGGGCCGGTGCTCACCCTGCCCTCCTCAGCATTAGGTTTCAAAGAGGGGATTCAAAATAAAAGTCACTTCGCATTTCCTGCTGAATGGGTTCATTTTCCTTTTCCTTCCCCAGGTGGTGTTTTATCTCCGGAATCTCAAAGCCCAAGGGGCTGCCCTGCTCCTTGGATCCTCACCTAATCACCCAAGGTAAGTGGAATTAGCGGGGAGCCCAGCGGGCGCTCACTAAGTGCGCAAGCCAGCTAATGAGGCGATTAAGTCATTAGAGGGGGTGCACGTCTGCGCAGGCCTCAGCCGCTGCGCGGGGATAAAGACCCACTTCAGGGTTGCTGCTCTAGGACTGCAGAGGTGATTAATCCACTCAACTCCGCCAGCTCTTTCTGCTCTTTCCTTCCTCCTCCTCTCTCTCGCTGGAGTAAAAGGAAGGAGCTAAAGCAGGACCGCTTTTCAGGACCAGACTTTGAAGCGGAGGAACAGTCAGTCCTCCTACTCCTAGGTGCCTTTTCAGAGCAGGGTTTCCACAGTCAGAGGGTAAAACGGCAGCCAGTGACCCAGGGGCCCATGGCACTTGGGCTGAGGGACTCGCTTACTGGATCATCAGCCTGATGTGTAATCCAGTGCCCTTTGATGTCTCTTCCAGACACAACTTTTGTCTTTGCTAAATGAGGAGATGGCTTTGGCTTGTTTCCTCCCCTTGCCCTGCCCTGCTTTGGAGAGAGCAAACCCGATGCCCTCAGGCCTCATCTTTGGACAGAGAGGAGAAGGGAGGAGCAGGGTGGGTAAGGAAGGTGCTGCTTTGGGAACGCGCTGCCTCCCGAGAAGACAAACATGAAGGAAAACACTAACCACGTCAGTTTGCCCTTCTGGGCTGGGAAGTCCTAGGCTTCAACAAGATGGAGATGGGTCAGCACCAGTCCTCGGGAACCATGTCCCATTCCGGGGAGAAGGGAAGTGGAGCACACAGCCAGCCAGGATGGCCCCCACCCAGGCCACCCCTGGACTCCGAGTTTAGCATCCTGTCCCACGCCCCTTCCTCCCAGCAGGTGAGACAGGTGCTGCTGCTACACCCGCAGGTGCAGGGCCAGCGCCTGTGCAGGGCTCTCCCAAGTGTCTCTGACCTCACTGTGTGACCACTGCCTGGCGCTCCTCTCTTCCTCTCTTCCTTCTTCCTGTTCTTCTTGTATACATTCTATTATTTTATACTTTCTAGGAATCAGCCTGTACTTTTGATCAGAGATGACAGTTTCTCTTCTACTTAAACCAAGGGAATGAGGGGTGAGATTGGAAGGCCTTCTGGAATACCGGATAGAAGCAATTCTGGGCTTGGACTCAGCGAGAAACCTTCCTGCCTCTGCCTCCTGCGGAAACAGCAGTGTCCACCTGTAAGGAGGAGGCCACACCCTTCAATGGCTCTCAGCTCAGCCCCCTGCTCTGTATCTGCAGACATCACCTGTCGCTTGGGCTGAGTGCGTGTGGTGAGCAGTGGGACAGCCCCAGCACACACCTCCAGGATACACAGACATTTCCACCCTGATTTGGGTCCCCAGGCACAGCTCCCCTGGGGCCCCACGAAGCACCAGGCCTCTGCAGTGTGGGCACCTTCCAGAGGCCGAGGCACGGACAAGGAAAAGGGGCTCCACTACTTCCAGGCAGTGTTCCCCAGACCCAAGAAGGACCCCATTTCTCTTTCCTTTATCTTTCTTTTTCTGTTCCTCTTTCTTTTCTTTTTTTATTTCTTCCCTTCGCCTGCCCCTGCCCTTCTTTTCTCTCCTCCTCCTCCCAGATCTTTTTGTCCTTCTCTTCTTCCTCCTCCTCCTGCTCTTCTTCCTGCTCTTCCTCTAGCTCTTTCTCCTCCTCCTTCTTTTCCTTCCTTTTAGCCGTACTGGGGACTGAACCCAGAGGCTTTGCACTGTGCTATGACCTCAGTCCTCTTTTATGTTGCAACAAGGTCTCAGTTGCTAAGTTCCCTGGGTTCGGTTTGAACTTGCCACCCTCCTGCCCCAGCCTCCCAGCATGCTGGGTTACAGGTGTGCACCACCAGCCCCGGGTTTCCAGGCACCTCCATGCCCTCCAGCCTGCCCCGCCCCCTGCTGTGCTTTCCCTACCTAGCCCAAGGCCACTTGCTATGAACACGGCCAAGCGGAACCCTGTGTTTCTCCAGCCCCTGCTACCTTTCCTTTCGATGTCATGTGCTCCTCCTTGGTCCTGGTGAGTGAGCCGACACTCTTGAGGACCTGTCACTATCTCCTTTGCTTCCTGTGTCAGAGCGCAGTGATGCTGGCTGTCATGGGAGAGTCAGAGTCTCAAAATTAAACTTAATTAATTGCCTTTAATAGCTAATTTATTAATTGTCATGGCCCATTCCAGAGCAGAAAGCGCCTCACAACCCTGCCAGGGAGCAGCGCTCTTCCCCTAGGGAGAGACCGGGAGGGTGGAGATGGGTTTTCAGGGCTCCCTGGAGCGGGGGTGGCTGGACTAGGCAGGTACCACAAGCCAGGGTGGCATCCTCCTCAGGCAAGTTGGTTGTAAACTAGAAGTACTGCAATCAGGTGATCCCAAGGTCAGCTGCCCAACGCAGAGGAGCAGCAGTTATGTGGTGCGTTGTCATTCTGATTATCCTTCTTTTAACAGTGAGCTTTGTAAACTGGCAGACAGATATCAGTGAAAACTACGAGCCTCTGGCTGTCTGATCTCCCTCTTCCCATCCCTGGCTGTGCCACACCACTTCTGTGTCCAAGTTATTGAGAGCAAAAATATAGAGCAGAGCTCTGGGCTTCACTCAGTCGCCGTGGTCCAAGGCAGCCAAGGAGCAAGAGCCTGGGGCTGTGGTACGTGGGAGCCGGGCTGGGCCGGAGGTGTGCTCCTGGGATGAAAGACCAGGTCCCCCCACACCGGAGAAAGGGGCAGTCACATGGGTTGAGCACACGCCTGTCGGGATTTAGCCCACATTACTCATCAGCATCCATCCCACTTTGGCATGGAGGTGTGCCTGGCTCCCAGGGCCTGAGAGCTGTGGCAACCGCCTTTGGCTTTTGGCAGGTGCATACGACAAAGGATGGGGCTGGCTTCCTGACTGTTCTCGTCCCCTGCCCACTTGACCACCTCGGGGACAACGTGAGGAGCGCGGGTTCTGTACCCCAGCTGTGCACCTACCTCTCTCCCGGGGATCCCTGACCTCTCTGCCAAGTCAGCTGAGAACAGTAGTTCTGCGTGACACCTCCAGTGGCACGCGAACTGCACCGGGACAGCTGGCCCTGGGAGCGTCCTGTGGCTTTGCCTGCCAGTGTGAGGGGGCGACTTCCTGTCCTCACACCCAGTCAGCTGCACCACAGGAAGTTCTCGGTTCTGACTACTGAGCTCCAGGGCTGGGGGTTCATAAAGACAACTCTGAGTAAGTCACTCAAAGTTAAGTTAATCTTCAGCTTGGTGCTCAACCAAGTACCCACTCCCCTGTAGAGGGGACAGCCAAGGCAGTCACATGTGCACATGACCACACAGCAAACAAAGACACGCCTGGTCCTGGGGCCACTACTTTGTGCACCTTCAGGGGACTGGATGTCACGTACTTTGGCAGTGAGGCCTTCCTAGCACACGTCAGCAGTCACTTGTGTGGCAGAGTAGAGGAGCTCTGACCTGTGCCGTGGTGGCAGCCAAGAAGGAAAGGCCCTGCCCACCTGCCCACAGGGATGGCCAGGAGGTTTCCAAAGTGGAACCAGGGAACCTCGAACCACCATACCATAGTGCTAAATGCAGGCTCGCTGACTTCTACAGCGGGAAAAAGAACCTTTATAGCTGGTCGGAAAGACAGTAATGGGAAGACATGTGAAAGGACACCTAGAGCGGCCTGCAGGTCTTCAGAGAAATGAGACGCTGTGATCTGCAGCTGGGTGGATTCAGGGAGCCCGGGGTCTTTCAGATGACTGGGATGCACATTTCCACCTGTCGGTGACTCCCTTGGTGAGCTACGGCACAATGCAACTTGGTCACCTGTGCTTCAAGCTGAGCTCGGCTGCCCTCTACCTGCGCTGCTTCCTGAGGATGCAGTTGAAGGGAGGAGCAGGCCCAGGTCAATTAATAGACCTACTGTGCCTCTAAGAGGTTTATGAACTTTTTGTTTTTTGAATAAGTTTCCTGGAAGGAAAACCAAACCAAACCGAACCAAAACAAAACAAAAGCAACAGTAACAACAAAACCCAAACAAACAAAAACAAGGGGCTCTAGTAACTTTTGTGTCCTGAAGCTGCAGCTTTTCCCCCAAACCACAATTCTGATATCTCGACTTCCTTGTCTGCTTCCTACACATCTTTGTTCCCTCCATCCTCTCCTGCACCTTCAGCAGTACCATGGCAGGGCGGCCCTGGTTGGGGGACCTCCTCTTCCAGAGCTGCGTGCAGCCAGGCAGAGAGTGAAGGAAAGGGGGACTCATAGTGGCCAGACAGAAGCTAGACTGGCCAGACCCCAGGGAGGAGGAACGTGGGGTCTCAGTCTCTGCAGACCAAACATGGGGAGGACGCGGAGCAGGCAGGGGTTCCAGAAGGACCGGCGCTGGGGGAAAGGACACCTGGGTTTAGAGCAATGCTGTGATCCCTAGCACAACAGCAAATGCTTCCGGCAGTGGATAAAACCATCACACTCCTACACACTTGCAGACTTTGCAGGGCTCTACTCCTTAACTGTGCTTACAAGGTGATCCTGGCAGGACAGCTGTGGTCCCTGCTTCCCGTGCCCAAGTGAGTTGTGCTGAGTACCAGCAGCTGGCACGAGTGCCAACGGGTGTCCATTTGAAATGTGATGTCGACAAGATGTGAGCAAAGGCAGGGCACACTTTGGACTGTCCACACTCAGCCGGTGACCCCATCCTCCTAGCCCAGGGCTCAGCCGAGCTCCCCCTTGGGTAAAGAGCATACAGCCCTATCTACGCGTCCACGCAGCGCGGATTACAGTAGCTCCCTGGTCACGCCTTTTATACAAACTCCTTATCTCAAGTATTTCCTCATCTGAAAGATTTCAAAAGGAAATTCCTTCCCTTGTTACATTAAGGCAAATTAAACTCTCTGAATATTTGGCACAATAGTCTTGATACTGTCATGAGTATTTCTTCTCTCTCCAAATGCCAGGATACTACTATTTGCACTGGATTTGCGTTCATATTTGCTGCACTGTTGCTTCTTGTTTTGCCACTTGTTATATTGCAACACCAACCAGGTGATGCTGTGTTCGATGACTGCACCTTTGCAAGGTGGCATGTTTAATCACTGTATATTACCCTTCTCTGTGCAGGTATATTTTGTGTGCTTCACTAGGTAACACAACCATCCAGTGGTACCAAGAACACTGGGAAGGTGTGTCACTTCTTCTGTACACAGAGACATATCTAAAACATTTTGTGTCTGAACTGGCCTTTTTCACTAATAAAGAAAAAGATGCCAGTAATTCATAGCATAGAAATGTTTAGGTTGATCTTGTTTAATTTAAACATGCGGCCGTTCTCCCGAAGCCTGTGTTAACGCATTGCGGGGGACACTCAGCACCTCGTGCGCCCCTTGCCCTGGCTTCACCCTTATTCTGGACCTAGTGCTGCCACCTGCAGCTCCTGCTCCCCTCCCCAGGGCCCTCCCCTCACTGCATGCCAGCTGTCCATCCTATTCAGCGCCTACATTTCTGACACCCAGGTCTTCCCTTGGGATTTATTAGCCTCTTTTCTTCATCTTTTTCCTACAATCCTGGCAGTTTTAAGGGTGGATCATTTTTCATGAAAGCAGAGAGGTGTTTTTGAATGAGCTCTTATTTTATTGGTCTGTCTGGAAGGGCTTTGAAGGATGCTCATTTACAGTGCTGGCGAATTTACCGTGAATTATGACGAGGGAAGACCTCGGGGTTCGAAACTGAGGTCTTCATCAGCACCCACTCCTGAGCTCTGTGGGGTTGAAGCCAAGCCCCTCAGTGCATTTCAGGTGCTCTACTCTTCAAATATGCTGTGTTTTGCAAGGAAGATGCTTCCCTGTGGCCTTCCTGACCTGGTCACAGTGAGCCTTTGTCACTTCTCCTGGGCAGATTGCAGGGACAGGACACCCTGGTGAGGGAGGACCAAGAGCCTGAAGAAGAAGTTTGCCCAGCCCAGGGCATTTTGGCCTTCTGGTCTACCTGCCTGCTCCTGAGTCTTGGCACTCAGGTGAGAAAACCCTAGGCCAGTCTGGGATGCTTATCTGCCATCATTGGCTCGAACCTAGAGCTGTCCTCAGAGTGACCAGATGGGCTGACATTTGCATCCCAATCTCAACCCCAGGTACCCTCCATCCCACTGCTTAACCCAGGATTCATCCCAACATGCCTGCTCTTAGGTAGTCCGGGTGCCTTGCAAAATAAACTAGACGAATAACAGTAGAGCTTTGGTGAAATGAAATCTGCCAGACGAAGAATGAGCCCTCATGGGAAACCCAGAGAACTACTGAGGCATTCAAGATACTTGAGGGCGGGGCCTGAGGACCCTGAGTCACTGTCCTGCTGGGCTGTTGTGTGCTTTTCCAGCCATGGTTTGCAGGCCCAACTGTGTGCAGTGGGGAGTTGGGTTTTTTTTTTTAAGTTTTATTAATTTACGATTGTAGTAGGTAATGATCACATTGCTCATGGGGAGTTGACGCACATACATAAGACATTTTAGTGCTCTTACATCCTCTACCCCTTGCCTTGTCCCCCTCCTCCATCCTTGGAGCCCTTCGCATTTACAAAAGGTTCATCTCCCTGTCTGTTAAGTTTCTTGGGCTGCCCTGGTAACAGGTATTTTCCTAGACTTCAAAACTCTCAGCCTCATCTGGAAAAATCTGAACTTCTCCTTCTTTGGCCAGCCTCACCAGTCCCCAGGTCCTGGCCAGGCTGAGCGAGGCCAGCAGCCTGGCTGGAAGGAGTCCTGAGTGTGTGCAGCACTAGCTGAAATGGGGTCTGGAGGGGCTGCCCCAGTTCCTGTCCAGGGACTCCCCAGCAGCCGTCCAGTGCAAGGTCACAGCCTTAGGCGTGGCACCCATATATCAAGCGGCCCTTCAGAACCATTCTTTCCTCCTGGAATGGTCTCCTCCACCAGTGGCTCTCTAGCCCGAGCTGCTGTAGGGTTCTGGGGAGACTCATCTGCTCCCACCAGCCCACCTTCCCTTTGTCCATCCAGGAGCTCGAACCCACACTGTCTTTGCTCTTCTAAGCTAAAACCTTTAATTCCTAAAGACACACACAAGTTGTACTGTTTTTCTTCAATTTCACAATAGAAAACACATGCTTCTCATGATCTGACAAACCAAAGCATTCATAATTCAGAACTCTTGACAAATCTAAAGTACAGTTACATTTTAGAACTCACTTGGGTTACTCTCAAGTGTATTTTGTTCCTATGTTGTTGAATACATCGACATGTCCCACTTAACAGAGGCTCTGTGAAAGGATGCTATCTGGGCCCACGGCGACCACCCGTGGCTTAGAGAGGGGACATGTCACACATGAGTGTCATCGCTGGAGACGCTGGAAGGAGCACTGTGCAGTAGAGTCGGCCCTGTGCAGGCCTCCAAACGGCAGGGGAGTTGCCACCACCAGAGCTCCCGCCTGCCGTCCTTGAGGGTCCTCTGTAGGTGCTGACGTGGAGGATGGAGAGACTTTCCACAGCAACTGGTGACAACCCTAGAGTGCCCACTCAGAATAGAAAGAATCTGCATTTTCCAGAGACATCAAAGGGAACAATCCCCCTCAGAGAATTTTCATTCCTTCTTGGAAGGGTGTAAAAAACTGGGGCATTTTATGTCCTGGTCCTTTGTGTACCTAAGTCTGCTGAAATTCCTGTAGTTCTTTGCACAGGTGCAGTGGCCTTGGCTCCAGGTGTGACAGTGACAGTCAGATGCGGATGGGGCGGTGGTCCTCTGTCCTTGTTCCTGCACAGTGCCTGCTGTCAGAGCAATCACTGCGGCTGCTTAAAGCAAGGACAAGCTCGAGCGGCTGCACTTTCCTGAGCCCTGCAGCAGCACAGCCAATGCTGTTTGTCTCGCAAAGGCTTAGAGCCCTTCACTTCCAACTAAAATTTATATGATCTGCTAATTGCCTGCATGTAGGGAAGGGTGAGCACATAATTTCCTTTTGCTGTAATGTGAAATCCTGCAATTACGGACTCTCCTCACCCAGGGGGTGCTGAACGTCCTGGCAAGCTCCCGGCGTGGGCAGTTGGTGGAGCAAGGCCCTAAGAATGTACAATGTCCCATTCTGTAGGTGAAACAAGTGCACTGGTTTTGGCTTTGGGATTTAATAAAGGACTAATAATTCCAGAATTTTAAATTGAAGCCCACTTTTTTAAAAAAGTTAATAACCGTGAGTAATGATAATCACTCATTCTACTTTGAAAATACAGAATTGAACTAAATTAAATTCACAGACTTTTTCTTGGACTTACTTTAACTTGGCTTTCGTGTTTTAAGTCTAAATCTTGAAGCACTTATGTCTCTGGTTCCAGTTAAACTAATAAAGAATTACTATATTAATAATTGCTACCCACTTTATTAAGTACCACAGACACCAAGCCCTTTATTCTCTGGAGGAGAAAGGCCTCCAGCGCAACAGGCTTCTGGCATCTAGGTCCTAAGACATAAGTGTGTGTAACGGAAGAGCTGAAGTCAAATGTGGTTTACAATGCAGTGCACTGGGGCTGTTTGCAAATCGTCAATTTAGAGAAGAATCTTGGGATGAAATTTAAACAAACGCTCACAGGGCTGAGCCCCAGATGAGCTCCACAATTCCTTGTGCAGAGAACCAGGACCATCATTATCACTGATGTCACAGGTGCCTCGTATACCCAAGACACCAAATGCAGAAGTGTGAAGGAAACGGCGCACTCCATTAAAACAGTTCAGAGCTACGCAAGAGAGCCTTCTCTTAGGGGGCTTAATGCAGGGGAAACACTTCCACATTGTGTGGCTTTGGGGTCCTCCTGCCTTCTCATTCAGGCATATCCAACTCAGACTGGTTTTGCCCCTGGAGGTGATCAGAGGTGATCAGAGGTTTGTAGGAGAGTGGCCATCTAAGGGTCAGGAGCCCCACTGGCCCTGCACCCCCAGCACCTGGCATGACTGAGGAAGGTCTGCAGAGCTCCTGACTAGGCGCTGGGACACCAGGGTTATTAAGGTACAGTTCCTGTCCTCGGGGAAGCCACTCAACTCCTAATGGGAAAGTGAGATGCTTACACAAGGGTCATCAAGTGAGGCAGGTCATGAGGAGCACCGAAGGTCTGTGAGCCTTTGTGGATGGGAATTATTTGCCCAGGGAGGAGGAGTCTAATGAATGTAAACACAACTGTGTACTTATTAGTGCATGTGATACTATAATCTCACTTTTCATCCCTTAGCATATTTGAATAGGGGACTTAGAACATTTTGTCTATCTTTTAAACTTTAGCTTTTCTTTTCCTGTGATGTGCTCCATGAGTTTGTTTTATGAAATTATGGAATTGGAAAGGAAATCTTGAGATAAATTAGCTGATTGTCTCAAAAAGTTACAGCAGAAACAACTTAGACATATCAAGGGTGCTCTGCCAGACCTTTTAGTCTTATAAATGCAAATAAAGAAGAGGAAAATGAGAGAAGGAAAGAAGGAAGAAAGAAGGAAGGAAAGAAGGAAAGAGGGAGGGAGGGAAGGAAAGAAGGAAGGAAGGAAGGATGACTGAATAACTGGTAAAGAATCAGAACTCTAGGACAGAGAACAACGTTGATCTCAAACAGCGCACGTAGCAGGCTGGTGTATTCTGAGCCTCATTCTCCTGGCACATTGCAAGTGTCCCTGGAACAGCCCCTGCCCAGCGGGAAACTGAGGACACAGCTGCCTGAGCCCGCTTCCACTCCTCCAGCCCTGTGCTCCCTTCTCTGCCTGGCTAGGACCCCTGCATAGGCAGAAACGTGGCAGCAGGGCCCCTCCCCCATCAATTACAGGGTTTGAGAACCCAGACACTTATAAAACTCAGCAGAAATGCGTTTCATCATCTTTCTTGGCACAATGACAAGAGGGCGTGGGCCCAGGTGACGCACACACGTCTGCACCCACTGGGCCTCTGAAGGGAGGTCGAACCCTTGCAGAGGGCAGTGAAACCTGGGAGCATGCAGGGAAGCTGTTCCCAAAGCGGTTGTGCCTGGCGCTTGTCCACAGTCCTGTTTCTCTTCTCCAAATTCTCCCTCTGCCCTTGATGTTCTAGAGAGAGAACCTCCAAGAACAACAAGAAACACTGAAAATAAGGTGCTTTCTCTATGACCAGCCAGCGCCCAACACACGCACACAGGCACACATACATACGATGCACACACACACGTGCACACTTGACTTTGAAAAAGCTCTAAGGTGTGATGCCTTCCAAAAGGGTGACCTGTGCAATGCCCGCCAGCCTGCTCTGTGTAATAAATACCAACTCAGAGGCTCAGGCACCTCACTTCAGAAGCGACACTTCTCTTGCTTGAAGCCCAAGGTGACACATTCTACTTCCATAGCTTGTACAGTGCAGCGAAGCTGTCTTGTCAAGTTCCAAGAAATGTGACCTGTGGTCAAGGTCTTAGGCTCGACCAGCACAGTTGGGCAGGTTTTCCTGCATGGTGAGGCTGCCCTGGGACATGCAGGAGGGGCTGAGGAGCAGACGGGAGGTGCAAGGAAGGTAAAGAGACTGCGAAGGGCCCCAGGTCTTTCAGGGCTGAGGACTGGCACAGAGCAGAAAGCCATCCCTGGTGGGGAGCCGCTGCACTTTGATGCCGAGTCTAATTCAGTGCAGGGCAGTGCTCAGTCCTGAAGGAGAAGGACGCATCATTTCCGGTCCTCAGGGTCTGGGTCTGTTCTCTCTTCCAGGCTAGCCAATGGCACTGCAAACTCCTGTGGCATGGTACTGTGAGCTCCGGATCCCACAGGGCACCAAGGCAATGTCCTGTCACCTACCTGTGTGGAAGCATACTGTTTCCTCCAGTGCTGCAGAGAGAAACGGGAGGAACACACAGCTGAGAAGTCAATCTAGCTCTGAGCCAGGCCCTAACCCAGGGTGCTAAGCTCTCTAGAGAGGCCGACCCTTGTGGGGGCGTGTTTGTCAGGGCAGTCTCCATGCTGCAGGGCTCAACTCTGCCCTGTAAGACTTAGAAGCATGCCAGAACCTGGTCTTAGGGGCACCCTCTGAGCACTAAGATTTCCAGTCCTCCCAGAGAGGAGGAATGGCCACCTACACCTGTTCCTATTAAAGGGGTAGAGTGGATGGCCCTGGCACTGCCAGAGTGCCTCCTGCTAGCCTGACCCTGACTCTGCAGTGCCATGTAGCTGGGGCTCATGACATCTGTTGTGTGGGAAGAGAGCTCAAGAGGGACCGGAGGAAGCAGTTACCTCCTCATCTGTGACCACATCGCAGCTGAAAGCACTCTTTCCAGACACCACAGCCCATGCTGCTGCCCTCAGCTGAGCCTCCCAGCAGGGCCACTTCCACATGCTGTAGCTCCTCCCACGGTGACTTTCACCCAGCATGACAACCCTGGGAAAAGGCGCTCATCTCTGGAGTGGCCAGTGCTGTCTCCTCAGAAGCCAGAGCTTTTGTCTGTGGTGCCTCTTTTAGCCCCGGCCATGCAGTGGAGCTCTGGCCCATGGAGGGAACCAGAGAGAGCTGGGGTCCTCTCCCTGTGGGTCACTCTGCAGGAATGTGGGCCATTTCACCCCACGGCCCTCCAAGCCCTGAGCACAACACCTGCTCACCCCTGCCCGCTGGCTCTGTGGGGACCCTTGCTCCATGCTGAGAGAGCCAGGTGCTGCTGGAGCTGGGGCGGAGGCTGGGAAGGACGGAGTGGTCTCGCTTCCCCTAGAAAGCAGGTCCCCGGAAATCAAGTATTCGACAAACCTCGAGAGTGTCTCCAAGAAACAGAATTAAAAAGCAGGGCAGAGCAGGGTCCTGCTTCACCCTGCAGCAGGATGGAGTGGCCTGCGGGGTGGCAGGAGGTGCTGTCAGGACACAGGACACTGGCTGGAGGATGAAGAACGCTTGACCCTGGGCTGTGACTGGGCAAACTAAGCTCACCACTACTGTCACCGCCAGCACCACTGCCACCGCCACCACCACCCTTTGCCATTTGCCTTTTACAGCCTCAGCCTCCAGTGGCACGGTGAGGACAGGGTTTCCTTTACGTGCACGTGTATGAGATTCGGTCTCCAGGCCTTTGAAACGGTCTCAGCGTGAAAAGACCCAGTTTTCTCCACAGGCCCGCTGCGACAGTGCGCAGATCCCTCTGAGGCTCCGGCTGAGCTGCAGGCAGCAGCCCACCCGGGCCATGCAGGTGGTGGCAGCTCGGGCTTCTGTTTACAAATCATTAATGAAGTGATTGTGGCCCTTTTCACTTGCTCACAAGTTTGAACTATGCAGAGTGACACATTCCTAAATAGGGACACAGCAGCGGGGAGAAGCCCACAACAGCCTTATTATGGGGGCCACACAAACACCGGTGCTGCTGCGGTTTATATTAACCCCATCAATTAACGATGGACGGAAAGGGCCGGCCCTGGACACTGGGAAAGCCACGCCGCTTGCAGCCGAGTTGCTAGGGTGCAGGGCCGGCCCCCCAAGCGTCCTGCACCCAGCAAGCGGTGCTTTCTTCCTGCACAATAAAAACCCTTTCAAAGCGGGCTTTGCGGCAGCATTCGCAGTGCAAGTCACTGCATCCTCTGAATGAAATAAACATCTCTTTCTGATTCCTCTAAGGGCTGAGTAAATTCCCCTCCGCATAGCACCATTAGGATTCTGCAGCAGAGGCGCATACATTAGACCACACTGCAGCCTTTGTGTGGCCCATGGCGTGCGCTCTCAGCCGCTGACACAGACATGAGAAGCTGTGTGCAAGTGGGGGCTCCCGTGGCACTGGCCCACTGAGGGCCCCTTTGTGCTGGGGGCCTCATTTGAATAAACAGCATGCGGTCACTGGGGAGACAGATGGCTCCAGTGCTCCCTTCAGAAGGACGGGGAGGGGAACAGAGCGATGCATTCACTTTGTCCTCTCCTTAAACTAAAACGGGGCAGGGACGGCCGAGCTTCCGATCCACACATACGATGGTCAGGGGAAGCGCAGGGCTGCGTGCTGTCCAGCGTTTGCCCCGGGGTGAAACACACAGACACTGGGGCCCAGTTCTCTGCTCCCCCTCTTGTGCCCTGAGTGGTTCTGTGTTTCCCGCACCTGCACCCCACCAGCTCAGGTGTCAGGGGGCCAGGGCTGCTTCCATGGTGTATGCTCAGCTGCGGCTGCACTTAAATTAAACCCCACTGTCTGTCTTGGACAAGTGGTCAGGGGAGATTTAGGACTACACATAAACTTCCAGACGTAAAAGCCTCATTTCAAACTGGATTGTGTTTCTTCTTTTAGGCCGGCCAGGGCATCCCACCCTAATGTTTGAAAGGTTTGCAAACCTACCCTTAAGTCACGGAGAGAATCCCCTGGGCCTGAAGTTCCCCTGACTCGGGAAACAGGCAGGGAGGAAGGTTCACTCCACCTACTCCCCAGCTTACAAGGGCAGGGGCTTCTTGCTTGAACTGCACAGCTCTGCCTCTCCTTGGATGGCACTGGGGCGAGATCAGCTCCGAAGCCACTGCCCACATCTGTGCTTCAGGCTGTGCACCTTGCTGAGTGGCCGTGTGAACAAGGGGTTCTGGGCCAGCAACGTCTGAAGGAAACACGGTCAGGAGTGAACACACTTGCTGAGGCCAAGCTACATTCATTTTAAATGTACAAGAAGACTTTCTTTGACTTCTAATTTGTAAAGACTTTGTGAGGTTTGGACAGCGAAGAGCTCATTTTAGAAAGAAAATGTGTGGAGCATTCACCAGCATTCTCACCATCCTCTCCTCAAAGGAAGAAAGCAAAAGCTAACTAAAAGGCACTGAATCTGTTTTACTAGTATGCACGAAATGCATCGTTTTATATACAGGAAGATGGTGTTGCCAGTCAGTTCAAATTTATTTAGTAAGCAAGGAGTACAAAAGTTACCTTAAAGATAAAATCATTATAAATAAAACCTAGGTAATCAGGAAAATATACCCCAAAGTGAACACTATTAAATAGTTGTACATGGTGATCAAGCCTTTTTCCTTAAAATGTTAGATATGTGGAATTCTTCTTCTATTTGGGTCCATTCTGAAAGGTGCGCCTGTGTATTTAGGGTTAAGCGTAGGGTGAGGGTGACTTATTAAGTGTCATCAGATATATGTGATATTAATGGGGTCTTTTGTTGCTCTTTTTTCTGTTTTACTCAAATTGTATTGAAACAGAATTTCCCAGCATGAAGAAAAGATGCTCCCTGGTCCTGTGTTTTGGAGTGGTTTAAATTCCCGTGACTTAGATCAAACCCTTGAGGCCATTTAGCAGCGGCCGCGCTCTCCCGGCGTGTAAGTGAACGCCTGGGCGTAAGGCCACGTCTGGTACACGCTGTAGAGCAGACCACGGCGCACCACACACAGCCACTCTGCTCCCTGCCATCAAGCCTCACAATTGACATCGATGGCTGCAGCCGAGTCTGTCAGTCCTGGTCCTCATCAGTCACAGGCTGCGGCAGAGGCCGAGCTTGGGGCCTGGGCTGAGCCCCAGCTTTCCCAGTTGGAGGCAAAGCCTTGGGCCTGCATGGGAGGGAAATGTATGAGCACTTAGGCCTTTGGCCATGCCATGTTGGCCAGATACAAAGTTCCAAGGCCGAGACCAATCCGTACTGCTTCCACAGGCCCTTTATTAACAAGGTGAGGCCGGGTGGTGAGCATCCAGCCTCCTGTGAGACTCGACCTCAGTACGCCGCTCACTGATTAAACAAACAGAAAGCACGAGACTTCCGGCATTTCACATGGAGCAGGCTATGGTTTGAGGATTTTAATTTAATCACCATAGAAAGCGTTTTCCCCTATCTCTTCTTCGCCAAGTAATTTTGAATACATCAAGTCTGTAGCAACTTGAATTAATACAAAATATTAATATTCTCTGAGGACGTTGAGGCTGATGTTGGGTTAACTTGGTGGAGTGAATATAGTTTCTTATCTTTCTTCTCAACATAAACAGGCACCAGTTCAAGAACTGGAGGCAAAATCAACATAGCACTGAGAACTTCACGAGGAAAGAGGGGCGACTGGGGGTCAGGACCTTGGCTCCCCTGCTCATGCCCCCAGAGGGGGCCCATGGTTACTGAATCAGTGGCCCTGGGTATAGTCTGGGGGGCAGCAGATCTGGAGGAAAACACAGCCCAGGTGGGTGATTGAGTGGAAGTCAGTGTAACCCTTAATCTTGCTGTTTCAACTCCACTGGATCAGCAGATTATTAAAATATACTTGTGAGCTCGTCTATTAGGCATTTCTGGAGATGACTGGCATGTGGGCCAACAGGCTGAGCAGGGATGTACCTCATTGTGAGAGGCAGCACCCGATGGGCTCATAGCCTGCATAGAATAAAAAGGGAAAGAAGGAGGAAGTCAGTGCAGAACTGAACTTGAGCGGGTGCAGCTTCTGTGACTGGCCCTTGTGTCCATCGGACTGAGCTTCCTCAGCCTCAAGTGCAGACTCACAGCGCCACTCTCCAGGAGCGTCCAGGCTTTGGGCCTGGGGCTGGGGCTGCATCTCTGGCCCCTTTTGCTCTGCAGCTGCAGCTTCTTGAACTGAGCAGCCCCTGGGTCCTGGGTCCTCTGGCTCTGCAGTGCTGGGCCAGGGTGGACTCTCCCACTTCCGGGCCTATGAGCCGACCTGAGAAGTCCGCGTTTATAAATATGTACTGGTTTCGTTCCTCTAGGAAACCCTGAGCTATGCAGTCCACTCGACTCCCTAACCGTGGAGACCCAAGGCCTCGTCCTCATCAGCAGGCCAAGGACATCAGGTATTCCTCTGTGAGGAGACACACTGAAGTAGGAGAAAAGACACGGACACGGGAGACACATGGTTCTGCTGGAATGCAGCTTCCGTCCTCCCTCACCCACAGCTGTGCCTGAGCCCAGCATACAAGAAGGCCTCGCCGCAGACTGATGGTTGGGATTAGCAGACCCTGGAGAAACCCGAGGCCTGGGACAAGACAGCAGAGGTGGGAGGAGCACAGTCCACAGGGCGAGAGGGCAGGGGCGGCGGCAGCTACGGGCGACAAGGAGCCCATGAACCAGGAGCAAGCTGTTCCCAAAATACGCAACCGAAACACAATAAAAACTTCCAAAGAATTAATATATGTTATACTTCAATATGTTTACATGCAAGTTATACATATAGCATAAATCTGTTAGTTTATACACTACATACTATACATGGATATGTGTAAAAATTTCAAAAAATGTAGTGTGGGTAAGACTAGTGTGCAGACTTTATATTATACAGCGGGAGTAAATCTTCTGTATGCGTCAGAAAGGAAATGGCAAGTGGGAAAAAGAGTAAGAAAGTGAGAAAATCAGGCCATGGGTTCCACTGTCTGACTTAAGGGCAGCACAGAGGAGCGAAGAGTAGGAGCAGAGCCTGAAGAAACCGTGAGACTGGTGCTTCTGCACGCCCAGCATTTGAACTGCGGCTCATTTACGTCGAGGAAACGGCAGGCCCGAAGCTGCTGTTGAACACTCTGCACAAAGTGTGATAAAAGCACCAGAAAAGTAAAACTCTCTCAAGTCACAAAACATTGCTATGAAGTTGCAGATCCCCAGGACCAAGAAGACTTTCGGCTGTCCTTGAGGTGGCAGAAGTCCGAGGTGCTGGCCGATCCCAGCTGTGCTGAGCAAGGAGCCCCCACTGACAGAAGGGCTCCCCTCCCGGAATTCCCTTCTGCTCCCCCAGGGATCCACGAAGGGAACAGGCATTTCCAGACAGGTGGGAACCTCAGGGTGCCGTCCTTCCCCGAGGGCCTGCAGGGCACAGAGGGGAGGGGGTGTCCATGCAGAGGACCCGAGACCAGGACCTGGGGCCCTCCCTGCCTCCCAGCTCGGCACGGGGACGTGGGAGGGGGAAGACAGAACAGGAGCAGCCCAGGAATTAGCGATCTAGGGAGAGGTCACCAAGGAAAAATCATGGAAAAAGTGGGGCTGATCTGTTTTTAAATGTTGACATTGGTACATAGAAAACAAAGCATGCAGAAGAACAGCAGCTGACCGTTCAAACTGAAGCAAAAACCTGTGTATAAGAAAGGCCATCTCCCTATGCGTGTTCTGTGCCTCATCGGGGGAAACTGCATATTCAGATAAGCAGCAAATTCATTTCCAGCCACGATGTGGAATGCAATGATAGTGATTGACAGTGGGCATTAGTGAGGGTGTGGGGTAAGGCACGCATGTGTGTGTGTGTGTGTGTGTGTGTGTTTGTGTGTGTGTGTGTGTGTGTGAGAATGAAATAAATTCTAAAGTTTCCTAGAGGAGAACAATAGGTCAGATCTGGAATAGAAATGTTAAACAGTAGAATTTCTCCACTTAGGGAGCTACATTTCACAGAGAGAAGAGAGACAATATTCTAAAGCGCCTCTTGCTAGAGTGCAGGGAGGGAGAGGGAAATGCCTTGTTTTGTAACAAGCCTCTTCGAGCCATTGGACTTCATGTCCCTCATGCAGGTGCTGTTTGAGGACAACAGTGGACAGCAGAACTAAGAGCCTCCAGCTCTGAGGAGGTTCCCCTTGTGCATTTCCAGGAAACACAGACTGCCCTCTCTTTTGACTCCTGTTGCGAGCCCCAGGCCTGGAGAACACCTTCCAGGTCCTTTTGGACTCAGTGACACTCAGGGTGTGATGGGTGAAGACGTGGAGCACAAGGCACAACGGAAAGAGGCCAGGAGAACCTGGGCGCTTCCTGCGCTGAGCCTCCACTTGGTCCCTCTCCCAGAGCCCACACGGGCTCCCACCAGCACTGGAGTGACAGGCGGGGCATCTCCCCATGCAGGGACACAGCTTCCACGGTTCCATTGTGACAGCTGCTTGACTGACAGCTTGCCATGCTGCCAGCCCCGGGGTGCAGGCTCCTGTCCCTTCCGCTGTGGTCCACATTCCTCCTTCCAGGGGACCTCCACACTCTCTCCATCATGGCCACCTCCCTGACTACCCCGACCAGTGCCCGGAGAGCACTCTCCCGAAGGCAGGGGCAAGAGTCCGACCTCTTTCTCTCAAGGTTGGACTTCTCATTCCACAGATGGGATCTGTGTCGCGGGAGACTGTGACTTTCAACCCCTGGATCCTCATTTTATGACTGCCTCATTAGAGAGATAACTTCCTAGTGAGCAAGGAGGTTGAAGTAGAGAAAGGAGTTGGACTCCTCAACACCTTCATCTGCGCTTGTGTTTTACGGTCACAAGCAGGCACATTTTAAAAAACTGCCCATGTATTTACATATATTATGTTAAAGCCTGGTACAGCTTATTCTTGTCTGAAGTTCAACATGTCTCCTTTTGAAGTTTTATAGCATAGATACAAAAAAAGGTCTACATTTACAGTCCTTCGTCTTCGTGGTTAGTAAAAAGAAGTTTCATTTGGCAGAAATGTTTCCATCTGAGCTGAAAGCTTTAGTTCACGTAGTCTAAGGACCATTTGTGATCCTTGAAACAAGGGAAGATTCCTGTGGTAAAGCAGATGGAAGAATATTGCCCCTTGTTGGTGTCACCTCATCTGCTTGGGAGGCTAAAGCAGGAGGACGGTGAACATGAAGTTATCCTGGGCCACTTAGCCAGACCCTATCTCGAAACTAAAATACAGCAAATGGCTGGGGATGTAACCCGTGTTTCCTGGGTTTAATGTTTGTTAGCTCGTGCACTTGAGTGTGCACACACACACACACACACACACAATGTCACTTGATTTCAAAGAAGAGATAACTGACTCCTGGCTATATGTGACACATGCGTGTACATGTGTAAACACATTTCACTTCAGATTATCCCTGAATTTCTTACTGAACTGAAAATGAAATAATACCAGTGCAAATGCATAACGTGTTGTAGCTTCCAGAGTTCACTCCTGATGATGCTCCTGGAGTTCTGCTGGACTTCCATGGGCCGGCCACATCAGGGTCTGTGTGCACATACTCAGGGCCGTGCCAGCTCCTTCCATCCCCATGTTCCTGGAATTCTGTTTTCAGGGAAATCTAGTTTCAACCTCTGCAGGTGGATATCCAGTTTTGCCCCATCATTGTTTAAAGAGACTAAATTTTCTTCAATTTATATTTTTGGCTCTTTTGTCCAGAAGCGGGTGGTTGTAGTTGTTACATCGTTTTTTTCTGTGTCCTCTGTCCTGATCCACTGGTCAGCATGTCTATTTTTTTGTGCCATTAACATGGAGTTATTGTCATTATTGTTTTGCTGTATACTTTGAAATCAGGTACTGTGATGCCCCTGGCCTTGCTCTTGTTTCTTAGAATTGCTTTGGCTATTCTGGGTTTTTCTGTTTCCATATGAAATTTAGAACTATTTTTTCTAGTTCCATGAAGAATGTCATTATTGTTTTAATGAAGATTCCATTGAATCTGGAGAGAGTTTTTGGGTATATGACTATTTTCACAATCCTAATTCTGGCAATCTGAGAACATAAGAGGTCTTTTTATCTTCCAGTGTCTTCTTCAAGGTCTTCTTTCAGCATTCTGATATTTTCTTTGTAGAGGTCTTTCACTTCTTGGTCCAACTACACCCTAGGTTTTTGAGTCCATCCAGATGCTGGGTACTTTTACAATGAACTTAAGTCTACAGATATTAGCTTCCTTATCTTGAAGATTAGAGAACTGAACTCAAAGAATATGAGGAGGGTCTATGCAATTCCTCAGCAGCATGAATGGGGTCTGACTGGGCTCTGGCTGGACAGAAGCTGGATTCACCCTCTTCTCTGCCTCAGTGGATCCAATGGGATCACAAACACATCCCCAAAGAGGGATCCAGCCAGTGCACGGTAGTTCAAGAAGTTCAGAAAATTGACCTTTTATCCCCCTAAAAACCAAGTTATCAGACTGAGCTGCAGATTAATCTCATTTTGTTGCATTACTCACAGGAATGAAAAGAAAGTAGTTGTGGTTTATTAACTTTAGAGTGACAAAATACCCACACACATACAGAGAAGGAGGGGATGATGCAGGACACAGGCAGACAGAGGAAGAGCAAAGCGGGCAGAGAGAGTCAACCTGAGAGTGAGCTTCCTCATCACCTGTTCAGGGCTCTCATTCTTGAGTTTCACTTTTATTTAACGTTGACCAAATTTAGGGATGGCAATTACCCATCAAAAACAGGAGACAAAGGAACATAATTGTCAGGAGGAGCTCAGAGCAAATATAACCCGCTACAGCACAAGCACCCTCCTGCTGTTATGACCCCAGGGCCTTTCTGAGTTACAGGGATGCAGGCTCCCTTGGAAGACGCTGGACCTTGGCAGGTTTTGTGGCTGCTGCTGCTTGTCTGAGGAGTTGTGGGGTGTCCTTATGAATAGGGCCCTGGTTCCCAAAGGTTTCAGTTCTGCTAAAAACACAGATCTTCTGTGTCCTCATCAGAGGTGAAAGCAATAGAACAGGGACCTAAGCAAGCCACACTGTGGGGTAGAGTTGTCCCCTTGCTCTATGCAGGGTGAGCTGGGCTTCACAGGAACTGCTCTTCCAAACACAGTGCTGTTCCCTGGGCCAGTGCCCCGCCATTCCCCAGCGGAGCCACACCTCAGCTGTTGGCATCCGGTCCCACCCATGACACCAGGCTCTTCACCGTCATCCAGCTGGACCGAGGAGAAGCAAGGAGCCTCACAGAGCTTGGGGACGGAGCTGAGGGCTGCGCCATGCAGCCTGTGGCTGCTTCAAAGCTGAAGCTGGAGCCACCATCCAGCAGGCAGGCTGGGAACCTGGGAGACACTGCTTGGAATTGACAGAAGGCAGGGCCAGACCTCGGGGCAGTTCCAGAGCCAGCGTGTTCACCCCCTTCCCTCTCCAGCCAATGGGGCTGGATTCCCACTCACAACAGAGTGACTCACAGATCTCTCTGGACACCGATCTCTGACATCTCAAGCACCTAATTTCTTACCACCCTTACCCCAGGATGAAGAAGGGTACTTGTGTTTTCAGCTAATACCCCAGGTACACGTCCATACCACACCATCAGGAGTAGGGTCTTTGGGTCCACCTACATCTTTAGAAAGTAGCAGAGATCCAAGCTTTTCTAAGAATCTGAGAAAACGGAATCAATGATCAGTGATCGTATCCTTACATGGTGGTGGTGACACTGTCCCATCTTTAGTGAGGGGGATGCTTTCTGTGGATTCTGTATCCGGTATAAACACACCGGGCTCTGTTGGCTTCCTTGCTCAGCCTCAGATGTAAATGTGTCTCCCTGCATCTGTAACCGGCTCTTTCTTTCCCCAGAGAGCTGTTGGCTGCAGAGCTGCAGGACCCTGAGACCCGGAGGTTGTTCTGTGTGCTCATGGCTGCCCGGCTTCTTTCCAAAACAGAGCTGAGAGATTAGCACCATTTAAAAAGGGGAAAACCAAGAATAGAAAAGTAAATGAGTTTGCAAGCATTTTTCAAATTAAATTTGACGTTACAAGAATTTACTCTGAACCTCCTATACCCTTTGCCTAAAACTTTTATTGCTATAGCATGTATATTAGCACTGATTTAGTTTTTCCCAAAACACACACTCCCAGTTTCAAAATGTAAAAAAAATATTACTACTAATTTTAGACTATAGAGTGCAGGCTTTGATTTTCTTTGAAGTTCCATATGTCTTTAGGAAATACCTAATAACTGCACACAATCCAAGCATTGTCTCTTAAAATAAGTCTGCTGTTGTCAACGTCAGTGGACAGAGAAGCATCTTCCTGTCATGGCTTTGGAAACAGTTTGGGTTTCCATGAGGATCACTAATTTCCTTTGTATTGAACTGTAAAGGACTGGTAATATTACATTTTAAGAGGTGGTCATTGTCTATTTCTTGGTAGAATATACTTGCTTTTTTTAATTTAATAATGTGCTAGTGCTTCCCTTCAAGGTTGTAAAGTTGAAAAGTTTGTAAGTGAATTTTAATAAACCTTCTAAGTTTATGTGCTTATTAAAATATGCTGTTCACAATAACCATTTAAAAGTTTTCTTTAGAATAAAGATGCAAATATAGTATTTTAAAAAAATAGAATGGCAGTTACTCAAAGAGCAGAAAAATAATACTACATGAAATCTACACTATGAACCTGCAGTTAAGCTCTGCTATGGCACAGTTGATAAAGTAATTGTCTTCCCTGATTTCAGGAGAAAACAACAAGAAGAAGCTGGAATTCTTGGAGGATCAGTCAGATTTCCACCCTACATTTTCAGTGTGCCCAGTTCCCCATTTATTGCCTTTTGGGGCTGGGTGTGAGAGTATAAGACAGAGACTGTGCTCTGTCCTCCTCTAGTACCCTGCCAAATGGTGTGAGTCTTGGGATCAAGGGTGTCATCAACTTGCACAGCCCAACGCTGGACTGCAGATTCCTCAGGAGGACTAAACTGGTCCCAAACACCCAGGATGTGCCCAGCAATCAGAGCTGCGACTGAGACAATCTTACCTTTGAGGGCTATGATTCTTATTCTGATCATCACTTTAGTGAAGAGTAGACATCTCTGAAAAACTTAGACATTGAAGGATCCAGGGCTCTGTACAAATAACAAACAACTAGGGTGTGTCTATATTGGTACTGAACAACTTGTAGTTCTAGTTGGAATCTTACTAATCATCTTAATAGGCTTTATTTTGTATGGACACTATAACTTCCTACATATTGCTGCATTGTCTGCGGTTTGGTAATCACTTCATGAACTTGGTGTAGAGACTCCTACATTGAAAATAAGGTGCAATGCTTCAGTGTAACAGCCTCCTCCTGACGTGTTTGGCCGAGTGTAAAATGAAGGAACCAGCTTTTTCTCCCTTCCGTCTTCACTCTTCAAACAGTATCAGTTGTTCCTGAGCACCCCATAACTGTATTTCCAACAAAGATTACACAGATATTTCTGTCCGGCTACATGTCCTGCAGGGCTGTTCTGCGGCCTTCCGATCAGTAAAAATGTAATAACATTTTCACATAGTCAATATTTAATTCCGTAAATGCAACTGGTAGTTGTAATCTCGGTTATTAACCACACCGTGATTTATGACAGAGGGCAGACGGCGGTGGGGGCAGAGCAGTAGAAAAGTCCTCTGGTGACAATAAAAAGGTTATAAATTTCATAGCTCTGCCTGAGAAATGTATTTATATCCTATATTAAGAATAGCTTTTTATAAATTTTAATGATCCATGTTATTAATGGCGCTGTCATCATTGCTGCCTATATGAGACTACAGTCCTTGTTTTTTTTTTTTTTTCTTTTATTTTTCCATCAGCTGAAGGTCTTGTGAGGAAAAAAAAGGAGTTCTTATTAGCTATTTGCCAAAAAAATCTTTAGGAGTTATAAGCCTACATTGTTTCCCTGGACTGCCAAGTCTGTGAGCAGTAGTTTGCATAAAGTTTTATGACCAAGGCAAAGGCTGGGCTAATTGGATAGAACACAATTGGTGCTCTATCATGTTTACAAAGGCCAAGTCAACACGCAGAAATAAAACCAGGGCCATATCAAAAGGAGAAAGTTACATACGGAGCTGGTCCTGCTCTTTGACTCTCTATTCCCTCGCTGGAAACCTATCTGGTCCCCAGTGAGCCCTGTGAGCGTGCTCAGGCCCGCCCACCTCCTCTCAACATGCTTCAAGAAAATCGCGATCCTCATAAATCTTTCTGAATTTCATGTCCTAATGCTTATGATGAATGAAGGATCAAAAGGGACACTGGGTGAATGTCTCAGTCTGTTTCCTGTGGCTGTAACAGAGTACCTGAGAATGATTACTTGGGAGAATCACTCGAGTCGTGATTCTGAGGCCCAAGGAGGAGGGCACGGTGCTGGCATTTGCAGAGGCCTCCTCACTGCGCCCTAGCACAGAGAAATGGCGAGGCTCCCAGTCAGGTCTTTACAAAGGAGTCCACAAGTGACTGCTGTCCTCACGAGTTCATCCGCTCCCACCCACCCCAAATTCCACTCCCGCGTGAATGTGGGGATGAGGCTTGTGGCACATGACTTTGTGTGGGAGACAGTCAGACCGCAGCAGGGAGGCAGGGGTCAGGGTGTTCACAGCTGCCTGGGTTTGCGGGGCTCCCTCTAATTTTCTAAGCCAGACATTTTCAGTGCCATCCTGAAGACTCAAATTGAGCTTTGCGGATTGGCACAGAAACTTTCTACAAAGACAATATAATGTAGTTGGAGAATGGGTTGTTTCCCATTACACAATTTTAGTGTCAATTATTTGTTGTTTTATGAAAAAATTAAAGAAAATCTTATAACAAAATAAGGGAATAACAGTAGTTAACACCCTGTGTATCATCTTCAAAGCAGTTATTCAGAGTGTAAGACACAGACAAGAAAGATTCTCTCTTATAACATGAAAAAACATAACAGCAAACATTTTCAACAAACTAAGAGAAACTAATAGTATAAGTTAAACAAATTAGCATATATGTATATGTTTGAAACAACACAGTGGGTAATTTGGAGAATTACTTGAACTGCTCCCTATTTATCTATCTTCTCTGCTTTTCAGTTATATGTTTGTATTTTGCACTTCTCAAATAAGAGAAGATATGTGGTATTGAGTCTTCTGTGTCTGACTTACTCACTTAAAATTATGGTTTCAAGGTGCATCCATTTCCTTATGAATGCCTCAAGTTTATCTTTCCATGTGGCAGACTCATGAGTACTCCAGTGTGTATCAGTGACACATTTTCTCTGTCCATTCATCTGCTGATGGACATACATACTCTTTTCAAGATCTAGCTATTATAATTGTGTTTCTTAAACATAGGTGTGCATGTGTCACTATCATATGACATTTTAACTCTTTTGTGAAGGTAATTAGAAGGGAAGGGTTAGCTCAAATGGGATTTCTGGCTTTAGTTTTTTGAGGAATCTCCACACTGATTTCCACAGTGGTTGTACCAGTCTACTTTCCCACCAGTGGTATAGAAGAGTTCCTTTTAGTGTAAGTTCATGTCAGTCAGACTTTCCTCTGCACCGTGCACAGATTAAAGGGCGAATTGGTGGAGCACCAGGGCAAAAGTCCATAATCCCAGTGTCTGGGATGCTGAGGCAGCAGGATTGCAAATTCAGGGTCAGCCTGGGCTGCATGATGAATTCAGTGTCAGGTAGGGCTACACAGCAAGACCATGTCTCACCCCGACAAAATAAGTGGAAACTATTGAATGTGAATGTTCATCATCATGTGTCAACTTGAGTGGGTTAAGAACTGCCTAGCAGATTAGTGAGGCACGGCTCTGCCTGTGTCCGTGGGTGGCTGTGTAGGCTGCATACTGAGAGGGAAGACCCACCTTGGGTGTAAGTGGCACAAACCAATAGGCTTCTAGCAGGGAGAGAGTAAAAGGAAAGAAGAAGGAAGTACACTGTCTTGAAGAGCGCCAGTCTTCCCGAGCAGGTGCTTTTGCTGCCTTCACATCTGGACATGGATCTCCAGGTCTTCTGCTTCTTTGGCCTCCAACATAAACTCACACTCTGACTGTCTACCTTGGGCTGGGGCTGCAGCCCTGCTCCCTCTTGATCTGCAGCTTCCAGATTCTTGAAAGGAGTGTCTCATGGACCCTCCAGCTCTCTAGCTGCACATGGCTGCTGAGGACTCTCCCACCCCTGGTCTTGTGAGCTGGCCTAGCAGTCCCCTTGATTATGCTCCTCTAGAACACCCTAATGCACTGACAGAGACTGAGGAAGACCAAAACATCTTGTCTGATGTGGAATGACAGGGTTCTTTATCTGATATAAGAAAAAAAAATTTAGCAGTGTAACTACTTCAGTCAAATTTGGGGTGGCTTAAAATTTAATTTTAACTTTTATTAGCATGCATTTGTGGTCCATAATAGTTATATTTCTAGGAGGAGTTGGTGCATGCACATAATGCATCTTCAATCTCGTTCTGTTCCCTTACCCTCACCTCCCTCCCTGTCCCTCCACCTCTTGGTTTTCTTTCCTTTTGCAAAAGATGTATCTTTGAAGTTTCCATTATCTTTTATCTTGCTCTTTATTTACATCTTGAGTTTCTCATTGAGAGAAACGACATGATATTTAAGCCATCTGATTTATTTCACTTAATAGTATGATCTCAAGGAGCATCCATTTTTCTGCAAATGACTCAAGTTTGTCACTCTTTATGGTACAGTAGTAATACATTGCATACAAATACCATACTTTCTTTATCTGTTCATCTGTTGATGGAAATATAGGCCACTTCCATGACTTAGGTACTATGAGTTGTGTGGCTATAATGATGTGTATGCATGGATCACTGTACTATAATGTACTTAAATCTTTCAGGAAGATACCTAGATGGGGAATATCTGGGTTCGAATCAAGTTTCTATTTTTAGTTTTTTGAGGAGTCTCCACAATGACTTCCATAGTAGTTGTACTAGTTTACATTCCCACAAAAATATAAAAGTGTTCATTTTCCTCACAGCCTCTCTAGCAGTTGATACTACTTGATTTCTTCATGGTAGCCATTCTTTCTGGAGCAAGATGAAGTCTCAGTGTTATTTTAATTTGCATTTCCTTAATGGTCAGAAATGCTGAACGTTTTTTATGTATTAGCCTTCTGTACTTCTTCTGAGAAGCACCTATTTAGTTCAGTTTCCCATTTTTTGATTGGGTCTTTTGTTTTGGAACTTTTTTTTAGTTTTTATATGTTCTAGATATTACATCTCTGTCAATCAAATAGCTGGCAAAAATGTTTTTCTATTCTGTAGGTGGCCTTTTCACTCTGTTGGTTGTGTCTTTTGCTGTGCAGAAGCTTTTAAATTTAATATGATCCCATTTGCTGATCATTAGTACCATTTCCTATGCAAAGGGGTTTTGTTCAGAAAGTCTTTATCTATGACTCCAAGAGTTGTACCTATTTTATATTCCAGTGGATTGCTTCTGTGTAACATTTAGATGCCTGATGCATTTTGATTTTAGTTTAGTACATGATGAGAGATATGGCTCTATATTCAATGTTTTGCCTGTGGGTAGCCACTTTTCCCAGCACCATTTGTTAAAGAGGCTGGCTTTCCTACACGGTATGATTTTGGCCCTTTTGTCAAAGGTCAGATGACTGAATGTGCCTGGAGTTGCTGCTGCATCCTCTATTTTTTTTTTTTTTTTTTTTTTTTTTTTTTTTTTTCTCCGGTACCGGGAACCGAACTCACGACCTTGCGCTTGCCAGGAAGGCACTTTTGCCGCTGAGCTAAATCCCCAGCCCCTGCATCCTCTACTGTTTTGAATAGTTCCACACGTCTGTTTTCGTGTCAATACATGCTGTTTTCTGTAACTGTAGCTTTGTAATTTGTCTTGCAATCTGGGATTGTAATATTTCATCTTTGTGTTTATTGCTCAGGCTTGTTTTGCTATTATGGGTCTCTTCTGGTTCCATAAGAAGTTTAGGATTTTTTTCTTTAAACATGTGAGGAATTGATTGGGATTGCATTAATCTGTGTCTCAGGTTGGAAGTATGCTCATTTGACTATTGGCTTTATCTACTCAGGAACAGGAGATTGTTCCATTTTTTGATGTCCTCTTCAATCCCCTTTTGCAGAGTACTATAGTTTTGTTACAGGTGTCTTTCACTTCCTTGGTTATGTTAATTCCTAAATATTTAATTATTCTTATTGCTATTGTGAATGGCATTTTTTCCCTAATTTCTTTCTTGGTGGTTCAATATTGGCATACAAGAATTCTATTGATTTTTGCACATTCATTTCATATTGTGCTACACTACTAAATTTGGTTATTCATTCTAGGAGTTTGTGATGAAATTTTTTGGTTTTTCATGTACAGGATCATGGCATCTGCAAATAAATATAATTGACTTCTTTCTTTCCTATACACATCTCCTTTATTCCTTTCTCTTGTCTGATTGCTCTGGCTAATATTTTGAGTACTATACTGAGCAGGAGTGATGATACAGGACATTCTTGTGCTGTTCCTGCTTCTAGAGAAAAAACTTCCAGCTTTTCTTCATTTAATATGCTGTTGGCAGTAGATTTGTCATAAATGTCTTTTATCAGATTGAAAAAAGTCCTTCTATACCTATTTTCTTCAGGATTTTTAAAATTATGTGTGGATGTTGGATTTTGTCAAAGGCTTTCTCTGTGTCTATTGAGATGGTCATGTGATTTTTTTCCTTGCTTCCATTTTTGTGATATGTTACAGTTATTGAATTGCATGTATTGAACCATCCTTGCACTTCTGTGATGAGACCTATTTGGTCATGGTGTATGATCATCTTGATGATTTGTTGCATTTTGTTTGCCAGTATTTTGTTGAGGACTTTTGTGTGTATATTCATTAAAAAGATTGGCCTTCAGTTCCCTTTTTTGGTTTGCTCTGAGTGAAGTTTTGGAATCAGGGTAATTCTAACTTAAAGGAATTGCTTTTCATTAATGAGTTGCAGGAGTAGTGGCATTTGATCTTCCCTGAACTTCTTACAGAGTGCAGCAGTGGATCTATTGGGTCTTGGGCTTTTCTTATTTTTTTATTACTCCTTTAATTGCAATGGTTATTTTTGGGTTATTCATGGTTTTTATATCTTCTTGATCCAATTTTGATTATTCATAGGTATCTAGGAAATGATCCATTTCTTCTAAATTCTCCAGTTTCTTGAATACGGTTTTTCATAGTTGTTATTAATAATCTTGTGGATTTCAGTAGTGTCTATTGTAATTTCCCCTCTTCATTTCTAAGTGCAAGGACTTGGGTCTTTTCTTTCCTTTTTCTTGGTAAAGTGGGCTAAGTGTTTGTCTATTTTGTTTATTGCTGTCAACAACCAATTCTTTTTCAATGACTCTTTGAATTGTATGCCAGAGTTTTTTAGTGACTAATTTTTTAAGTTGTTATTTTCTTTCTGTAGACTACACAGAGACCATTTGAAATACTTTATTTTAAGGTAATTCCTGAATTTTAACAGCAAACCTAATAGCTACATGTTTTTAATAAAAGTTACATATTCATTATATTAGGAAAGACAGTGACTTTTTGTCTCTAATATTTTTTACTTAAAATCATACCATGAGTTATGAAAGTGGTTTATTAGAGCTTGACCTAATTTTTAAGAATAATTTTTCTCTTTGGCCCTCATGGCTGGTGTTGAATTAGAGAATAAAGCATATTTATGCTGATTTATACTGTGAAAAGTATAGAAATTTATTTTCTTTATCCCTTTCCCTCCTTCTTTTCCTTCCCTGTTTTCTTCTTTCCCTCCCTCCTTTTCTCCTTTTTCCCCCACTTCTCTTCCTTCCTTCCTCTACCGCTATGAAAAGCCTCTCCCTGCAGCTAGATAGCTGGGTGACTTGTGGCTATGGAATCCTAGGAGAGAAGAAGACCCTGGCACTCTGGCCCCTCCCACTTCTGCCCCAGCCATAGTGTGGTGCATCTCTTCATGAAGGCAAGGGTCTCAGTGTTCTCTAAACCGTTGGAGCCTGCCCAGTGCCAGGCCCTACTCTGGCGATCAAGTCACACCCTGGGTGAAGCTGGGCCTCTCACTCGGGCAGGAGACAAGATGGCCAAGGTGGTCAGAGCCAAGTGCTGTGCTGACCATTCACCCTGACCTTGAGTTGTCTGCTTTTCATTTTGCCAAAGAATCCCAGTGCTTGATTCTAGGTAGTGATGAGGAATCTGCTGGTGACTCGAGGGGTGCACACAACAATCTCTGGGCTCTGGAGTGGCCCTCCTTGGCTGTGTCTTTAGTGGGGTCCACTCTGCCAGCTTCTCCTCCTTGCAGGATTCGGTCACTTGCTCCTGTGTTCCTTGCCATGATTCCGTGCCCTACACCATGCCGAATCTCTACAGTGTCTACCAACCTGAACTCTGAGCCAAAACCTGGGAAGGGAAGCTCAGAGTGGCAACTGGCTATCAAGTGCTCAGGAATTGGACCCGTGGAGGGTCTGTGTTAGAGGATCATGCAGAGTTTGCCTAGGACACATCTCTGTTCAGAACCCAGGCAAAACCTTTTCCCTGATGGGTGGAAAGAGGAGAGCAGCCAATTCTTTATGGAACCTGGGAATCAGACTCTACACTCTTCCACAGACAGTGAGTAAACTAAATGGTTAACACAATAGGCTCTCAGGATGTACTACAATACGCAGAGCGGTAAAGACTACACAGCATAATTACTCTGACACCCACTGAGCACCGTATTTAAGGATGAAGGCCAACAAGCCAAAATGTTGACTCTAACTATATCACATACCAGCCTGAGTGAAATGCCACCTTGGCTATAATCACTGTACATCTCACTAGTGCACCCTGAACTTGTGACCCCAGTTTAAATCACAGCAGTGGAGTACACGAATCATAGCTGTTCATTGTCTGTTCTGTATCACCGTGCATTTGGTGCAAGACAATGATCTTTTCCCTCCTCTGCCACTGACCAGCTATGGAAATGTTCATCCTGTCTCCTGTTTCCTGTGTTTCCGGATGGTGCCATTTCACTTGTGCCTGTGTCTTCTGGGTTCTGCGTGATAAGCTGGAGACCATGGCTGAGGTGCCATTAGCTTCCAGTCAGATATTGTTTCCCAGAATCTTTTCTAAGACCAGTGGCTAGCACATGCCTCTTATCACAGCACTTAGGAGGCTGAAGCTGGAGAATCTCAAGTTTGAGATTAGCCTGGGCTTCATAGTGAGACTTTGCAAATAAATAAATAAGTAAATAAATAAATAAATAAAGTCCAGTTGCCTGTGCTGTAGTGTTCCCCTTGTCTCTCTTTAGGGCTCTTACTGTAGACAGTTTGAGTGATGCCAGCCTCAGGTAGGCCCTCCATTGCAAGTTCACGCTCCTCATTACAGACCCATCTTGTGCAGCTCGGGGAGCCTTTCAGGAGCTTCCTCTGCATCAGTCACTTTTAGCGGGGTTCAGAACGGCGATTTTCTGCTATTATCATTTCTTCTTATTACCCAGCATTCATCAATGAAAAAATTGCCTTCATCAACTGAGGGCAAACTGTTCTGCCCCCTTCGAAGAAAGAAACAATAAACTTGGCATAATGCATGCCTAGTGCTGTACCCTAATTATCAATTTTCATAATTTTTACACTGCAACCAGAAACTCCAGTGTGAACTAATGAGTTTCTCTCTTTGTCCCTTTCCCTTTCTCTTTTCTGCTACGCTATGGCCTCCAAGACATTTTTAAATTATCATTTGCCATTTTAAAATACATTTGGATGCCAAAGTCACTCCAGTTTGGCTGGAAGTTTCCGTATCAATCTATTTGTTATCAATGCGTTCTCATCGTACATAATGACCGCCTTCCTTGTGACGGGTTGGTACATTGGCATAACACATCTCAGTTCTCTTACATCCCCCCCTCTCTTCCCCCATCTACAAATCTCACTCACACTCAACACCCTTCTGCTGTCCTGGAATTAGTCCTTCTCAGCAAGACACCCGGCTTCATTTTGTACACTGTCCTAAACTCAGAATCAGCACTTTCTGCAAGGAGATCTGGCTCCACTTAGTAGAAGAAATACTTAGAAATTAGCACATGGGTAAGAAGAATGTTCATTGCTTCTTGGTCTAATAGCTCCCAGATTTTTAGGATATAGAAGTGATAAAGATATTCCAGAAATGTATGAATGTATATTAACATTTTGAATTGTTTTAAATTGAATATTTTTATTACTACTTTTGGTTTTATATTTTTTTTAAAGTAAAGGAATGAAAACATTAACAAACAGACAACCATTTACAAAGCAGCACAAGAACAGTACAAGCAACACTGAACTACATACAAGGTGACAGGGAATTAACAATGCTTGTTGTATTACATATCAACAGCTTCAAAGTGGTTACCCAAGAAAACAAATACAGACATGCAAGATTGATCAAATGATTAATCATTTGTATCTCAACTTAAAGTCGTGGTTTCGAGTATTACTGTATTTTTGTCTACTTGATATGAAATGTATGAAGTAATTAAAATCACATGTCACTGTTAATGTGCTCAATAAAAGGGTGAGGGTGGAAATACTTCTGCTGCCCCGGGTGTCCTGAATGTCCCGTGGAGAGCCAGGGGACAGTGTGTTGCACAGTGAGGTTTGGGGCTCTGCTTTCCTGAGTGACAAGTTACTGAAGTTACATGTTCCAGCTTTTTAAAAATTTTAAGCATTTCATTTTCTTTTTTTTGTTTGTTTTAATTTGCAGAATATCCACATTTTCATGACTTAAACAGTAAGCTGCATAAGGAAACATAATCAAAGGACCCGAAGATCAGGTAAGAGGTAATCAGAAATTCAGATGAATGTTTAAATTCAAAAAGGACTTATTACAGTAAAAGGCACATTGCCAAGAATGAAGGCATAGGTGGATTTGAAGCAAGAAGGAGTATTTTGAATGTTTTGAGGAGGATTAGTGGCAATGTATCTTTTGCTGTAATAATCTCTTTAAAAAAATTAAGCATCTCTTGTATTTTTTTATCACCCCCATCAATCAGTCATTGATAGCAGTTTCTACCAAATAAAAACATTAGTCTGTGCCACCCACCTTAATTCACTGGGTCTGCTACCACGCCACTTCTGACTCTTGCGCAAAGCCAAAGTGACCACGGAAGGGAAACATTTTTAATCCATTCAGGATGTAGAGGCAGCCACGACAGAGCAACTAAAGAGTCCTGCAAGAGGGCTCCAGAACTGCTTCTGAAAGTGGCGAGAGTGACGGACGCATGTGTTTGCAGCAAGGGAAATTACGGGCAAGGTGCCTTCTACTGTGACAAATGTTTTGCATGTAACGCGGTCACTGTAGTGTTGATGACACCTTGTACTAATCTGCAGGAACCGGTGCCCCCTCCACCAGAGAAGGGAAACTCTATCGGCTTCTGGCTCACCATCGCCACACTCACTTAGGGAAACGCCCTTGTGCACTGTATTTCCCCCCGGGCACCGAGTTTAGTGGTGTATTTACCACATGGCTTGTGCTTGCACTGCGAGTTTCCAGTTTTTAAACATCAGTGTAGAAAAGTAAATGATCAGGAGAGAGACGTGGAATCAGGCAGCCAGGGCTCCTGCCCTCTTCCCAAGATCTCTGCCTCAGTTTCATGTTCTTTAAAGTGAAGACAGCTAGGCATAGTCCATTCCCTGCTGCCCTCACAGAGCATCTCTGTTGCACGCTGCACAATTTAAACAGGAAGTGAATGTGTTTCACCTGGCCCCAGAGGCTGGCGAGCTCAGGGCTGAGGAGCGGTGTCTGGTGGCTTCCTGTCCTGCAGACTCCGCAGAGTGCCAGGTGGGCGGAGCATCACACCACACAGCAAGCCGCTGCTTCGGGCAGCTCTTCCTCTTCGAGAGTTGTGCAGGTGATCAGGGTCCCACCAAGGGCCCCACCTTAGAAAGCAAATTCTCATCCATGTGTGACTTTGGACATTAAGTCTCAGCGGGGCTTCGGGATAGGGAAGCTCCTAGACCATGGCCAGTGACGGTATCTATCGTATAAGTTGTCTGGTTATTAAATTGGTCAGGACAGTGTCTGGCATGGCTGAACAGGCAACAGTATAAACCAGGATTACCCTGATTCAGCGGACCCCAGGTAGGCAGACAGTGGCAATGCCGTCCCCAGAATCAGCCCCGGGGATCATTTTGATGTCACAACAGGCAGCAGTGGTGCCAGCCAAGGCAGACAGCAGACAGAGTGCTGCCAGGTGTCACAACCTGTGCTCTGTGAGGACTCTTCCCACCCAAATATCAATAGTACTGAGATCCGAGCCAGAAAAAGGGGACTCACTTTACAAATTGTGAAAACGAGTAAGAGGTTGCAATCGTAATAGCTAAATACAGACTTGCTTCTGGTTCCCTTTCCTTGCTCTGACTGCTCATCTCATCTATACCAAAGATTATTCCTCACCCTGCCACGTGAACATTGTCCCAGGGAGTGGCCCTTGTGCGTCTTACAGGAGATGGGTGTGAGAGTCTTCTGCAAATATTTCCTGTCTTACACTATGGCTCATTAAGAAAATACTTCTGGGTAGAAAGGTAACTTTGGACACAGACTGGGGTCTGGGGCTCACTTCCATCAGAAGGAGGACGATTACGCTGCACAGGGAGCACCGCAGAGGGCTTTGCCCTCTGTCCCCAAAGCTGTGGTCCTGTGAGTGTGAAAACACTCAGCGGAATCAGCGGTGAGGACAGAGCTAACTTCCAATCCACGCAGACAAGCAGGAAATACCAGTGCTCATTATCAGTTTCATTCATTGCAGTTCTTCGTGTTGTTCTTAACAACTAGAAAATTTTTATTTTTTAAGGGAGAACCTTGACACATCGGTGAAAATTCTGTTTCTTCAGGCCCTGGCGGGATTGTGCCACCATGGGGCTCAGCAGTCCCCGAGTGCTGTCCCGAGTCAGTGCCCAGCTGTTGAGTGTGGCAGGGGACAGGCCAGGAACGCAGCCAGGGCTGAGTTCAAGAGTTGGGCTTCCAGGGAGGGACGGAAGGGAAGGGCCGGTACAGGGTGGATACGCACAAGCTGTCTGACACGCACCGCGAGACCCCAAACTGTGACCCTTCCAGGAAAGACCGGGCACACGGGGTGACAGGGAGTGGACATGTCAGAGTAAGTTACTCACACACCAAGATCAGCAGAAATGAAACAGAACTGTTATTGTTTCAAGGCTTTTCCTTTAAAAGATCAAAATTTTCTAGTCATTAGGAGAGACAGGAAAACAACATTAAGAATGACATGAAGAATCGAAAGGGATAAAATTAATAATGATCACTACAGTGTTTCCTGCTTGTTCATATGGGCCGGCAGGGTTAACCTGCAGAGCCAATAGGGAGAAAGGTGAAAGAACGTAAACAGAACTAGAGCATCAGGCTTCCTAGGGCTGAGCTGAACCCATTGCAGCCATGACTGTAGGCCTGAGTGCCTTCTGTGTAACAAGGATATTCCTCTAACGGAATCTTTCTCTTATGATTCCATAACTCGCACCAAACCTCTGGCCTGTAGACACGCGTGTCACAGAGGCCTGAGCAAACGTTCGCGCTTTGCCGCAGTAGAACACAAACACACTGCAGCAAGGGCTGGCGGCAGGTGGGCACACCACTCTTCATGAGGCGGCCTGGCCCCTCAGAGGTCAGGGATGTGGCGGAGGAACACACAGAGTCGAGGCATGGGCAAGAGGAGCAGGAGACCGCGTGGCTGTGATGTGGGACCGCGCAGCCAGGGCAGCTGGAAGGCGTGCTACAGGGAGCGTTAGCAAAATTCGGGCTGGAGCCCTGACACAGAGGCCAACTATCCCAGCGGCGAAACAGCATTTTCTCCAAGATCTGCACGGCTTCCTTGGGCCAAGTGAAGCACTCTGTGGCCCAAATCGAGAAAACAGTGGAAAGTGATCTTCTCTAGTTTTGAACGAGAAAGGTCTACATCATCTTCATAGATGGTACAAAATTTAAAGTCTCAGAAGAAAAATGAATCCAGCCGGGTGACAGATAGCTGCCATGTCCAAAAACAGGTGAAGATTTGTTTCATTTATGGTAAATTCCTATCTGTGTTTACTTTGAAAACATGGATTTAGATTGAAGTATACGTGAGAATCCCGGCTTGAGTGTCTCCCGTTACACCAGCAAGATTTGCACTGTCAACAGAAGGCAGCACGGTGACCGAGGACACTTCCCATCACTGTGACCTGGGACAGCCCTTCCCTAGGCTCCAGACCGACCCCGCTCTGCAGCTGGGAGGGCGTCACATCGAGGCCACATGGCAGGCTCCACCAGGACTGTTCTACCAAGGGACAGTGATAGCCTTCAGGAGCAAGACCAGCCACGCTTCAAACGTGTGTCTGGCTTTCGTGGCAGTAGCACTCTGCACTCTTGGAAGAAGAAAGGACCGTGCCAGCGATGCCGAGCTGATGCCATGCACCTATTGCCACGTACTCATGGGGTTGATGGGGCTCCTTGTCAGTATTCTTTTTCTCCATGACTTTTGTTTTGTGAAATCCTGGGTGCACGGTTGTGCTTTGTCAGTCCTGATTCAAAACTGAGCTCTGGGCTCTTGGTAGACCATGAAAAGTATCTGTGTCCCAAGACTGCATGTTTAGTACACAGTTCACCTTGCTAATTCTACTTTCCAATCGAGGAAAGCAAGGTGTTAGACAGATCAATAAGTGAAAATATTATTTGAGCCATTTCTCTGGGTACCCGCAGACTGAGTCTTGGAACTGGGACCCGTTCTGCAACTTCACGGATCACCAGGAGCATGCTGCCCTGTACCTGCTGGTGCTCCCTCCATGCTCCAGGGTTTGATTTGATCTCCTGGTAAATATATATTCAAGACTGGAATAATTTATTGCACTTATGTGAACAGAACCTCCAGTTTGAAAAACAAATGCAAAGAAAAATGAAAATAAACATAAAGCTGACAGACTTTAACCAGAGATTTTTTTAAGTGCACAGTAAGTAGTAATCTGTCGTCATCATCTTTGCTATGACATTTCTTTGGAGGTCACATAAACAAGTAATATTAGCCTCCCATCCAGTTCAAAGCTCTGAGGAGCCAGTCAAGACTGGAATCTAGGCAGCCTGCCAATGCTGCTGGGGAAGTTTCAACTTTCCTGTAACAGCTACACACAGAGAAAGGTAGCAAATAAGCCAACGCCACTCTTCAAGTTTGCCCTTAGCAGCAGCTCAAATCCAATGTCTTAATTAACGGTTCAGTTAGTGCTCACGTGCAGGAAAGGGCCCACTGAGCATCTTAGCAATGGCTCCACAGTGCTTGGTTGGGGAGAGCGGGAGCTCAGTGTGTGTTGGCAGCTTTAAGCATCATGCTTGCGAAGGTTGCCTCTGCCACCTGGAATCTACACCCCAGAAGCAACGTCGACCACGGTCTTATGTTCAGGAAGATCAAACTCTATAGGTGGCTTCTGCCAAAGAGAACGTTGTTCATTTCACTGAGCATCACAAATTTGATACTTTAAGTGCTAAATGTCAGAAGTGTGTGTGTGTGTGTGTGTGTGTGTGTGTGTGTGTGTGTGTGTGATGCTAGAGTTCCATTAATCAGAAAACTTAGTGTCGATAATAGTCTCTCATTAGAGTTGCTTCTATTGAAAGATTGACACTCTCTATGTTACATATCCTACTGTCCCAAAGCTCCTACTTTGAATCCTTCTCAAAGTGTTGTCAATGAGGGCTACTCTGTGGCTTTCTTTCTGTATCATGTTCTCCTGTTCTTGGGCATCTTTTTTTTTGTACCAGGAATCGAACTCACAACCTTGCGCTTGCCAGGTAGGTGCTTGCCAGGCAGGCGCTTGCGCCTCTGAGCTATATTCCCAGTCACCGTTCTTGGGCATGTTATCTTTCATCTCTGTCTATCATTAAGTAATATAGACGGGTCAAAGTTCTAAACTCTTCACAGAGCTCCTATATATATATATATATATATATATATATATATAAACACTTGTACATAAACAAAATGAGCCACATTTCAGATGGGAGAATTGAAAATATTTTGGAGACATGTTCCAAAGCTGCATGAACAAGCAGGAACGCTCCTGTCCTTTGTACCCTCAAAAAGAGTGCCTGAAGCTTGATCCATACAGAAATTTATGTTCATCTCTGGGGCCAAAGGATTTTCATTGCCTGCTGTTAATTCTAAAGATGATAGGAATTATTTCTAGACTATGTCTACATCTGTTACAAGTAAAGCTTTCATGTAAAACCTGGTGAGGAAATGCCAAGAAGGAAAGAACCAGGGCTTGGGATGGGCTGTACTAGCACTTCAGACTTGCTTTCCTCATATCCTGGTAGTGAGGTGTATAGGAGCAGTCAATCCTCACTACCATCACATTCTGTGGAGGGATCTGCAGGAGAATCTAAGACTTAGCAGAACACATTGGGTAAGGTCAGAGCACAGATATCACTGTGCACTGCAAGGAGAATAAAGCTTCACAGACAGGACATATTTTAGGACAGACCTTAATAGGGTTTAGCTAATCAGACATGGCTAACAGAGGCACTGCAGATCTGCAGGCAAAACACCAGAGCAGATTCTGTGGCTAGTCAAGGGTGCATAGGAACCTCACAGGTGGTCTCGTGGGGAGGGTGAAAGCCAAGAATAAAGGATGCATCATTTTACATTTACCTTGTGCTGATGCCAGTGCATCTGTGCTCCTCACATACACACACAGATCTCCACTGAAAGGGGAGGGATTAGCCAGCTTTCCTGACACTAGGACCAAATACCTGACATCCAGAACTTAAAGGAGGAGACGTTTATTTCTGGCTCATGGTTGTGAACGGCCCAGTCCATGGTCAGCTTACTTAAAGGCAAAAATATAGTAGTAGAAGAGCATGGTGGAGAAAAGCTGCTCAACTTATGGCATCCGGGGAGTGCAGAGCAGGGACAGAGACAAGAAGAGAAAAGCCTGGGGACCAGAACCACTCACCAAGGTCGTGCTTTCCTGACCAGTCTACTGCCTCTAGCTAGGTCCTATGTCCTTATCGTCCTTTGAACTATGAACTTCTCAGTTAGTTAAACCACCAGTATCTCAATGGGAGCTTGGTAACCAAGTCCAGTTGACAGTCAAGATTAATCAGCTCTGTGGATCCTCACTGAGGAGATAAAGAGAGTGTATCAGGAGCGTGAGCTACTTCCATTCTTCAGGACAGGTGGGAAGGAGGAGAAGCTACCACAGAAAGCTGGGATAGGACAGTGGCATTAGGAGAGCAGGTCCTGGTCACGTGGTGTGCTGGTGGTTTTCCATAAGGACAGCTGTGACCAGAAGACTAAACAGAGTCATCGCGGTAAGAACAGAAATGACCCAACATACACACTAATGGATACAGAAACTGAATTGAGAATGAGCACTTGAAGGTAGAAAGGATCATATGCCTATTACATTAAATTCTGGAAATGGGGAAATGGAGATGTCCAAATTGGAAAATTGAGAGAGGCAAGAAATTTGATAAAGAAAACAAGGAAAAAAAGAATTTAGGACCAGACTGCTTCAGCTTGTGATGACATGTTGCCATGTCCAGCTGCCATTTTTCCTCTCTGTGCTCCCTTCCAGATATCTTGGTCAATGTTAGAGTAGACTGGAGAATCTCTCACCTGTGAGTGACAGCTGAAGCCTTGGAAATTTCTGAGCTTCCAAAGGAGATGGGGCTGCATGCAAAGAAAATAGAGCAGATGGCTGAAATCTGAGGTCCCAGAAGTAGGAGACAGGGAGACAGTGAGGTGAGGAGCAGGGGTGACCCAGCCCAAGCCAGGTGGCTCATGGCAACCACAAGCCAGGGCAGGTGGAGTCAGAGTGCTCTGCTGCCTGCTGTGTGTGCATGTGTGTGTGTGTGTGTACGTGTTTGTGTGTGGAGTCACTCAGTGATCTCTCACTGACCCACTTTACCAAGAGTACAACTCATTAAAAATGTATCTTTTATATGCATTCCTATTACCTGCTCATCACCTCAAACAAATTGGGAATGCACAGCAATATCAACTCATCCCGAAGAAAGCTGACCTGCCTTTGGCTGAAGTGGCTACTGTGCTGCATTGTGGAGATGGCACGACGCCCTCCTCACCCTCCAAAGAGCACAGGCTGGTGAAGCCCAGCATAGGCCGGCCGCCTTGTGTCCCAGCTCTCACACACATGCTGCTTATTTGAGCACACATCAGCAGAGAGCTTGCTTTTATAGTAAAGCCCTTTAAGTAGAAGCCCGTTTGCACTCAGTTGGAAAACAGGGGAGCTCTGGAGAACTTTGAGAATGGAAAGAGGAGAAGGTGGTGGGATCCAGACACAGTGCATTTCCAGACAATGCACAGAGGCTGGTCTTCAGTGGAAGATACCAACACAAGTGACATATGCTTCCTGTCACTTTGTCCCACCTTGTCTGTCCTAAAGTGTGAACCTGGCCTGCAGGAAGCAGCAAAGAAGGAGGTGCAGCTCTCCTCTGTGTTCTCTCCTCCCTGTTTCCCCTACCATGGCAGTCTAGCTCATCCTCTACCCAGGGACCATGGGGTGACTTGTGCTCTGGACCTTCACATCCGTCCCCAGACACGCTGTCCTTCCCCTACCATGGTGACAACCACACCCACCTGGGCACCCCAGGACCAGCGGCTCAACTGTGCCTCCCCTCCCTGCAGGCTGTGAGGCCATCCTGACTGCACTCCTTCCTAGACCTGGTGTCCTTCCACCCTTTGCAGCTCCCCAGAAAGTTACATGCTAGTTTGTGTGTTTGTTGCACTGATTTGAATGAAATGACTCGGTTTCAGGGAAGTGCATGTGCACACATCCAGGGTTCAGCAGAATTACAGCCCCAGTAGCCAGGCTGGCTCAGAGCCACCGATGGAAGGGGTCTCATCCTGCCTCGGTTGCCGCTCCCTCAGCAAAGGACACACACATGCTCCACCGTGCACACATCCCCTTCTCCCTGTCCCCCAGTTCCAAATCTAGCACCCCTCCTGATCTTGGACATCTCGCAGTCCTGTTGTGGGAAGGGGCAGTGTATATCTCAATTCCACATTTGTATGTCTGGCCTGTGTGGGGCAGGACTCACCTCTTTATCCTTGAGAGAAAACACATGCTTCCAGAACACTGCAAAATAATGTAGGCAGCAATGTCCACATCTTCTGAGGACATGAAGTGGCAAGCTAGAAAAAGTGTTATATATGATAACAAGACTAAAACACAACCAGGTGGCTAACAAAGAGGACGTCCTGCCAGGGACTGTGCTAAGTGCTCCAGTCAAGTGACCTCTTGAAACCTCACAGCTTTCTACCCAGGAAGGACCATTTTCCTCCCCATTTTAGCAGTACGGAAACCAAGGCACAGAGACACCTAGGCCCGCATCCAGATGAACAAGGCCAGCGAGGAGCCCAGGGCATTTGGACTCAAGCTACACTCAGGTGCTCCAGAGGAGGCTGATACGGAATTTCACACCTCTCAGTTTAACAGATTCAGCTCCCTAAGGGACGGACCATCTCCTGACATAGACATCCCAGGAAGTTAATTACTTTGAGTGTTATTGAACAGTGCAGCACACTATGCTGTTTGATTTGCTTCAGTTCACAGTCAAACATTTAACCCACCCAGCTACCACTGAAAAGTAGGTGGCAAAAGCATTTCAAACGCTGGAGAAAGGCCCCTGAGAAGCTGGGTTCTGATTCCATCCGGGCTGTTTCTCTCATGATGAAACAGATGTGAAGAAGCCGCAGACAGGAAGAACCTCTCTACAGTGACCTCTCTGTTCCTTGTCGGAGTGCTCCAGTCATGTAGCCCAGACTTGGCCCAGTGCCGATGGCCTTTCTAGGGAGACGAGAGAAATAAAACATGAAAGAGGAGGCACGGGTCTACTCCACGGCAAAACTGACACCCGTGCAGGGAACCTAGGCAAAAACCTCTGCTGCTGATCTCTGGCTTTTCCAGAGCAATCCTGCGAAGTCCTCCAAAATCATCATGTGTGCAGAAGGCAGCTGGCTCATGGAGGGCTGCACTCGTCAGTGGATCCACCCATGGACACGTGCCTGACTGTGATGTTGGGACGGGGCCTGGTTGGATGCGGTCACCATGGAGTGACCAGAAGGGCAGGTTCCCGTCCCAGCTCCTCCCTTCTCTCTGCTTCCCGGTGAGCACCCGTCCCCCCACCCCAAGCCCTTTAGCCATGCCATTTCTTCCTTGGATTCAGCCTAACATGGACTGAGTCAAAGTAACCCTGTCCTTCTTTAAGCCTTGGATACTTTGTCCCAGCAACGGGAAAGTGACTGATACATTCACTTCAAGTTTCTCATTCCAGGCTCTGTCCCGGTCGTCCTGCTTCATTACTTGCTTTCCAGATCAAAATGCACTTTTCCTTTCAAGTTGCCAGTCACAGCATTGATTTTCCAAGGGGAAACCAGCCCAAAGTGCTGCGCACCCCCACTTAGAAGTGAGTAGAGCAGGAATCATTTGGGCGAGGCAGTCAGAGTGTTGAGTGACCTGTCCACTGTGCCAGAAGGAGGCCCGAGGAGCCCCAGAGACAGGGCGTGCAGCAGGCACCAGTTTGCTTCCCATACCCTGTGCAGACCAGGTCTGAAACAGTGCAAAGAACATGTTCTCCCCAGGAGGCTGGTAGAAATGAGGGGCCCTCTGCACAAGGAGCGTTGCTGTCAGTTTTCAAAGCAGTTGAAATTAGGCTGCAATAGCACACTCTTTGTATCTGTCTGCGTGTTTATTGCATTTGTTTGTCTCTAACAGAACTTTTGATTGGGTTATTTTGATCAGTTTTCCGTCTGGAGTCATGTACAGGCTTTAGATCCTGTATTATTGCTGTGTCCTCTTTCTAACTCAGATTCATGCACTTTTAAGAATGTGCCTGACACTGTGGACACAGCATGGTCCCAGGTTCAGGGGCTGAGCCCCAGTGGGCAGGGCAGGTGTGATGGCTTCGCTCCTCAGATATCTCCTCTGCACCTCCGGGAGGAGCAAGGCAACCCTCAGGCTTCCTCCCAAGGCATCCTGAACTTACCCTTGTGTGGACTTCAGAGGAGGACTTTGCACTGGAGACCTTGGTTTCCTGTCTTACCCCTGTCCTCCTTTCCTCGCCGGCAGCTCTGTGCGGGCAGCAGTCACCAAGATTCCATAGGAAGAACGTCTTCCTCCCGAGGTGGCTGCAAAGCAGCTGCTCCTTGAGGATGGAGTTTGGCCCAAGAGCAGCTCCAAACTCTGAAACCCCAGGGTCCTCTTCACCCCACTTTCCATGACCCGAGTCCCTGTTCGTGTTTGGTTACAGCAACTGCAGGCCAGCAGAAAAGCTGGGCAGGGGATGAGAAAGAAAACCAGGGAATGGGAAGTCATAGAGCTCCTTCTGGTTCATGCATCACCAGGTCGTGTGAAGGAGCCAGGAATGGACCCCAGTAGGCCCATGCCCAGAGTGGATATGTGCGTACGTGTGTGTGTGTGTGTGTGTGTGTGTGTGTGTGTGTGTTGTGTGTGTGTGTGTTTATGCGCATGTGCTTATGTGCATGTTCTCCTGCAATGACAGGACCTACTGTGGAAGAGCAGGTATTTTGACAAGATTAAGAGACCATCCAAGCAAATCAAGAGGAGAGGGAAACTCAACAGGAAGTGCCTAGTGTTTGGAGAGGAAGTGGAACCATTGGATGAGAAAAGAGGATAAAACCAGAGGAGGGCAGGGAACCGGGGAAAGGAGGAGGCGGGCTCGCAGGCCTCGGGCTTCAGACACCCCTGCGAACCTGGGTTTGGTGTTGGTGACAAAGCTCAGAGATGAGGACAGTGTGGAGACTGCAGTGGGCAGCAGATGGGAGCAGTGAGGGTGGTGTGAGGTTGATCCAGGGATCCCTGGCGGCTGGCTGAGTGGGAGCTGACAGCGGGAGCAGGCTGAGGTCGCAGAAGCAGGGTTTCTTCTTGTGGGCGATGGGGTGTGGGTCAGTGGACACAGACCCAGGTCCAAGTACAGTGCGCAACTTCAGCAGCTTTGCTCCTGCCTTCCAGCCCTGCAGACCTGCTCTGTTCCCGTGGACAGGCACAGGGATCAGGGAGAGCAGACCCCGGCGGAGATCAGGCAGCGCTCTTAGCACAGCGGATCTCCCACACCAGTACCTGTGGAGCAGAGGGATCTCTCCCTTCCTCTCCTTGCCAAGAATTTGGACTCTCTTGCAGAGACATGGCTTCTTGTGGATTCTGGGAAAGACGCAAACCACTGCACAGAGCGGGGCAGATTTATCAACTTCTCCATAGGGTTTGGAAATTCATATGAGGTATAAATATTGATGTGTGGGTGACAGTTAAATGGACGAGTGCCTTTTATTGTTGTAATAAACTTTTTTGAAGTTTTTCTATAAAATTAAATACAGCAATCACTAGGGCAAAGTAGAAGTGTCTGGAAATGGCCCTCAGTAAGTGAATGGTTAGATCCAGGCCGGGGACACCTGCTCAGCCTGCAGGGAAGCGAGGGTGGCCGTGCTTCATGGTTTCTTTAGGGCTGATTTTGCCCCCTAAGCAACTGGCATCCCACTCCTTGGGGACAGGGGTGGACAGGGAGCTGTGTGGTCCCACTCTGCCTTACTGAACCCCACTTCCCTTTATCAGAGAAGATAGGCTGGGGCATCTCTAGCATATGTGTATGTGCATGTGCATGCGTGTGCATACGTGTGTGAGCGTGTGCGTGTGTGTGTGTGCGTGTGTGTGACACTGGAGATGGAACTCTGGGCCTTTGGACTGAGCATCATCTCCAGCCCATTTTTTATTTTGAGTCAGGGTCTTGCTAAGATACTACATTGTCTGTGCTGGGCTCAAACTTGCAGCCCTCCTGCCCCAGCCTTTGCATGTGTGGATTACAGGTGTGCACCACCTTGCCTGGCTCAGGGCGTCTCTGCTTTGGATGAGATTTCCTGTATAATTTCCATTTACCTTGGTGTTTTATAACACTGGCTTTGGAGACAAGCGGTACCTGGGGAAGTAGATGCAGTTGTGAGCTCCTTGTTTAGGCGTGGCCCACCGTCCCCACAGAAGGACACACACTGCTTTGTCCCAGACTGGGAAAGTAGCTGTGAGATTTGTGGAGCAGAGGAGTTCAGGGATGCTCCCAACTTTCTGGGGGGATTGTTCTTCTCCGAGCAGTGTGAGGTCAGATCACAGTGAGGTTTGAGAGCTGCACACATATTGCCTGCAAGTAAAATAAGCAGCATGAAGGGCCCATTGTTAAAGGGCATGGAGGGGGGGGCATCCCTGAGCACCTGGGTGTGATCAGGTCTGCATGCTCCAGGCCCACGCCTGCTCACACACCCGAGTGTCACTCACTATGTGGTGTGACCTCCTAGGGAGTCCTGGGGATCCTGGATGTTCCGTGACCTTAAACTCTCACTACAGGCTAAGGTCTGGGCTTGCACTATGTTCACTCCAGCTCCCAGCCACGCCTCCACATGGGTTGCACCCTCTGGCTCTGTGCAACTGCCTGTCAGATGTTGGAGGTACACAACTGAGTCCACTTGCTACATAAGCTGCTCCCTGCAAGATCCTACTGTGAATATTCCCCCTGGCAGAGGGTGCCCAGTAGTTGCCTTGTTATTTCCACAATCCCCAGCAGAAGTCTCTCATCAGCTTTCTTCACTCTTTAATTCTATATGAAGTTTCTTATCACATAGCTGGGGAAGAGTAGGAAGGAACTGTAAACATCAGGCGTAGCCACATCCCTGCAATGTTTGGGAAAAGTTCCTGCCAGTCCTCCGAGGTTGCGCTTCATCCTGTGACTGCCATTCACATGTTACACCTCTCACCCTTCCTCTTTCAGATCAATGCAAAGCCAGTTGGAAAAGGTTCTCTCTACCTCTGCCAAAGACACCGGGATGATCTATGCTCTTGCATGTCAAGCACTGAACAAGCGCATGCTCTGGCCACCAGGAGACTCAGCACCTGCCCTTGTGGGAACAGCACACAGTCAGTTTTGGGAACAGCACACAGTCAGCCTTCCCTCTCCTGGACGGCCAGCTCAGCCCTGCCCCATCTTCGGGGAGTTGGTGGTTGTGGTGAATGGACAATTGGTGGTCAACTTGTAACCCCCAGCTGAACTGAATCAGCGTGGTACTGGGTGTGGGAGGCCCACCTGAGGAGTGTTGCTAACAAAATAAAATGAAGAACTGGAGAAGAAAAAGAGGTGCTTTTAGGGGGCTGTTGGCTTTCCTGATGAACTCGGCTGTTCTCATCATCGAAGGAGCTTGGGACTTTGTTGTCTCTGGGAATGGCTGTGGTTCACTTCGGGGAAGCTTTGGTCCATACTTTGAACATCGTTTCCTATCTCTGGAGGGGAAGATGGTGCACTGTTCCGTGTTCTGGAGAAGCTTGTTGAGCTGGCTTTCCTGGTATAGACTCGGCTGTTATCATTGGAGGAGCTCCACTGTGGGACCTTTCAGGGGAGCTCTGGTTCTTACCTTGAGCGTTGCTTCCTGGCCCCACTGCAGATCCTTCATCCCACTGCACAGACTTTCTAGCTTCCACCGCTGACCTTTGGGCCTTCCCAGTGCAGATCAGTGAAACAGGCCTGCACGAGGCATTGTAATGGGCTCTTGGCCTCCAGGTGGACTCATTGGGGGCATTTTTATGGGCTCTACATCTTCAGCTGGACTCATGTAGGACATTACCATGGGATCCAGGTCCTCAGCTGGATCCTTTGGATCTTTGGCACATGGACAGATTTCCTGTACTCATTTTGTATATGACTCTTTGGGTGCAAACTCCAAACTACAACAGTGGTCTACTGAGAGCTGTGTGAGGGGACACTTCATGGAGAAGTTTACCCGGTCTGCATGTGCAGTTAAACATGGTTGCAGATGTAAGGACAGTATAAACAAAGCCTTCCCATTCACAGACAAAATTAAAAATGGTAGAGGATGCTCCCAGTGAATAAGAGAAGGAAACTCTGAGTTTCTTCGTATGTGGAAACACAGCTTTGCCACCATAGAGCAGCCTGTGGGAGGGGCTGTGTTCTTATATGGGTTCCTGTGTGGATGTCCTAAGAGAGGTCTCCACTTCCCAAGGTGGTTGAGGAAGTCATGCTGGGAGCTGCTTGGGCCCGTGACTTCTGGGTCTCTTCCCTGTGGACCAAGAAGGGACCTGGGTAAGGGCTGTGAACCACTACGAAATGATGGGCTCCTGGACCATGTAGAGAATACCTTCTGTATAAGTCAGCTCTTGCATTGCTAAGACCAAATTGCCCTCAGCTACATCTTAAAGACAAATGGTTTATTGGGCTCACAGTTTCAGAGGGTTCAGTCTGTGGATGGCTGGCCCCAAGGCAGGAACATCATGGTGGAAGCATGTGGTGGAGGAATGCTGCTTACCTCATGGTGGCCAGGACATAGCCAAAGGAAAGGGTGAGAGAGGGAGGGGTGAGGGGCCAGATAGAGACTCCAAGGTCATGCCTCCATGCCTTACCCAGACCCACCCAGAACTGTGGTTTAAGGACCTGCTCGGTAGTCCCCAAGCTGATCAAGCTGACAGGACTAAGCCTAACCACCACATCCTCATTCAAGACAAAGGCAAATATATGCCATGAGTCACACAGATCACCAACTTGTATTAGGAGATCAGAGCATCTATAACTATGTTCCTGCACTGACTAGAGCCCCCAGAGTCACTCAACCCTGAATTTATGGTATTTAAATCTTCATTAGATTAAACTTCAATGTTTAGAATGAATTAGAATAGACTGACCATGATAAGAACATATTTTTTAGTCCATAACATTTTTTCTTTCCTTTACCCTAGAAATCCCAAATGCTGACTATGCAAACAATACTTTAGAGGTAACAAACTGCCCTCTTTTCCCCAGTCAAAAGAAACATGGGTATTGGCACAATGTTCCTCTATCCCCTGCGGAACTAGGAAATATGCTGGCAGGAAAGTTGGTGACTCATGCAGAGGAGACCCTCAGTGCAGACATAGAGTGGAGGACGTGGGTTAGACATCTAACAGGACACCGCATGGAGCTTAGTGTGCAAGCGCCGCCCACTTAAATCCAGCTCTCATCTGTAGTCCAGGCAGGTTATTCTTTACACTTTCCCAGCAGGCTTGCCCTCCTTGCCTGTTTATCCACGGGCAGCACAATGTGAAAGGCAGTTGCTGGGAGGCCTCCTGCCCAGGGTGCAGGAGGACGTGTCCTGGCTCAGTGTTGAACAGCCTGAACCCAAGCAAATCCCCGGGTATGTTGGGCCCTGCTGAGCACCCGCATGGCACTGACTAGGAGGACAAGGAAATGGCTCTGAACTGGGCAGGCAGCCCAGGTCTGAGCCCCTAGATGGCGGGTCAGAGAGAGAAAAGAAACACAAGGAATACAGAGGGTGGGAGAGCAGGACAGGGAATGAGAGATGAAGCGGGACGGAAGAACACACCTGGGGCTGAAGGATGATGCAACCTGAGACTTGGGCTGAAGCTGGGCATGATGCTGCACACCTGGCATCCCAGCAGTCAGGGAAGGCTGAGGCGGGAGGACCCCAAGCTTGAGTCCCACCTGGGCAGCTTACTGACACTGGGATAACCGTGTCAAAATAAATAAATAAATAAATAAATAAGTAAATAAATACATAAATAAGGCTCTGAGTTCAATATTCAGTACAGAAAGAAAGAAAGAAAGAAAGAAAGAAAGAAAGAAAGAAAGAAAGAAAAGAAAAGAAAGAAAGAAAGAAGGAAAGAAAGAAAGAAAGAAAGAAAGAAAGAAAGAAAGAAAGAAAGAAAGAAAAAAGAACGAAAGAAAGAAAGAAGAGAGAGAGAAAGAAGATAGTTTGGCTGATTTAATTTTAACTTTAAATTCATCTTTAGCACTTTAATATATAGCTAGAATTTTTCTTACGGTTGATTGAATAACTTAAATATTCACTCACCAAGGACCAAAGGCCCTACATCCATCGACAGCGGGGTGGAGGGGGGGGGCGACAGGCGACAGAGCTCCACGGCAACCCACCCTGCTGCATTCGATTCTGAGTGCAGAGAGGGCCATAAAGCATTTCCTATTCATTGATGAGTGGTGCTGCCTGAGTCCTCAGATCCAAGCTCGTCCCACAGAATGCTGCCCTTCCCTTCAGAACCTACAGGGGCCTACAGGGGTGATAGCTTCCGCAGCCCTGGGTCTGCACATCAGCCACTCCACTCGTGCTGCCCCAGTCACCACTGCTCCAGCGCACTGTCTCCCTCCCTCCCGCTCACCCTCCCTCCCTTTCCCATTCCTCCCTCCGGCTTCCACACCTGCACCGCACCTGCATCACTCACATGTGCTCTTTGAGTCCCGTAAATAAATGAACTTCCCAGAACCAGGTCATACTGGGTCCCCAACCTCGGACTTCCGGCTCGCAGAACTGTGGGGACATGAATTCTTATCCAGTAAGCCAGCCAGTTGGTAGCATTTTGATTTGGCAGCCTGGGCAGGGGAAGAAGACATCCTGCTCTGGGTTTCCGTGCTGTAGATGTTTTTGGAGTGGCAAAGCAGTCTGACCCTGTTCTCTGTCTCTGCCTTCTGTCATCCTGTGAGACGGACCCTGTGCAGCCCAGGGAGTGTGTATTTAGTGGGCCTTGTTCAGAGCTTGTTGCATTTTAAGTTTACTCCTCTGGGAAAACACCACAGCGAAGCCCTTCAGTTGAAATTATCTGATGCATCCTATCCATCGCACTTGGAGGGTAGCTTTGCTTTGGAAAAAGCACTTGACGGCATTGTTTTCTTCATAGTTGAGGTGGCATGGAGCTCTCCACAGTTCGTCTCCCACTGTGCTGTGGCACGTAGAGAGTTAGTGTATGTGCAAAGTGCCTCACTGCTGGTATTTTCTCTCCTGTGAACCAAACAGTGATTACCAAATGTGTAGAGGATCTTAATGAGAAATGAACTTTCCTTATCTTCATCGAAAATCACATTAGGTGTAATTGGATAAAGCCAAATATGAGCAATCAGCCAGTCCTCATTGGGGCTCAGGTTCACATCTAGATCATTAGATACTGCTGATGGCCTTGCTCTTGCAACTTGGGCCTGGGCCTCACAATGGGCACCCCTGATCCCAGGACCACCCCAACCAAAGATCACCCTTGCCACTACTGCACTTGAGATGGCGGGAGCTCAAGTAAGTCTGAGAGGCCCCTCAGTGGAAGAACAAGTATTCTGGGGGACCCACTTACTCCTGAACACAAATGCGGTTTTTCCAACTCATCTCGATTAATACAGACAGGACGTATGTGATACGTGTTGTTTGTGGTAAAGACACAAAGTGCACCGTGCTGCAGACAGAACCAGGAGGAGTGAGTGGGCCTCTGGTCCTGTCTTTCTACCGTCTCTTTCCTGCAGCCCTGCAGCCCTGAACGTGCAATGCCCACCATGACCTGGTAGTGAGTGCACGTGTAGCTCATAGGAACATGAACACAGTAACTTGTGCAAAGCACCAACTGCTCAGGCTATGAGTGTGCCAAAGGCGCCCAACAGCAAGGGTTCCCAACTGTTTTGGGCAGCAGAGATCATTTTCCTGGAACACAATTTTTCCACAGATGGGAGAGAAAGATTTCAGGAGGATTCGAGCATATTACACTTATTGTGCATGCTATTTCTATTATTATTGCTTTGCAATACACAGTCTGTTTACAGTAGGGTTTACAGTAGGGTTCCCAACCTGTGAGAGTCAGATGTCAAGATGATCTACAGGAGGCGGGGCTCCAGCAGCAATGCCAGTGATGGGGAGAGGATCTAAGTACAGAGGAAGCTTCCTTCCCTCGCCAGCGCTCACCTCCTGCTCAGTGCCCAGGTCCTCAAGGGCCACAGCCCAGTATGGCCCAGGGGCTGGGGATGCCTTCTCTATCTGAGCAAGGTGCTGGCCCCAGCCAGGCCACCCCCTCACTACTTCATGCTCCCCGCACTCTCAGCGGCATCTTTAAGAGGCAATTGTCCTACAGCCGGGGATCAGAATTGCACAGTATTCTCGCCCTAATTCCACACCGCAGTTAATCAAGGCAAATATTCTTTAGTCTAAAAATTCCCTTCGGTACTGAAAGGGGCTCACCTCGCCTATCTGCAGCCTGGTGATTCTAGACCAGCTGTCTGCCTCAGAAGGGCCTCCGGGTCCAGGATGTGGCTCTTCTGGCTTGACCTGTTATTATTTTCATCCACACAGTAGAATGTCTTCGATTTCCTTCTCTCTTTCCAAATGGCTGAGGCTGTGTGCACACAGAGGTGTCAAAGTCCCGGATAACTGAGAGCATGCAGCCACACGGCCACCATCCTTGGGGTCACATCGAGTCCAGTGAGTCACATTTCATGAGCAGAAGTGATGAATTCCTGCTTGGGCTTTGGGATAGATGAAGAGAAATTAATTTGGATGGAGGAATTATTTAAATAAGATTATTTATCAAAGTATTGGAAATGAATACCATTATTTATGCCTAATTTATATGTTCACTTGCCATCCTGCCTCCTAAGATATGTGCTGAATTCTGCTGAAGCAGTCATTCCCCACTTCCACAGCTAGTGGATGAAGTCATTCTCTTAAGATTCTGCACGTCTTATCTTTACTCTAAATATTTCTATTTTTACGGTTTTATTTGGTTTAAAAATATTTTGGAGAATATATGTTACAAAGAGATTCAAAGTCCACCAAAAACCTCACTCAACCCTTACCCTTCATTACGCTAAGCTTTTCCCACATTAGGGCTCAGCTCCACCCTTCCCCACTAGCTCAGCAGATGCAATCACCCGCCCTTGGTTTATTTTAATTAGAACTTGCAGCAGGGTTGTTGCATTAACGCTGGGGTTTGTTCTTTGTTTAAATATTCCCTAAATGATAAAATTCTCAGGGCATGTCTTGAGGGCATAGCTACCAAGGCTTTAATGGATATTATGTAACAGAGAAACAATAGATCATAAGCAAAACCAAAGGGACTTTTTGAGAAATCGTTTATACAAATATTTGGGAAACTCATGTGAAATACAGTACTATCTTTAGGATCTAAAAATCATGACCTTGACTTATTCTTAGCCCGTCACAGACAAACTGCTGAAAGTACCACTTCAGGCATTGCTTGGAAGGGGCTGGCCTCAGTTTCCCTGTTTTGCACCAAGCCAAACCAAGGAGAGTGGAGAGACGAAGGTTTTTAATCACCAGGATTATATGGATACAGCCTTCAGTACTTCCCCCCTCTCTCTGTCTCTCTCTCCCCCTCCCTCCCTCCTTAGTGCTCCTCTCTCCCTCTCTCTCTCTGCAGCTGAAACAGCCACGATGAATACCACTGCCACTTGGGCACCGTGCTGTGCTCTGAGGTTGTGGACAGAGCCCTGCAGGCTGTCCAACACCCCAGCCCTGCAAGACCCTCGGGCATCTGTTATGTAGGGCAACATGACAGTGTGGTCCTCACGTCATTCTATAGTGCCTGTTCAGGCCCAGAGACATTCAATGTCCGCTTCAAACCACAACCCAGAGTGCATCTGAGACACGCTGTGGTATTCAGGCTGTCCCAGGCTGGCACTGGCCCTCTGTGAGAGAGGACATACTCAGTCACACCACATGGAAGCAAGGCTGTTGTTTTCATGAAGGAAAAATACCACTGTGTCCCTAGTGTGATAGTCGCAAAGTGGAATGTGAAAGAATTGCTAAAATTTTAGTACCTGAAAAGCATTTAATAGTATGAAAATTATTTTATATTGAGTGAAAATATAGTTATTCACAGGAGTTGCCAGCCTCGTGTGGGACATTCTGGGTGAGATGGCACAGCCTGCCCCTGATTCAGGCACTGCTCAGTGTCACCACAAGCCTAGCTGACTCTGGGCCTATGCACAGTTACAGACAGGCAACAGACAGTGCAGAAAGGAGAAAACTGTACTCAGATGGTGGGGAGGGGCTTCAGAAACTGATCAGATACACACTCAGGTCCCTCAGACGCACAATCATCCTCACACGCACACCTCATCCGGGTGCGCACTCATGTCGTTCACACGCACACCCTCATCCCTCACTTGCTGGCACATAGCGTCAGGAGTTTCAAATTCTCCCAGTGTTGCACAGGTGCAAGTGAAACCTCAGTTCAGACCCCTCCTTTGTCCTGTCTCGAGGTTCCAACCATAATGTCTTAGTTATTTTTCTCCTTGCTGAGACAAAATACCCAACACAAAGGTTAAAGGGGGAAAGGTTTATTTAGCTCACAGTTTGTGGAGGTTTCAGTGTATAATCGGCTGGCTCCAAGGCAGGGTGACATGGCACAGGAGAAACAGTTCATGGCAAGCAGAAGGTAGCAAAGCAAGCAAGGGACCTTAGCAGCTTCATTTGGCCCTTTTATACTTTATTTAGGCTACTGGGATTAGGGCAGTGCCAAACCAATCAGTGAACTGATTTAGTAATCACACACCCTTAATCCCAGCATCACACACTAGATCCAGCCACCTCTGGAAAAGCCCCACCTGTGCCTGTATAAGGCTTTGGAGGGACATAGAGACACAAGCCATAACACCTGTTGTGCAATTCTAATTTCAGTAATTTCTACCCATGCTGTGCATCTTCATCTTCAACACTGGCTTGAAGCTGATGTCATTGGATCCAAAATATGTTTTATTTTTCTAAATAAAGGATAACAAATAGTTTGTTTCTAGAAAATAGTCATCAGTACTTTGACAATCAGCCTTTGAAATAAATGATGAGATTCTGGAGTCTCAGAAATGAAACTGACTCTCGGTCACTGATGCAGCCTCACCACAATGGACACGGAGTCTCTGTGCTGGGCTCCAGGGGATCTGAAGAACCGGACAGCATCTGAGCCACCTGCATGCCTGTACTGTTCTTAGCAGGGGTCTGCACCCAGTAAGCACCCAATAAACACTTGGGCACATCCCTGAATGCAAGGCTTTGCATCAGTGGCTCATTTCATTGACAGTTCCTGCCCAGTGCATATTCTAACCTCCGTCCCAATTGGCCAAATTACTGACAGCATTCCCTATTCTGCCTCAGCAATGAACATCCTACACTGCTAGGGAAGTGATGTTTTAGCATAAACCCTTTATTTTTGTCCCAAATCTCTTTCCTTGTTTCCTGCCTCCCTTTGCTCTGTCTTCTCCCTTTCCTGTTCTTCTCTCTCTTTCACTGTCTGTCTCAGCCTCTCTTGCCCATGATCACTTCCTTGTGCCTACAGGATCCACGTGGAGCCATCACAGAGTGCATTATGGGTAAATGAAGTTCCAGGCTGCAGATTTATCTGTTCACCTAAACTTGTCTGCTGCATGCTCTTGGGAGGGCTGAGTAGTGCTTTGTGTAGTCAAAGTATTTCTCTTTTACGATAAAAGTCGTTTCCAAAATGCTTCTCATTTATCTTTTCCTCACCATGAGTGTTTAATTGGTTGCAAAAATTAATGCTCGCATTCTAGGTTACTATGTTCACAAATAACACAGCTGATGGAATATCTTCAGTTTTCAAGCTTTCTAGCACCTGTGAATTTCTCTAAAGTGTATCATCTTATATGTTCTTTGGATTTTGTAGCCCAAGTTTTATAGGGAAAAAAAAGAATTTAGCCTGGATTTAAGTAAGCAAAACCCCTGTCTCCTCCTGTTGAGTCAGTTTGTTTAACCTTTTACTGCTGGCCTTTGTTTTCAGTGACACACAGTGCTTGTGTCCTTTCCCGGGCCCAGGGTGGAAAGTCATCTGCTCCCATGCAGCACTCAGCATGAGCCAGCCTTTGAACGCTTTTCCAATCATGTCAGCGGATGCTTGTATCTCTAACACGAGCATTGCACATTTAGGCCAAAGCTAGGCCCAGGCCATAAATTTCACACTCAATTCTAGAAAGGCAGGGAGGTCTTTACATGTGTGTGAGGGAACTACAGGGTTTGCCTGACACAAGCTCCAAAACTCCAAAACTCCAAAAGCTCCAGCCATCAGGAGAGAACAGTGTCAGCACTGTGGCAGGCTACCATGATGGGCTGTCTGCCCCAGTGGAGTCACCCAAATGGGCCAGGAGAGTGCTCCTGTGTCTCAGCTCTGCATCATTACCAGGACGACACCCCTGACACCTACAAGTTAAGGAGGAGAGGTTTACATTGGCTCAGGGTTTCCGAGGGTTCACACGAAGGTCAGCTGGCTCCAAGGCAGAAGCGGCATGGCAGAAGGGCCCAGGAGAGGACAGCTGCTCAGCCCATGACAGCCAGGACACAGAAAGAGCAGGAGAGCAGAAAGGCGAGGCACATGCTGGTGACACGCCTCCTCCAACCGGGCCCCTTCCCAGTGGTTCATCAGCTATGAATTCGTCCGTGGAGGAATCCCCTGCTGACTGCAGCACCCCATGATCCACTCGCCTTCCAAAAGCTCCACTTCTGAGCACATCAGACTATAACAGCCCCTCTACCCGCTTTTACTACACTCATAATCAGTAAGTGCCAGTTTTAAAAGTAAAATCTAGAAGATTCAGAGAAGTGAAACCAAAATAAGGGACTCTGTGATCTTCACCATGGGAGCAAAAGCCACACTCACATAGGACCTAGAAGTCAGAGCTCAAACTCGTCACCCTGAGGTCACCTGGAAGCTCTCACTGGCTAATGGTGTGGATGAGACAACCTCGGACTTCCCCAGGACAGGGTTCTTGCAGTGTCTGTGGGAGAAGTTAGTGTGTAAAAGCAGTGTAGTGAGGTACATTCTTTGCTCTCTGCCCCAGTCTACCTCAACACATGACATCATCCGTGTGAGTGCACCTGCATGCATTTCACATGTGGAACGTGCACTGAGAGGGACACCAATTGTAAGAGGGGAGGACACACCAGGTCCTGTGCCTGTGCAAAGGGCTGCCTACTGGAGAACAGTCATCTGCACTCTACAGATGAGTAGAAGAAGAAGTAAGGAGCGGACTCCGCACACCTGGCACCTTGACGGTGCAGAGTGCAGTCAAGTCCAATCCTAACGACTTTCTTCTCCACCTCAGGATTTCTCGGAGCTCAAGAGCCACTTCCCTGAGATGGGCCCCATAGATCACCGTGGCCCAACGAACCACAAAATCTGTTCCAGTGCTTTGCCATGATGGTTGATGGACTGTGAATGCAGAGAAGCAGAAAATAAACTCTGCACCCAGGCACTTAATCAAACAAGGGCTTGACAGTGCAATAAGTCTATAACTATCTCCCTTTCAGGAATTCTGGAGTAATGCTGCAGGAGTGTTTCAGCCTAAGGTTGCAGTGTTATTTTGGTAGAGAACCCCACCCACACTTGGATTCAGAGTAGAAATTTACCTGAATGTATCTCCCGATTTTCTTTTCCCTTTATTTCTTCACTGTATGGCACTAGTTTACTTACATGGGGTTCTCATATGTGTATGCATTGAAACACACACACACACACACACACACACACAGCCAAAGCACCTTTTTTGGTAACAGGTATGAAGTTCTTCATTCAAACCTAAGGGTCCTTAAAATCTCACTGGCCAAATGACTAAGCCATTCAGAAGCTCCTTCCTGAGACCTCCCTGCCACCTGGACTTTTCTCAGAATGCTGCTGTCAAGCTCATCCCTTCTGTTCTGTTCTCAAGGACAAGGCAGAGAAGGACTGTGGGGTGCTGACCACTCACTGGAGATCTTACAGCTTTATGGCACTGCTGGCCCAGTGCATCTGTACCCATCATGGGGTCACTTTGTGTACTGTCACTTGCCTTGATTCCTGTGGACCTCTAAGGTCCAGACATGGCAGTGTTTTGTGGCCATGACTTCTCAAGACAGGATGACCTTGTCAAGGTGATCAGGTTGAGAGGATATTCCAGCCTTGGCCACAATGTGGAGGAGTCAGAATGACCATGAAAGAGACCTGCCCGTGGCACAGGTAAGCGGTTCCAAGCATGAACCACATGGCACATTCCCCTTCTAATGACACCCCCTGCTCATGTGGGGAGTCTGGAACTGGTTCTTTCTTGTTCTATCTGGAGACCAAAGGCCCCATCTCCTTGGCACATTCTCACAGGAAGGTTCAGGGCATCTCCATCCCTTATTCCAAAAGACCCTTAGGCCATATGCCATTTACCTGCCTTCTGGCCATGACATTTATATTTCCAGAGACTTTGCAAGAGGGAGCTGTGTCAGATGCATGTGACAGTGAGTGGACACTTACACAGCATTCTCATGAAGCTTCTTGGAAAGCTAAGATAGGTCTTCTCCAAGGTGCGTTCATGTGGCTCTTTTTTGTAAAATGAAGATTCAATTGAGCAAGCTATACAAAACCTCTGACCTCCACACATCTGCACACACAGTGTACCTTAATTTAACAGAGTAACAAATGGTGCAAATAGTGCAGCAGAAAGGGTTTCCGGCCACCCCAAATCTGTAGAGTGGGTCCTCACTGGTACTAAGCTTGTTTTCTTCCCCTGTTAATGTTTTCAGTTACTAAATTTCATATGTGCATGTCTGTTTGCCTTTTTAAATTTTACATATATTTTATGTATGGGATTTCCCTGCCCACCTACACTTATTTTCTTTCACCATTATAAAATTTCTCTCTTTCTTTCCCTCAAATGCTAAGCTTATTCCTTATTATGAACTCTCACTGGTAGACGAACCATGAATGACAGTAGCTTCTTTACTGTTTCTTATTATGTACCTGTAAAGCTTGAAATGATTATGGGACTACAATTTAAGACCCAAAATGGATTTCCTCTATTACATACTACTTTAAATGCAGACCAAGATTTAGGGTATATTGTCACAGGTTCAGTAAAATTGGTTCTTGATTCATTTCCATGAGGATTTTAATGAGGAACAACATTTCAGGATTCCATTTGTGAGAACCTGTAATGAAACTGTAAGAATGGGATTATCTGTTAACCCAGAAATAATTTCCTGTAGTTATTTTTCTTTAAGGAAATAATTAAAGATGCACAGAATATATAAGAATAAATATAAAATTACATCAGTGTAATATATGATAATGAAACATTGGAGACAGCCTAAATTTCAGTAATGATAGAATTTTCTATTAAATTGATAGTCACAAAGTGGAATGTGAAAGAATTGCTAACATTTTAGTATCTGAAAAGTATTTAACGGTATGAAAATTATTTTTTACTGAGTGAAAATATAGTTATTTGTGTACTAACTGTATTTGTGAAATATATACATAAAAAAAACAACTGGGAGGAAATATACCAAACTACTAAAAGTGCTCATTGCTCGGTTATGGGAATGCATGTTATGTTGTTTTTCATGGTGTGTAAGTATGTGATGTAGGATCGAAAAATGTGGTGGTGAATGTTTACATTAAAATGTATTACAGGAAAAGACACATTGCCATTAATCTTCCTCAAAATATCCCCCTCCACTGTGAACACGCTCATCCCATGGTTCTTGCCACTTTCTGAAGCAGCTCTGGAGTCCTCCTTCCTGAATGTCTTTACTTGCACTGTCATAGCTACCTTAACGTGGTGCATGGATTCAAAATGTTTCCCTTTCATGGTCATTCCGACTTCGAGGAAGAGCCAGAAGTCCTATGATGACAGATCCGATGAATAAGGTGGGTGAGGACACACTGTTATGCTTTTAGCCACTCAGAAAGAGCGCCCACCCTCTTTTTCATTGACTTTCATAAAGACATGCACGGACACCCTCTAGACTCACACAGGTTGGCATGATATTGAGCAGCACAGTAGTCTCAGTCTGGAGTGCTTCTGCCCACCTGGGAACACAGCCATATCTGTAGGTTTTATTGTCTTGCACAGGCAGGGCCATGGTATTGGCATTTCGGTAGAATCCCAGCCCAGTAAACTCCCCTCCCCCCGACAAAGGACTCCCCGGCTGGCCGTGGGAATAAGCTGAGGCTGAGGATTCCCCAGAGAACACAGGCTCAAGTACCGATCACACCACTGGATGACTGTAGGACCTGGGACATCCCACAGGTGGAAGGGGGAATCCAAAGCGTGGACCTCACAAGAGAAAGTGGGGTGGTGGTCAGGGGACAAAGCATGGTACTGCATCTCAGGCACCATGCTTCACCCCTGAAGAGCAGGACATGGGGGACCAAGTGCAGATGCCTCTTCTCATTTTCTTCAGATTGCTTTAAAAACTAAAGTTCTGAAGTGGGGCACAATACCATTGACAAGGTTGTATTTGTTTGTTTTACTTTTCAGTCCAATTTACCTCATTCCATTGAGAGATGACCTAGTCAAGAGTTATGTGTGCATTTTTCTAACCCATTATTGTAGTTGTACCACAAATATCTGGGTCCAGAAGCTAACCAGCTATCATTCTATCAGTTCACCCTCCATCACCATCTAATTGTTATGTATACTTTGAAACATTCAAATCATTTTCATTACTTCCTTAAGTAGTTGTTTCTTCTGTCCTTCAAGTACTGACTAGCATGGTTTAAGTTTCTCCAAAGTCAGCTCCTCTGTTGGGAATGCCATTATTACTTCTTCTGTTTCGTTTGAAGCAAACATAAGTGATATTTTGTCAATTGCTGCAGCAATTTCCTTACTGACATAACTTGCCAGGAGATGTGCTTGCTCTGTGCACTCTCCCGGCAGCCACACAGCAATGCTGCATGTTTAACTCCATGTTCTTGCTCTTCTCCTAACTCTGTACAGCCTCTCATCTACCAGCAGGTCAAGCTTGGCTGGCCCTTCCAGGCTGTCTAGAATCTTCTCATATTTTCTGTTTCTATTTTAACACTGAGCAAGCACTTGCTGATGGGTAAGACAGATCTGCATCGCCACAGGTGGCTCAATTTGGGATCTTGTCTTACGGTCCTTCTTCACCCTTGAGTCCCATCTGTGGGATGTGGGAAGACGAGCCAGAGCAGAGTGCATTTGGGCCCCCTTGTGGCCCTCCTGTGGGAGGAGGGAGCCTCTAGCCAGACCAAGTCCAGTCTTCTTCTGTGGGTTAGAGGTGGGAAGGGCTCCTCTCAGCGTGGAGCTCCCAGAAGCTCCTCTGGGGCCACCTCGAGCCTGGGGAGCCTCAAACAGCACCTCAGCTCCACAGCATTCCCTGCCTTGGGTCCTCACACATTGGCAACTAAATTGTGAATCGTTCTGTGCTACATTTCCTATGTTCTCACTCACTTCACTCAGACTTTTCTTCGATCCAATCCATGTACCATCACCATGGTGAGGTTTTTAATCCATAGTTAATCTAGATCTCTCAGGCATTCCTGCGGTGTTTTGCTCTCCATTGGTGTGTTGCCAGCTCTGCCCACCCTTCTAAACTCAATGTAATTCTCCTTGCTTTTCATCCTTAACAGGTATTTCAACAAGGGTGAATACTTGGTGAATTACCTGGTTTTTGTTCTGAACGCACATCTGAGGTGCAGACTGGCAAATCCCTCATCTGCACAGGCCTGTATCTCAGCTCCCCTTAGCCAGCAGGGCACTGAGGTCCATGCACCTGGATCCTGAGGCTGCTCTCTGCATCTGGCTCCATCTAGCTTTTGTCAAGCTGCATGGAAGCACTCATATGGCTGCCCTTAAATTTCCTTCTTTGGTGCCCAGAGATGCCCCTTTCTATCTTACAGGTTACACGTATATTTATGGAGGAATGGCCTCCGTTGTCCCATCACCCAAGTGTTCACACTACAGCGGTCTCCACGAAAACATAGCCATCTGGATGGACTCAGAAATCTCCCATCTGATGCTATGAAAAGAGAGGGGTCACCCAAGCTAGAGATTCTTGTGGGCTGAGAGCATCAGGCTCACAAGAACGGTGGAAAGGAAGCAGGGTTCTTCCAGAAGCTGGCACACAGTTCAGACAGACAGCCAAGGTGCATGGGAAGTGGAGCTGTGACCTAGAACTAGATCTTGAAAGGTGTCACAGAGCATGAAAGCACTTAGATCATATGCAAAAGTGTGTGGACTGTGGATTTAAATGTGTAATTACAAATAGATTGGAAGTGACTTTGGACTGGACTTTGGGAGACTACTCGGGGTATACTTGAAATAATCTAAGAAAGAAATGAAACTAGCATTGCTAGAAACACGTGTGGACAGCGCTGATTCTTCTGCAGACTGAGATGTTTAGCACTGATCAGCTGACTCCCTTGGTCATGGGTTGGTGAGGAGAATCCGGGCACAGTAAGGAGGAGCCCAGATGGGAACCCGAGAGGGGCCCTGGGATCCCCGTGTGTCTCCCAGTCTATCGCCTGTGCAGGGCCAGTGAGTGTTGCTGTGTCTCAGCTCCCCATGCGCTCTCAATTGCTCTGCCTGCTGTGCTTTTTGGGCAGCCCGGATAATTCTCAACCCAGACGAGATGTGTAAGTTGTGGACAGCAGCAGAGCTGTGGGGTAATAGCAGGGAAGAAGGGATAGCATGGCATGCTGATTTTCCCTCTGTCCCTCAGACCCAGAAAGCCTGGTATTTCACTCTGTTCCCTCACCTTGTTATCTACTGCAATCTTAAGGTTGAAAACAAAACCTTCTTCTTCTTATATCTCATCTAGCTCAGGCATTTTTGAACATGATGCAGATGATCATTATTAAAAATTACCTCTGTTGAATTAATCCATGCCTCCATGTCCTTTAGCTCCATCCTCCAAGGGCAAGATCTTTGTCTGCCCATAGAGGCCCTTCAGCAAGTAGGGCAGAGGGCAGTGCCTGGCACAGGGCTTAGCAAGTGTGTGTGGAAATGAGAAGAGCCGAACCCGCTCTGTGCCCTGTCTCCTCCTTGCAGAATGGCTGCTGTGTGTCCCTGAGGGTGAGCCCTAGGATTACTCCCACAAACATCCTCGGCATCATTTCTCTCCCCCATTCACTGCGCGGGGCTGTTCCAGTCTGCATGTTTTACCTCAAATGTTCCTTGAAAACAACAGATGATTTCAAAGTGCAACTCAAAATGAAGAATATTCCGTTAGAAACATTAAGGCAATTTCCACTTGGTGTGTTGTTTGATAGCATGAAACAGATGGAAAGAAAGCACCTTCATCTCCTCCTTATGGCACACTGGAAATAAAAAGTTAGGAAGTTGTTGTAGGATGAGTTCTATAATTAAAAACAACTTGGGCTGATTTAACAGTTGGTTAAGCAATTCTGGAAGCTCCTTTTTGCATCAACAGAGACTAAGACGGAAGCCTCTCTGATAGTTAATTATTCTTTTTTATTGCAGTCATGACACTGAAGATTTTCTTTGTGCTTTAGTCTTCTCTGTAATTCACTGTTATGGTTCAAACATTTATTTCTGCCTTGCCAAAGTTTTCCTTTTAAATCTTCTAACAGGAAAATCATCTCTATGGTTCATTAACCATTTGGAGCCAGTCCTCTGCCTCAGAAGCGGCGCCTTTGCTGCTCTCTCGTGCCTTCAACCTCAAGGCCCTCAGCAATGCTTCTGGCATTGGTTACCTGTCTAGTGCTGTGAAAAATGCCTGAGACAAACAATGGAAAGGAGGAGAGCTTGGTTTTGGCTTGTGGTTTTAGAAGTTTCAGTCCATGGTCAGAGGGATCCACTGTTCTTAGGCCTGTGGTGAGGCGGAAGCATCACAGCAGAAAGGATTAGGAGGAAAGCAGCTCCACTTCTGGAAGCTGGGAAGTAGGAAGAGGAAGGGGAAGGGGGTGGGGACCAGATATAGTCCCAGAGGGCACTCCCTGATGACCCACTCCTTCCAACTAGGCTCTACTTCCTGTTTCTGCTTCCCAAGTGATTTCAGTATTGGATTAATTCACTGATGAAGTAGAATCCTGGTAATCCAATCCTCTTCATGAACATCCTCACAGGAAGTGTGGTTTACTAATTTCCTACCCTTACACAGGAAGTGTGCTGCACTAATTTCCTACCCTCATACAGGAAGTGGGCTGTACTGATGCACTACGCTCACACAGGAAGTGGGCTGCACTAATTTCCTATCCTCATTCAGGAAGTGGGCTGTACTAATTTCCTACCCTCACACAGGAAGTGGGCTGTACTGATTTCCTAGGTGTTTCCCAAACCAATCAACTCGACAAGATTCACCATCACATTCCTCCGTTTCTCACAACAGCTGCACCCTGGCCAGTTTCCCCACCACTTGTCAAGTCACCAGCACTACTTTTGTTCTCAAAATAATGTTCCGTCTGTTCTTCACGGAGTGCCGTGACCATACCAAAAGTATGCATGAGCAAATCAGGCCGGGCACGGCGGCACACACCTGTAATCCCTGCACTGTGGGAGCCTGATGTAGAACTTCAGTGTGGAGCCCAGCCTAGACAACTGAGTGACTTAGCAAGACTGTCTCAAAATAAAAAACATCAAAGAGAAGCTGTGGATGTTGCCCAGTTTGAAGACCCTGGGTTTCATCCTTAATACTGCAAGAAAGGAAAAGAAAAATCAACTGTAATTATATATCGAGAAATGTACTGATGATTGTTTTCAGAGGCACAGCTGATTTTTGCACATAAATTTTTAAAAATATATTTAAACAAATTTTTCTGTGAGGCTTTCTGCTAATATACTGTAAGGCTTTCTCCCCAAACACACTGTGAGGATGTAATATAGCTGGTGAATAGAAACTGCTCTCAAGATGTATTGAGGCTATTTAACCACCCCTTTAATATTGGCTCTGGTTGATTAAAATGTTCTATCCTAAGTGATGACGCTTTGATTATCTTTGCAAATACACGTGTGTTTTTATCAGGGTACATTTCTAGAAGTACATATCTTTTAGGAACTGATACTAAATATCAGAAGGGTCTTTCCTTTCCTTCATTTCAGTAGAAACAATTTTCCCTTATCAGGTTAATAGTGTAGCATATTAAGAAGGGAGAGTTTAACTGAAGAACATAAATTGTAAATGTCTTAGGATTTAGTTGATTTTTCTTTGTACCGGAAGTTGCAGTAAATCACAAAAACCACACTTTGAGTCTACATGGTGTACTCAAAAGCACAGCTCTCTCTTCTGTTCCATTTACAACTTTGCCTGGCCAGGGGTGACTGCAAGCCAGGGGCTGGGTCGGTAGACGGGGGAGGACACTGAGGAGGACGCTGACTTTGAGAATATTTGCACAGCACCCGCAGCACGTTGGTAGATACAGTGTGACTGCTGTGCTTACTTCAAAGCCAGAAAGCACTTGGTTTCCTCGTCCAGATACCTGTGTGTGTGACCTCACTGGGAAATGGCCCTTTGAAGATATGATCAAGTTGAGGTGAGGTCCTCAGGCTGGACATTGACAGGACTGATGTCCTTCCAAGAGGAAGGGAGAAAAGAAGATGCAGACACAGGGCACAGCCACACAAGGCCCGCAGGGCGGGAGTGACACAGCCGAGGTCGTGGACATCTGGCGTCTCTGGAGCTGGTTCTCTTCCAATTTGTGTGGTGGGCCGGGCCCTGCTCCACCTTCACAGTGGGTGTCCTTCTGGCCTCCAGAATGGCCAGAGCAGAAACTGCCTTCATGGGGAGCTACTGGGTTGCAGCACTTGGTTAAGGATGCCCAGGAGCTGAGACAGCATCCAAGGAGGCAGCTCACAGAGGGCGGCACCGTAGACCAGTGCCATCAAAAGAAGATAACCAGGAGAACACACATCTACCAGCCCTGGTCCCGGTCTGCCGACATGGCTCTCAGGGCCTCACTCAGAAGTGATGGGGCCGGGCACAGAGGGGCACCGCCCTGCTTCTGCTCAGCTATGCCCTCCACCTGACTGCCCTCTACCTGGCCACTGGTGCAGGCTCGTGTGCATGAGGAGCACACCTTCCAGGGCGCAGAATGACTTCTGTTCCTGCACACCAAGGACACACACCTGCGAACGGAATCTGGGTGACTTCATTCCTTTCTATTCACGGTGTTGACTTGACCGCCTACCTCCTCATGAACAACAGCTGGGTACTCAGTGTCTTCTGGTCTCCGGGTGCACAGAGCTGTGGGGGTGTCGGGGATGCTGACGGTGAGCTACGGCCTGCCCAGCACTGCATGCAGCCTCTCATCCCGCCGCCTCCCTCCTCCTCCTCCCTGTCCTGTCTTGTCCTGCTTCAGCTGTCTTCCTCCTGCTCCTCCCTCGTGACTCGGGATCTCTGTAAGCAACTTTTCCAAACTGCCTGCCCAATATTTCTGAATTTCTTACCAACGTTCTTAGGAACATCAAATTTCCTCGAGGAACATCGTAACACCAGCGTTTAGAGGATGTGTGTAAAATGTAAAGTTTTCAAATGGGACGCCTAGTGTGTTGGTGGCGAACCCGTGGCATACATGTTGCAGCGGTCATGCAGAGCCCGCTCTGTTGGCACAAACCAAAGTGCCCCGGCAGCTGAGGGCTGGGTAACAGTTGTTTTTTCTAAACTAAAACCACAGTACTCAGGTTTAACTGCAGTGTTGACACTTTACCACAAATAAGTAGGTTTTGGGTTGCAGTTTGGGCACTCACCTCTAAAAGGTTCGCCGTCATGGTCTAGCGTGCAGTATGATTGGTTGCGTACTACACATGCGTGATGTCTTAGGGCTCACGTCACGGCATCTGGTGGCATGTGAACTCCCCCTTAGATTACAAATTTTACAGTAGTGTGATAAATTAGTAGAAATTATGTTTTTCTTAATGCTTTACTTGAATACCTTCTTTTGTTGATTTGATGAAAATTCTATATCAACCTGTTAAAATATTGAACAGAGGTTTAAAATAATGATTCAAGTGTAAAAAAGAATTTAGAAAATCTAAAGCTCAATTATATCACCTTCAAGGATTCGCACATGCCATGCTAAAATAATAATGGGATATTTAGATCTTCAAGTGTCCTAAGACACACAAAAAGTTTTGTAGGACTGAAAATGAGTGGAAAATTTTCTCTGTTTAAACTGTTTAAAAATTGATTTCAATAGAAACCATTGCAACGCATTCTAAACAGAGTCATGTAAATCACTCTGGCTTAGGGGTTCAAACAGGAAAAAAATTACTCTTAAGTTGGAAAGGGATGGGATCATTCAAACAGTAGAGGCACGGGAAGATAAGTCATCTCCCCTCCCATGCCCCCGCCTTGCTCCCACTTCCTCCCCGGACCTGTGACGGCCAGAGCTGTGTATCTCACTGCCTTCTGGTAGTAGCACGCCAGGATTTAGATGCACTGTTGCCTGCTGGCTGGACGAGATGTTCTCCTTGATGCACACAGTGGTCAGGGAAGGGTTGACCACCAGCATTCCTCAGAGGCCCTTCCCAGATAACACAGCATGGCATCAGAGCGAGAAATGGATGTTGGGATGATGTTAGAGTCGCCAAAATCAGTGATTCCGCAAATTGTGAAAAGCGTCAGGCAACTTCCCTGGTGCAGAGGTTTTGCTGTTACTCCACACAGTTTCAGAGGCCACTTTGCTAGGACTGACCTGGATCACTCTGCAAAGAATCTCGTTCCTGCTCATCAGAGCCCATGAAACCTAGAGCTGTGAACTCTGAGACAGTGGTGTGTGCTCACGAAGCCTTAAACAGGCTGTCATGGTTTAGAGCTAAAGGGTCCCTGAGAGGCTTGCGTGTTCAGAGATAGGTGATTAGGTCAGGGGGAGCTAGCCTCCTCGGTGGATTCAGAGATAGGTGATTCCATTGGGGGAGCTAGCCTCCGCAGTGGATCCACCCGTCCACCCATGAGTTCACAGAGAGTGTGCTGTTAGAAGCTAGGGGCCTTCTTGCAGGAGGCGCATTATTGGGGGCACGACCTGGAGGGCTGCTTTCCTGTCCTGTGGTTCTCTCCCCCACTGGTCCCTCTCCGTCTCTCTCCCAGCTGCCATGGGGTCAGCAGCATTCCTCAGCAATACCTCTCCACCGTGCCAATTTGGCCTTGGAGCCAGCCCACGGTGGACTGAACCCTCTGATACCATGGCCCATAAAATTGGGAGTGTCAGGGGCTTCTTCCCAGCAATGGGACAGTGACTAAGACATCGATGGCTGTGTCTCCCTCCTGTCACCCAATCTAACTGTCTGGGGTGAGAGCGTGCCAACACTATCCTAGCAAACTGAATGAAAAATATCAGCAGATGCCTCAAAAATCACATTTTCCACTCTGTCATTACTTTCTTTTAGCGTTGTTCAAGAACCTATGAGAAAGAGCTGGAAGGAGGGAGATGAAGACGTCCTCGCCTACTTAGGAACCGAGTCGTGGTGCTCGCTGTAGGTCGGTGGGTCCTGACATGAATAAATCTGGAAAAATATGAGGGGATAGAAGTTCCTGTTCTTTGTACAATGCCCCCAGCAAAGCCCCAGCCCCTCAAGGGGGTCTCAGCAGCAGCCTCCCCAGGGCTCAGGAGCGTGACTGTCCCCTCCCTCAACCCGGAACCTTGCTGACAGCCTTGCTCGGCCCGCACTCTCAGCGGCTGGCAGCCCTGCTCTGGATGGAGAGGCGGTTCTGAAATGGTTAGTTCTGTCCCAGCAGTGCAGTTACTGGAGATGCGGACAGAGGCGTAAGTTAAGGCGCTTTGATGAAGTTCGCATCTCTGTCACCAGAAGGAACTCCCCACTCTCACTCGGGCCTGTCTGCCTGCAACCCGGACCTGGAGACCCTGCCGCTGCCCAGCGGTGTCTTTGGGGATCCCTGGCACGCAGGGTCCTCGCAGTGGGGGACCTGGGGCCTCCATGCCCAGCCCTGGGCACGTGTGGGCGGCCCGAGCTGTCTCCGCAGTCTCCTCTGCTCTCACCTGCGGGCCGTGGAGCAGGCCAGATTCTGCAGGAGTCCCTAGGGTGCTCCAGGCAGCTTCAGTCGGCGCCCCGCTCACGGCTCGGAGGGAGCTCTGGAGCGTGCACTGTGGACACGCGGGCGACGCGATCCCTTCCTCGCGGAGCTGGGTCCCGCGTGGGAGCCAGGCCGGCCGCGTGCGCCCGGCAGGAGTGGACCTCGCGCGCCCCCTGCAGGCCGAGTAGCGCCACTGCGCCTCCACCCCGCGCTCGCCGGCCTGGCCCAGCCCGCTCCGCTCGCTAGGGCGTCAGACTGAGCACAGGGCAGGCCAGGGTCCCTGCCCCTGCCCCTGCCCCTGCCCCTGCCCCTGCCCCTGCCACGCCGCCGCCTCCCCCGTGCCGCAGGGGGCAGGCTGGGCTGCCGCCGTGCCACGGGCGAGTGGGGATTGCGCACTCGCTGCACACACGTGCAAAGGGCCATGCACTCTGCTTGCACATGCACGCGTGTACCCGGACGTGCGAGGTCGGTCTTGCTGTCCCCGGTTCTGACCCGGGCGGAGAGTGCTGAGCCAGGGCCGGCTCTGTCCCCGCGGCTTCCCGGGAAGCGGCAGGCCCAGGGGCCTGGGCAAAGAGGCGCAGAAGGGAAGGGAAGCGGGGAAGCGGGCCAGGATCCCTTCTGCTCCTCGCACCTCGCAGGAGGTTGCTCTCGCGCAGGCCCTGCCCTTCCACAGAGGCTGTCCAGGCCTGGGCCTCGCAGGGACCCGGGTGCCGGGCCTCCTGCTGCGGGGCTGGTGGAGACGCGGGCTCCTGTCCTGGTTCACTCGGAGTAGGGCCGGCTGGCAGACCCCAGGGGGTCTGTGCGACCAGCCCCTCTCCAGTGCTTCCCTGGCCTGGCTACCAGGCGGGTCTCTGTGGGACAGTGTCTCCAGCTGGAGAGACTACAGCTCCTCCTCAAGCCCGGGGCCCCTTAAGCTCTCGGGCTGCTGGCCTGCGCCGGCATCCTGGCCACCTCGTCTCTGCAGGTCCCCAGGCTGAGGAGGAGGTCCATCAGCAGTCCACCCGTGCTTTTGGTGGCGATGTAGCTCGGACTTCACTTTACACACGCGGTTCCCAAGTTCCTGACCAGGACTGGGGAATCTAAGATGTGCTGAGTGCATCACTGTTCACCCAAATAAAACAGGGAAAGACGATCATGCAGAAGCTCCGTTGATTACTCTTCAGTTTTTCTTTATTTTTCAAATAGAAATAGGGTAGATTTGCTGTGGGGAGAAAAGCCTGGGAAATTACATGAAGCAGAGGATGAAGGTTGTCCTTCACACTTCCTGATCCTGCTTGTGAGAGGAAACCAGCAGGGATGAGATGCTACGCTCTTATTGCTTGAAAGTCACTTCCGGTGATACTTCCGGAAGTTTTCAAAAGCTTCGGGACCGAGCAAGACTCAGCTTAGGACTATACATCAGAGGAGAAGGCAGGGGCACATTTTACGCCAGAGAGACTTCAAGGGACAGGGAGCGATACATTTGAATGTTTTTGACATAGCATCTTTGTCTTTGTACTTTTAGATCCACAATTAGAAAAAAGGAATGGTATCTGCTGTCCATATTGTACTCAATCACACACACAACTCCTTCACCCAAACTTTGATTTTTCTTCATAAGTTTTTTCCTTTTGAATCATGAAAAAATGCACATGCAAAAGCACTGACTAATTTGTATTAGAATGCATGAAATTAAGGGTCCAAACAAGAACATCTCATGAAATGGTATAAAGCACAATGTACAAAACACAATATAAAGCAAAAATACATTTTCCACAAACAAATCATGCCCTTAAAGAGTCAAGGTATTCAAAATGCAAAGAGCAGCTAAATAAAGTGTTTTATGGAGGCTGCAGGAGGTTTTAAGCCCGTTTCTCAGTAAGCAGGGAATCCTATTTTGCAGAGCTATAAAAGTTACTTTCTTTTTTAACCTCAGAGAAGTTCTAAAAAAATCCCTCCAGATTCTTGAACCTGCTGAGAGTCGGCAAAAAACCAAACAAACATTAAATGGCCCTGGCCATGCATCCATTTTTAAGAGTGTATGATGAAACTTCCTCAGGAGACAAATAATGCCTGCTCTGTGATTTATGTCAGAAAATAAATAACTTAAACTACAAAGCACAAGATGGATGGGAGAAGGCTGGAAGGACCGTTGGCCCCGGTAGCTATGCAGGAGCAACTTGTGCTGTCTTCTACACGTTGAAAATGTTTGGCTTTATTTTGGGAAATAAGAGTGCCCCTACCCACCTCCTTGTCTCAAGCTGTCTTGATTCAAAGTCTGACAAGAGGAAACAGGACCTCTGAGGAAGGATAGGACTCCACTTCATTTTCAGGTTTTTCTGAAAGGTATCTCAAAGTCCTTACCATTGTTTATAAGACTAATAACCATTGTATTTGGAGAGTTAAAAGGTGGAAAAACGTTGACCTCTTCATTTGATAGCTGGGATGCTGAAGCAGAAGGGAAAGACACCCTCAGAGATGACAGCGGCAGCCAGGAGAGAGGCCGTGTCAGAAAGACACCACTGCACAGGGGCCTCACATGCACCCGAGGCTCAGTGAAGACAGAATACCGCACTTCTGAGAGACCCAAAACTCCCATAATCACAGCTCACTGGAGTCCTTCCAAAGGTCTCACTGCACAAAAAGACCAATCCTTACCAATTCTCACAGAAAGCACACTGAAATTCGAAGGACAGGCTGCTGCATGAATAAATAAATAAATAAACAAACAAACAAATAAAAGTGTTTGTAGACATGTGCAGTGGCTGCAGTTTTATTCATTAATTACTAGTTGGAGTGAAAAATTGGCCTAGCCACTTGGGAAGATAGTATGATGTGTCTATCAACACCCAATGTATGTATATAGTATGATGTGTCTAGCAATACCCAATGTGTGTGTATATGAGCCACCCATCCCTTTTCCTGGACCCACGGGGCAGGTGGTTTGTAAGTACATAGCTCATGAAATTGTGTACTTCTGTGTATGTGGTCCATCTGTCTTGGTCGCTTTCTCTCGTTGCTAGAACAAAATACCTGACACCAGAATTAAGGAAGGAAAGGTTAGTTAGCTCACAGTTTGTGGAGGTTTCAGTCCATACTTGGCTGGTTCCATGATAGGTGGCACGTGGCAGCGGGCTACAGTTTATGGTGGCAGAAAACAGCAAAAGCAACAAGAGTACAAGGGAGGAGGAGGAGCAGAGAGCAAGACTACTACTCTTATGTTGTATGCAGGCTACTCGCCCTCGGGCGGGGGTAGCACTCACACCCATGATCTCAGCATTGGACCATGAATCAATCACAAACTCTAGAAGCCTGCCCCATGACTGGGTGAGCCTTTGGGCAGGGGGACATGCAGACACCAACCTTAACACCTTCCAAGAGAAGACTCAAAAAGTTATTGTAGCACCAGCCTTTGTAACAGCCTGCAACAAGAAGTAGTTCAAGTGTCCATCCAGAGTAGAGCACATTGCTGTATTTTCATCTGTGGAACACTATACAGAATTAAAAAAGCCACCTGTTATGTGAGATCACCTTGCACACAGAGGGAAAAACTCTAGACAAAAAGTGTTTTACTGTGCAAAAGGCATCCAGTCTGTGTGACAAGCAAGGAAAGAGCAACTGGGTGGTGGGAGGGAGGTCAGCAAAGGGCGCCTGCTGAGCACAGGTCACCACATTTGGTTTAGAAAAGGTGAGCTGGGTGTGTCTACGAGGTTGTGCTGACAACAGGCTGTGTGTGATCCCGTCTGTGGAGGCAGCATGCATTGGGAAGGACACCCAGCACCCCACAGAGTGGGATCCCAGCCAGGGCTATTGCTGTTCCTGGTGACTTCACCCCACAGGAGAGAGCAAATCAGGAGACTTCATCAGAAGGCTGTGGGGGACCCATCTGAGACCTGAAGATGGGAGAATGTGAGCCTTCTTTCAAATCTCAGACTGGGAAAGGAGGTGCATAGCACTGACCATGCTCAGTAGTGAGGGGCTTGTGACCAAAGGCAATTCAGGGATTTGAAGGAATTCTCCATCAAATTCCATGTAACATAAATACCCCATTCTCTGTGTGTTGACCCTTCAGACAAGAGCGGAATTTTTCTTTGTGGCTGACAGTCTCTGAAACTCTGGCGAGCTCTTCCACACTGAGATCATCTGCAGCCAGCGGGGTGGGCAGCTTGGCCCATGGTAGATGCTGAACACCTGTGGGCAGGGTGGTGGCACCTTGGTCTGTGGTCAAAGCTGAGTGTTAGGGGCACACATGATGCTGAGCAGGAGACAGGAAGGGAAGAGGAAATGCACACAGGCTTATGTGGCTTTGATAGTGAATTAACCCAGGGTCCCATTGTAGCATTTTAAGCAAAGATCAGCAGAAATGCCATTGACCAAGGAAAGCAAACCCATCTTGCAGTGACACCCTTGTGTAGGGTATTTTTTTGCTTTGTGTTTATTATCTTTCTCCCACTCAAGTGTTCAGTTCATCGGAAGAGAAGTACAGTCCATTTTATTTATCTCTACATCCACAGAGTTGATCCCACCTGGTTGTGTTAGCCTTATTATTCAGTGCATAGCTGTTAAGTTGTGGAAGGATAAATTGCTCTGTCAAACTATTTCCTCTCTGGATGGCAAGTTCCTCAGGTTTATGTCTCTAGCAAAAGACACGCATGTTACAACCATGCTGAAAACAGAATTTGTCTGTTCTTCTCTGCTTAGAAGAACAGTTTATGGTGGATCCCAGCCAGGGCTATTGACTTCTCATTTATATTTCTGTTGCCTACAGTGTTTTGGTGTGGTTTACCTGGTACCTATATTCTCTTTTCCACCCTTGGTTCCTCTGGAATTGAGAGTTTTTATTCACTAAGAACAGACCTCTGAGGACCACTCAACTGAAAGTGGAACGATAATCACAGTACCACTGCACTGGATACACTTGCACTGTGATATAAGCACAAGGGTGTGAACTGCTCCAAAGTCAAGGAAGATCACCTCAGTTCATCCCTGAACAAGGGAGTATCCTTCACACAGACCAAATTTATTCATTTCTGTCTAAATGACCATAACCTTTATTAATTCAAAGTTAGCACATTCTAGAACTCTTTCAGTGGATGCTAATACTGAATACTTAAATTTTGTGTAACAGGCCCTTTCAGATTGATTATCTTTTGAGTAAGTCAAGACATTATTTTGATGTTTGTATTGCGTTGGCATGCTTTGGCAGCACTTGATGGCCTTTCAACTGACGTGTCTGGAAATCTTCATCTATGACAAGCCTTGTGCTCGATATTTTCACTCACTAAACTTTAATGAATGGATAGAGAAAAGGTGGTATTTTTACTTTCCGGGCGCTGAACATATTAGGATTATGTAGGTTGGATATAATAGGAAAAATAAACTAAGTCAGGTTGAGAGGAGAATTATTACTTCACTATTGGAGGAGTCTGAAGGTTAATGAGTCGAGATGGGTCGAGTCCTCCATGGAGTGAGGGAGCCAGCTCTCCCCAGAGGAGACTCGAGGTCAGAAATGCCTGCTGGTTTCCCATCCTGGAAGCTCTGAGGTCCGTGGGCAGAGCTGAGTCACATGACCCTATCTATTTGTGAGTGATACTGAGTCACATGACCCCATCCATTTGTGTGAGGGGCCAGGTGGTCAGTTAAGGATCAGAGCAGTAGAATTATTAAGGAAAATTAAAAAAACGGATCTTGTCAGCGACTCAGAAGTGCCTGTTACAATGATCATTTTTTTCAATCTAACAGGAACTTAGATGTCACAGAATTAAGATTCTCATGTAAACTTCTGTCTGTGATACTGATGTTCAGTAATTCAGCCCAAGTAGCTTCAGTACCAACCTGGTCACGAAAAACTGGAATTCTTTTAACAGAAACGATTTCTATTTTACTTTTCTACTTTGTAAAGTGTACCCAAAGAGTAGTTTAATTATATTTCTAATTTTTGAGGATTGTATGAGTGCCAAATTGAAATTGAAAAACAAACTGTGGTTTTAAAAGGAAGGATAGGGAGGGAGAGGAAAAGAAAAGGAAAGAAAGAACTAAGGAGGGAGGGAGGAAAACCTGATATTTTAACAAAAATTGGAAGCTCATTGCTATTTTAATGGGAGGAGAAATGGACTAAAATTATCTTCTGTGTGTGATCAGAGTCAAATACTTCCCCCTGGGCTCTCAGTGTGTGTTATTAATCTTACCTGTCGTGACAAAGACAGTCCTCAGGTCTAAGATAGAGTCACTGTAGCTCAGGTCTTCACCTCAGTGACAAGAATGGCTCCGTGGCCTGGAACAGAGCCACAGCAGCGCAGTGCTGACTGAGGGACAGCGGCCTCAGCAGCAGAGCACGGCGTCCCCAGCCCGGGGCCAGCTCCTCCGAGCTGCAGCCTGCCATCCGCAGAGGTTAGCACTCCTCACCATGAGTCCTGGTTTTGACCCGGTTCTTTCAAATTTTTGACCTAAATTCTAGTCAGTTTTGTCTATCAAAAGCAAAAAGAAATAAGACAGATAAAAATGCAGACACCTCCCCAGTTCCACAGAGCCTTCCTCCATCTACAGCATGGGACATTACCTTCCAGTACACCCGAGTTCCAGACTGTGACATGAAGCCCCCCGAAAAGCAAACTAGAACATTAGAAAAAATGTGTAAGTTTGGGATTTCTGGAACTTTAATAGTTTTCCACTTAAATTTTTGGCTATCATGCACTTTAGCTAAGAGAAAAAAATAATGAGTTTTACAACATTCAACTTGCTTTATAACATATTACATAATGGTGTAAGCTCTATAAAGAAGGTTGTGTGCCATGCTGTAAAACTTATTAGGTCACCAATATTTCTGGTTTCATATTAAGAAATTAGAAATAATGGCTCAGATTAGAGTTACCAGAATTATTAAAAAATCCTTTCAATTGAATCAGTCATTCCCAAAGATATATTAATGAATTTGTAGCCTTAAAAAAGAAAAAAAGTTTCATTTAAACACTCACCTGAGGTGAAAGAAGTCATGTTAACATTTTAAGTTTTATGTGGACTTTCCATCAGCTAAAGCACTCTCTCTACTCCGCCTTCTGCTCTGGGTAAGCTCACCTTAATTTCCATTTTGTAGGCCCCAGTGTGGGAATGATTTTGAGAAATCAGACTTGTAGTCTGAATATCGTAATGACTAACAACGCTCCCTCAAATGTTATTTTAAGTTTCCAATATTTAAACTACACGGAGTCGTCTAAGGCCCACGGCATTTTTCATGGTACTCTTTCTCCTTTCCCTCAGCTGCTCTTTCTCTGCTTTCTCGTCACTTCTCAGTTTGTAGTTCCAGCCATGGAAAACTGGCCCTGGCAAGCTCTTCTGGGGTACCAGCTTGTGCTGAGACATCCCCAGGTTTATACCTGATACCACCAAATACAGAGCGCACCTCTTGAGGCTGGGAACTACGTGACATGGCCTAGAATTTTCACAGAAAAGGGACTGCAGAACTGGCCCTGAAAAGGTGAGGAGGAGAAAAAGCAGCAAAGATGAAAAGTGTTCTATGGTTTGTGCCAAATGTTGCTTCAGCTATTTGTGGTTCCTCTTGGAAAACCAGTGTTTCAGCAGGCAAAAGCTGAATCCTGACCTGGAATGTAATTTTCTTCCCTGCATGCTTTGGCTGTACAAGGTGAATGTTAACAGAAAAAGGGGAGTGTTAGCCTCTGTATTAGTCTCGTATACCTTGGAATAGAAGACTCTTGTTCCTACACTATCTTTATCCATCCATCCATGGGTTCAGCCATTCACCCATCCATTCATCTACCCTGTGCAGCCTGTTATTCATCCATCCACCCATGTGTCCATTTGTCAAATATCCAACCCCTCATCATCATCCCTCCATTCCCACCTATTCCTCATCCACCTGTCCATCCACCACTCGTCTAACTAACCAGCCGACAACTAATGCTTCACTGACTGCCACCGAGTTTTGATGTACTCCATACAACTATGTCATTGGCATATCTGATAGCACCTCTGACCACCAGAAGTCCACTCCACAGGACATAGGTAATGCAGATGGCAATAAAGCCAGAGCTACAATATATGACTGTGGAAATGCGATCCTAGTGAGAACTCTGGGGAAGTTAGGGCCACCCAATTGCCCAAAGAAATTCATGAGATGTAGACAAGTACTAAATAACATCCCATGTACATTCAGGCTACTTTATGACCATGGAGAATGCATGTATTCTTTCACATTAGGTCTCAATAGTGTTGATCTCCAAGAGATACCTTTATTTTCTGTGCTACTGAGAGAGAGGCCAACACGGACCACCTCAGAAAGGACGGCATAGAGCTGGGTGACCACATGTGGCCTCATGTGAGGGTTAGCAGTGGTAGCCCTAGAGCCCACGAAGGAGCAGGAGGTTCCCTGAATAGCTCGTCTTTGGCATGGCGTGTGGGAAGAACAGTAGCTCCTCTAAGAACTTGCTCTCATGGAAGCATACACCAGGGCTTCCAATTAGAATTCACACAGCCACTGAAACTCAAAACCACTATGCAGATACTTTATCTTAAGTGGGTTAGTGCAGTGATGTTTCCAGATGCATCAAACAGAAGCCCACTTCCAAAGCTCCCCCCCCCTGCTCAAGCCAACAGTGATTACCCAGCACTAGTGATCAAAATATGCATACCAGTTTTAGAGAAAATGCAATTAAGAGTTTGTCATCAGCTTAGAATCCATATTTTTAGGTATGTAGCCATATGCAATGAATGCAAGTGAAATAGTTATCTCCTATTTACAGTAACTGAATGTAGAACTCACGGACTATGAGTCTATGTAGATCTATGATGTGAATATGTGGGGAAAATTGTCCCTGAATACTGTATTCACTCACATCTACTGTGGAGTGTGCGACAGTCTCCTCTCCATGACTACCTCCTTCTCATCTGCCCCGTCCATGGCAACCTGCAGCCATGCACATAGACTCTGACCGTTGGTCGTAGTTTTTCAACAGCATCTTATGGAGAGTAATATTCCTTTACTTTCCATTTCTCAAACAAGTGACTTTTGATGCATAGTACAAGTATGGATGTATATTTTCTTGTCTAATGAATGGCTGTTTTCAGTGGGATGTGTGTTTTGACTTTTTAATGAGGTTTGCAGATGGATTTTAGGAAGCCATTCTAATCTCACTGATAGCATTGTGGGAAGTCTTCATTAAGACAGAAGTCTAAGTGCCATGGACAATCATTTCCAAAATTTGGGATCTATAATCAGCAAGATAGTTATATAACTCAGGACCACTAACAGTTCACAAAGGCTGATGGGGTCAAGTATCTTTTCAGGAATTTGCAGGACTCATCATGTGACCAGAAAGTCAGGAATGCCCCTCATGTGGGAAAACTCCTCCTTGGGGGACCTGGTGCGTGTGTGTGCAGGATTCAATCGCAGGTTTGTATGGAGCCAGTCCTATGAGCCAAGCTCTTGGCCAGATGTCCAGGCAAGCGTGGCGTGGGGGTGTGGTGGGCTAGGACTTCCTCTCATGGATACAGACTCTGGACATTCTGGTCAGGGACATGCTGCTCTTGCTGGGCTGTGCATTCCCCTGCTGTCAGGGCAGCATCACTCACTGGTCCCGAGACTTCCTGTGATAGAGGATGAATCCGCAGAACTCTGGAGCACTGAGCTGAGGACTGGAGAACAGCCCTGAAAGTGGGCCATCTCAGAGAATTAAGGAACATACTCAGGAGAAAAGATTGATCTCGCCAGGGAACGGAAACTGTCTGCTATTACATATAAGACTATAGTGTGTTTACAAGATTGTTACTGAATTTTCCCATGACAGTGTGTAAGCTTTTTCAGTGGGATTATCTTCTTTTCAAGCAAGGAGAGATAGATGTAATTTATTGTCTAAGTACCTATGACACACACAATTTAAATGTGCAAAAGGAACGAGGGCTAGGAATCACAGTAGGTTCCCTTGTGTCAGGGGAAAGGGGAGGGTTGGTAGTGGCCAGGAGTTCTGGAAAGACAAGATCAAAAGTGGCTGCACCTTGCCATCAGAGTGGAGGTCACCTTGCTTGTTTCAGCTCGGGGTCTGTCTGCATTCCCTTCTTGGGCAAAGCCATTAGCATGGGTCTGTTGGATGAGCACTGAGTACCTACTGTGTACAGCTTCTGTGGAGCTTCCAGATACCTACGCTTCCTTGGCCACACGGAACTGAAGACATGCTTCCACGGATGGGAAGAAACAGAACCCAGGCACTGGCTGTGCTCTGAGTGAGGCGGAATGCAGACATGACTCAGTTTCCTTGTGTCCTACGGCGTTCCTTCACAGACTGCCCATGTGAGGCCACAGATGGTCCTTGTTCTTCTGCAGTGTCCACTGTCACTGGTGGTGTGACCGTTCAGCCCCCTCAGTGTGATATGGAGAAGTCATGCAATGTCTGACTCTTGTACGCAACACCTTCTTGGGTTCTTGAAGGACCTTGGTTTTTCTTTGCCTTTAAGATTTTCCTCCAGCTCCTAAAAATCCCATAGAGCTTGCCTTATGTTTATTTTTATGGACCTACTTAAGTTGCATTCTTGAAGACGCAAATTAATTTTTTTTTTCTTGAAAATAAAACAAATTGAAGTTAAAACCAACCACATGTCTCAGTTTAGCCAGGCTGCCCTGAGATTCTTGAAAAATAAAAATAAGTGAATAAGTGCTTTTCAAAGTGGTATTTTAACCTCCTGGCAACAACTTAGCAGTAAAATATGATTTTTTATTATCATTTGAATGTGAGTTTGGGGACATGATTGAGGTTTTCCTATAATCAGTAAAAATGAGGAAACAACGTAAAAATGTTTGGGCAGCCTCCAAATAGAGAAAAAAAGTTTTTAAAGGTGAGTGAGTTAATGTAGCACATGTTATAATAAAAAACCAACAAAACGTAGCCCATATGGTCCCATATTCTGGCACACGATCTCAGCCATTCTTCAGGGAGACTTTATGGCCTACTTTCTGATCGAGAGTCCTAATTATAACACAAACACGGGGGAACCCAGAGACGGGCTGAGTAATTATCTAGCGACACAGCCTCTCAGGGTGACAGTGTACACCCGTCCCGGGCATTTTCCACTCCTTAAAAATTCTTTCTCTTTACAACGTGTGACACTGAGAAAAAAGTTTCATCACTGAATGCGGAGTCAGGTAGCAAAAAGCAGAGACTCTGGCTTCGTTGGAAGCAGTCTTTTTTCTGAGAGGTGATAATGTCTTCTGTTATTACTGCAGCACTTACTTAGACATCGCACTTATAGCTGCGTGCTCATTTTCAAAGCAACCGGGTAAAATTTAAGATAAGTTGAAATCTGTCCTTTGTAGCCCTTTGCTCTTCTAACTGAATCTAAAATGTGGTTAGTTTCATCAAAAGTGATGAAATCGCCATCACTGTAAACTAATATTTTCTATATTTCCTATTGAGCTATAGGCTCAATAGTTCATGGGCAAAAACAGATTTTGTTACCCATGAATGAAACATCACAAAGAGATTAAGTATTTGGAAAGAGATTTGTAAGAAGTCTTAGAAACTCATCACCAGTGTCTGTCGCATGCTCAGTCTGTGCTCTGAGGGCAGCAAAACGGTCCCTGAAGATCAGCCGGGTGCACTTCGAACCCAGTGTGGTCACGCAGCCCACAGTCTGCCAGATAGCACTGCTCTGCGTGGAGCATACCAATGTGCAAGGGCTCCTGTCATCCCAAAGGAAGGTGATAGAACCAGGGACAGGTGGTGGTAGATCCCAGCACTGAGGGTGCTCCAAGGGCCAGAGAGAAATCCACAGCACTTTCAACTTCCAAGTGCATGGGGAAGCTTTCCCAGGGGGAAGGCCACACTCTCCAAAGGCAATGGGGGACTGGAAGAGGGTCCCTGGGGGAGCCTGTTCCCACAACAGGTAGACTGGGAATTACTACTGTGCTTACTCAGAGTGACAGCAAGATGTATGTGTGTGTGTGTATGCATGTGTGAGATGTAGGAAGCTACCCTTAATGAGCTGGCTTCTCTTTCAGGGTGCTGGAGGCAGTAGGGACCCTTAGCTGGCAGCCAGCCATAGGATCAGGACAGCCACCAATATGCTATGGTGTTCTGGGTCCCTAAGCTGTGACACAGAGGAGATTAGGTGCACTTTCTACCTACCGTGTTCTCAACTTCTGAAGGCTTTGTGGAACCTGGACTCCACTGCCAGTGCAGAAGCTTCTTGTTCTAACTTAGAATGGAGGCAAACGGGGTGGAGTTGTCAGGAATACACTGAAACTCAAGGATGGCAGCTTAAGGTCAAGGCCAAGCTCTAGCAGGCAGTTATTTTCTCAGGGACAGTAAGGATCAATGGTTTATTGCCAAAAGCCACCAGCTGCAGGCCAGGTCTGTGGTCAAAGACCAATGTGTACATAGAACATTCAAATTAATCACTCCGTTTCCAATGAGTTTCTCACCTTATGTGGGAAACTCAGTGTTTGACTTTTTTCTTTAAAATTATTTTAATCTAAATATGTGTTAGATTTGAGTGTGGGAAACCTAGCTACATTTCCTCTAACAGTAGGAACCTGATAGAGATAGGATGGAATCACCTAGTTAAAACTTTATACAGAGCTGGCTCATCAGTAGTGAGTAGAATGCTCCCTGAGTGGCCCATAGCGCACCCTTCCAATGCTAAAAACACATAGTTTTCTTACACACCTGTATCTGTAAGAACATTCACCAAGTCAAAACCTTGTCAGAATGGTCCCATAGCAAGGGACTGAAAAGTGGCTGCATAAACAGGCGGTGCTGGAAGAGCTGGACACTCACCATTGGTGATGGAAGGCCCAGGCCACCGCTGTGCCCTTGCACCCACCTGCCTTTGTGCTTCTTTTGATCTGGGTGAGAAGGAAATGTCTGCATATGAAATAGCTTCTTCCCCATTCTATTGCATTTGAGAGTTGCCGACAGTGAAATCCCGACATACGCAAAGTAAAAGTCAGGGAATGCGATCAATGCCTTAATTCCTCAGAAAACACTACCACAGTTGTGTTTCTTTGGATACATCAGCTTTAGAGACCACGTCTGCAGATGAGTTGTCTCGGACAGGGGGCTCTCTGAGCACATGCAGTCTTGGGAGGGAGGCACAGAATGCTAAGCAATCCCACGGTGCATCTTTCCTAAAAATTCGTCCCCATGCTGGAGCTCTGTATTTCTTTTGGGGGTATTTTTTCTCCTTTCATAACTCAAAGCTGAATAGCATTTCTAAAAACCATCTGGAGGAAAACACCGTTAGCCTAACTCTAATGCAGAACTTTTAAGTTATGTTAAATTTTAGGCCTAAAGGTTTAATTTCCATGCTTTCTGCTTTTACGCAAGCCAGCCTCCAAATATTCGCTTAAACGCTCTCCTATGGTTTAATGTGTAGTAATTTTCACATTTTAGAAATTCATTTTCCTGAAAAATGTGTTTTACTGGTATTTCTAGGGTAGGGAGCAAGGGTGGGAGGACTAGATTTAAGAGAAAACATCAATTACAATTATAAAGCTCATTAGTATAATTTGAATAAAAAGGTATAAAATATTCCATATAAATTTGTTTTCCCATTTTCCCCTCATCTCATCACCAACGGTGAAGGGAGGAGTTAATAGTAAGGGTACGGATGGGATCTGTATTGAAAATATAAATGACAGTCATCTCCCAGTACCTGCGGGAAGTTGGCTCCAGGCCCCTCGTGGCTGTGGGCGTCAGGGACACTTGGATCACCACATAAAGTCTCCTCGTGTTTGTACATCAGCTTCACAAACTCTCCTGCATACTTTGCCAATTCTAGATTACTCCTAACACTGAGTGCGGTGTAAACACTACCTAAAGAGTTACTACACTGAATACTTTTTAGGAAATCATGACAAGGAATACGAGTCTGTTCACGTTCACTGCGGTGACACGATTTCTTTCTCTCCTCTTTTTGGTCTGCACTTGGTTGAATCGGAGGATGTGGCATCCACAGCTGCAGGCTCTGAGGCTGAGGGAGGGCCTGCATGGAAGCCTGGAAGCCTTGTGCTACCCTTGGAGGAATCAGTGTGGTTTTGCCTCCTGTTCTAACGCCAACGCCTGACCTGCCCGGGGCAGAAGCAGGAAGTGTGAGGGGCGGGTTCCCAAGATGCAGAGGGATGTGTCTAGGCACGCTGGGCCGCAGGGCCCACGGGCGCACTGAGGCATGCTGGGAATGTCGCCATCTCTGCCTTGCCTGGAACAGCAGGCCTGGCGCAGGAGCTGCTGAGGGCAGGAACCACCTGTGGAAGAAGAAAGCAGCAGCGGCCGAGGCCGGAGAGCCCCCGCCAAATGCTCAGAATACCTGATTCTGGCTCAGTCCGTTGACCGTACAACACGTTATACAGGAAATTACATTGGAGCATCCTCGGAATCGTTTACACTAAATTCAGAGGGGGGCGCACTTTTAAGTAAAAGCTCTGGAAACACTGGGAAGAGAAATCGAGTTAAATGGCAGGTGGATAGTGTGCAGTTCGGGCCTGGACGGAGCGGGGAGAGTGTGTGAGCCCCAGCCACTCTACTCCTCAGTCAGGAGCTGTGCCACAAGGAAAGCGCTGCCCACACCCCTCAGACCACGCGGAGGTCACGACGGAGGTCGTGACAGATGCGCCTGGGCTGTGAGTTCGCTCACCTTTTAGTGGGACATTTCCTGGGCTCCTTTTTTTCTTTCCAGAGGGCCCAGCTCCCTTTCAGAGAGCTGAGTGCTGGGCGGGGAGGCTGCAGTCGAGGTGACGCCTTAGAGGAGAAGGCCCCAGCCTGCAGTGACCTCACAGAGACCCTTGCTTCCTGGCAGGAATCTAGGTGGTAGTTCCTCGGAAAGGGCTGTGTGAAGGTGTTCCCCAGGCATGGCCCCGGGACTGCCAGCCCTGCCTGGAAACACTATCAGACATGTGGGTTCTGGACAAACCCAGACCTGGCAGGTTTCTCATGGAGCTGAAGCCGGCACTCTGCACCTGCCAGGCCCTCGAGGCTAGAGGGCTGGTGCTTCAGGGGTGAATGTCTGGGCCAGTCCAGGCCTGATTTTCTAATCGTGCCTTCGAGGGCCACCTCCTCACTTACCTGTGTCCCCATGAGGATCTCCGGGAAAGGGACTTCCAAGGCCTCCCCCAGGGCAGGCCCTGCAGCAGGTCCTTCAAGTCAGTCACTCACAGCGAGCAGCAACTCCAGGGCCCCACAGGGTCAGGGCCAGGGGAACCGTGTTACTGTCCCTGTCCTTGCTTTTAGCAGGACCCAAACCATCATTTCTGTCCCTTCTACTGTTTCTATTAATCCAATACCAGGAGAGGAGGCTTTTTCCCTGGAGTCAGCTGCACCTGTCACTGTTCAGACATAGCTCGGTCCCTGAATCCTGAACTTGGAACAGTTCGAGATGGAGCCGGACCTTTCCCAGCAATGTGGCTGCTCCTCTGTCTGGCTGTGTGACCAGCTGGGTGCAGTGTGGGAAGAACGGGTTCTTGATGTAGGCGATGACCCTGCGGGAGCAGCTCTGACCTGCACCTGTCCCTGCCGAGCTCCTGCTCCGGCCAAGGTTCTCTCCTGCGTATCTGACCTGGGCCCCAAGATGCACCAGATTCTGAGCCCCACATTTAAGTCTACCTGTCAGGAAGGAAGCCTCTCAGCCTCCCTTACACAGCACACCCTGAGCATCCTCTTTCACTTCATTCCCCAGAGTCATCTTTCTGGCCTCTTCCTTTCTCCACCCTGAGTCCAGCCTGCTTCTTCATCTTCACCTCCCGAATATCAGCATGTTAGCAGGCTTCTGCATGGGGATTTTTCACTGCAGGCTCAAACTCTGCACCGTTTCTTGACCCATCTACTTTCAGGGTGGGAACATGGGGTGAGGCTGCCTCCAGTGTGGTTCACCTTGGGCTAGGGCCTCATCTTAGATCCGGAGGTCCAAGATTCTGCCATCTGTCCATCCTATAGCTGTGGCTGTACCAGCAAAGTTGCTCTCTTCCTACCAGCTGTTTCTCAACCTGGAACTCTGGGAGCTTTCTCACTGGTCCTCACCATGGTGATGACTGCAGATACAAGGATTTTATAGACCCCACTGTCTTGGGGAAAGTCACAGCTTTGCAGATGAGCCATAATTTCATGAAAGACTCCTTCACTGAGGGGTGCACTGAGTTACCCAAAGAGCAGCTAAAGATGCACATTCCTCAACCACCTCACAGGCAAGATGGCTCGAAATGCCCTGATCAATTCCCAATCTCACCAAGCTGATGGGTCCCGAGCGCGGATGTCCCACTGATGCGGCCCCTACACTCCTGGGCACTCTGTGCAGTCATCTTGGCCATTGCCATGGTCCTGACGCAGTGCCACCTCTCCCACGACAGTGACACTTGACAGCTTACGACGGGGTTCACAGCCCACACCATCACACCCATGAGAACCTGTGACCTCACAGTCTGCATCCCAGCTTCCTTCCCCGCAGCTCTCCAAAGTACATCTACTTACAGCGTCCCACAACCACAGCAGAGCTACTGCGAGGTCTACACCCTAAGACTCCCCCACCAGCACTTCCGCCTTTGCAGGCTGAGCCAGCTACACATGGCCTGGTGGCGACCACAGTGATGAGTGTAGAAGTGCAAAGATGTTGAACTTGAAGGTGAAGTGTCTGACCTTGTGAGAACACAGAGGAAAGACTCGGAGTCCTGGTCATCAGCACCTTCTCTCCCCACACGATTTAGCTTGTTATTATTCTGTACATACTAACATTCATGTGGCTGAAGCAGAACACAGAATGCCAATTCTAGTCCGGATTTTGCCACAATTAGTGTCCTGGCCTTGGTCAACTAGCTCTTTCCTGCATGGGAACCTCTCTTCGATTCTGAATGTTGTCAGGAGCGCAGCACCCAGTGGACACCTATAGTGTCACAGGCTCAGCATCTTATTCTTACCAAAAGCCCAGGCTCCGGGCAGTGCTCTGAGGCACAGCCTGGGTCTCTTTGAGGCGTGCGTGTCTTACCATCACTCATTCCTTCCCTGCCAATATAAACTGGTGAACGTAGTGCTGGATTCTGCAATCAATGAGGTCACTATGCTAAAAGAAAAATAATCACTCATAGTTGATACACTTTTCTGTGTCTCTGGCTGAGTGTTTTGGAGTGTGTATACATGTGTAGTCATAAGGATACACATGCATATGTATGTACAACAATTATTACAATTGGAATTTTCAAGTGATAGAGTTGTATTTTTTTCCCTATTTCTTGGGGAATTGGGGAAGAGCAGGACAGAACTATTGTTGTGCAAGAGGTCCACCCCGTGATGTGACCACTCATTGAGTCCAGATGTGGACGGCACAACTTCCAGAGGAGGAAACCAGGATTCCAGGAACCACTTGGAATCAGCACAGCACGTGAGCCGAGGGGTGGGAAGGCACATTTGGCCAACTCCTACACAAAAGGACATGGCCTATAAGCACGTTGTCCCCTTCTCGGACCCAGGTCCCTGAGCTGTGGGGAGTAAGTCCCCTCTGAGACTCTCTTGCCTACCTGCCATTCCAAAGTATTTTCATTCTATTTTTAATACTTTCCTACTTAAAAGAATAAAATGAAGAAATTGTAAAACTGTTAGCGCTATTGGACAGGAAGGGAGTAGAGTACACCTGATGGTACAATCATTTGCCACGTGCACTCGCAGGGGTGCTCTGGGAATCAAGAGGCACCCCGCAGGGATGGCGCTGTGTGGAAGCAGTGGCAGCTATGGCGCCGAAGCCATCGTTCACGGGAGCGGCTGGTCCTGGGTATCTGAGTGCGAACAACCTCAGCCTGTTTCTCTGCTGCCCTTGTTTCTAAGTCCTGTTGCTCTTGTACATTTATTTATTTACTTTTGGTATCAGGAATCAAACTCAGGACCTTGCACTTGCCAGGTAGGCGCTTGTGCCACTGAGCTATCTCCACAGCCCTTGTACATTTATTTCATGTCCAAAGTGCTTTGGAGATCAGGGGTACATTTTATGCTGCTCTTCCACATCTAGAGTGTAAGTTTCCCACACTCACTTCTTTTTCCTTTTTCTTTGAGGTACAGAGCATTTCATTTCTAATGTTTTCAGGTTTAATTTTGACTGCTGGGTTTGCAGCTCACAGTGCTCACCTTCTTCATGGGGAGTGGGCGCAGGTCCAGAACACAGCTTCATTCCTTTTGCATCCCCTTTGCCTCCTCCCCTTCGCTCCTCTATCTCTTGGTTCCTTTCCCTTTTGTGAAAGATCTATCTTCCTACTTCCTAGTATTGCTCATTTATTTTGTTCTTTGTTTATACTTTAGGTTTCTTGTATGAGAGAAACCAGGCAATTTTTAAGCTCACGTGACTGATTTATTTCACTTAACATTATGGTTTCCAGCTGCCTCCATTTACCTTCGCATGACTAGAGTTTATCTTTCTTTATGGCAGAGTAATTATCCATGGCATATGAGTATCACATTTGCTTCATCCACTCATCTGTTGATGGACATATAGGGCCACTTCTGAAATTTAGCTATTATGACTTCTGCTTCTATAAACATGAGTGTGCTTCTATCCCTCTAATATAATGTCTTTACTTCCTTTGGGAAGATACCTAAAAGGAGAACAGCTGGACTGAATGGAATTTCTATTTTTAGTTTTTGAGGGCTCTCCATACTGAGTTCTATGGTAGCTGTATTAATTTACATTTCCACCGGTAATGTTATTTTTAAAACTCTTGGTGAGTGATCGCAGTGGGCTGGAGAGTGTGCTGATGTAGCTGCACGTCATTCTGGAGGACAGGTGCCCTCCTTGTGTTTACGGAGTCACACCAGATAGATAACTCTGAGAAACATTGGAACATGCTCATGAGGACGTACCACAAACACGTGTGCCTGGCAGAATCTTTGTTGAAAACAAAATACGAAAATATCTTACACATTCCAAATTATGAGATTGGAGAAATATGTTCTTGTTTTTCTACACAGTAAAATGCACTTTATCAAAAGTTATAATAGGATTTATTTACAAGGGCACTTGATAAAGTTAATACCTTCTTAAGTAAAAGGATAGCAGGTTGCTGAGTGATACAATTCTATTTTTTGTCCAAAATGTCTTCATGTGTTTGCAAATGCCAAAGGAAGGAAGCACATCAAAGTTCTAACACTGTATTTCTCTGAGCGGTAGAATTATAGATTCTCTGTGTTCATTCTCTCCTTTTGCCCTTGTGTATCTTTCTTTTTCACAATTTTGTCTACACATCTGGTTAATTGAGTTATATTAAAATATCAACAGTGATATCAGAGAGATAAATTATCATAAACTAAGACTGCATGCAACAAAATTTTAGGAGTAGCGCATACTGCCTCATCATAAAGGGCATCTTAGGAACAAAATTTTATCGCCCTGAAATTCACATATTGAAATCCTGTCCTTCAGAATTTCAGAATCTGTCTCTCTATGAAGAAAGGACTGGAAGTAAACCAAGGTCACCAGGGCAAGGTTGGCCTTCATCTAGTGTGGCTTAGAACACAGACCTGTGCCAAGGGATGACCTGGTATCTCAGGGAGAGCAGTGTCTGTGAGCCAGCACTGAGGCCTCGGGGAAGACAGTGGTCTCTTGGTCTAGGAGTTCCTTGAAGAGTAGGCAGAGTAAAGAGTGTTGGTCAGACACTCAGTCTACAGTGCTGGTATACAGCCCTAGCAACCACTCCAGGGCCTGAATTTTAGTAACAAATCTCTCCTGGGTTAGACCTTCACATATTATATCCTATTTCACGTCTATCCTTTGAACTTCGTTATATAGATGGTTCATTTTTTAGTTCATCGGATAAGAAGGAAATAGAGGTACACAGATCTAAACATAAGAGGATCGCTTTCTGCACCCACAGGGCCAAAGCTGGAGCCATAGACCCACACCAGGCCACAGTGATGAGCTCCGCCTGGGGGTCCCCTCTGCCAAAAGTTTCCCCAGCCTCTTCTCCTTGAAAGTAATGTTTGGAAATCAGGTCTTTGCTAAACTATTTCCAACTTCCATACCGTATTTCCTGATTTTCATTGTCTCCTTGTCTCTTGCTTACATAGTGAAGAAATTTGCACCTACTCAAAATATCCAGAAAGAACTGAATGGTACGTTTCTTTGTTTATTTTTTGGCATCTTGGCAGTGTGATATTGACAGTCCTCTGAGGAGGCCATTTTTCAGGACCCTTAAGATCATAGACTCCAAGCAGATGGAAGACAGCCACAGCTCATTTGCTTTTACTTGCCAATGGCTTGTGATTTGTTGGTAAGCCACCCCGAGCAACCCTTTCAATATAGAGGGTCACACTGGTTTCTGAAGAGATAGAATTAGCTATTTTTTAGGGGAAAATACAGACTTTACCATCTACTGTCCCAGCAATAGGACGTTCTGGCTGTGAGGGCCAGTTGCTTTTATGATGCTCTCCTCCAGAAATGTGACTTACCTGTGTCAGAGCCTCTCTCCAGAGCCTGAGTGAAATGACACTCGTGGGTATCCAGCAGCTAGGAAGTTAGAATCAGTCGCAATAAGCCAATAGAGAGCGAGCAGCTCCTCTGTTACTGACATGACAGTGGTCGGTTATGGAATAATATCTCTCTGCAGAAATTAGAAATTATAAGCATAACGGCCCTCCCTAAGAGGAAGGATGATGGCAAATTGTTCTAACAGAAATAATTTCTTTTCTATTTCATGTATACGGTGCCCATGAAGAGTGACGCTTCCCTCTCTGTCAATCTTTTATCCGGCACCAGCGCCGCTTCCCCAAGAAAAACGGTCAAGACGACTCTCCAGACCCGCATTTCCTCCGAACTTTTATTATGCTGCTTGCCAAAGGCCACTGTGTTTCTATTGTGCAGAAACAAGATGGCGAGGATGTATCCACAGCTGAACTCCACATGACAAGGCTGCTAATTTATAGGTGGGGGAGGCTGGTGCGGCTGTAGTTCTTGGGCTGATAATAGCCTCACTGATCACCACCTCGGAGGAGGCGGTTGCTCCACATCATGCAGCCGCGTCGAATGCGAGGCGGCCCGAGCAAAGGTGCTGTGCTCAGCCATAATTTAAAGGACTATGACATGAAGAAAGTGTTATGATGTTTAACTTATAGGGCATCCAAATGTCATAGACCCAGCAAGTCCCTATTAGCAATAACTCAGGCTCTCTGAAGGGATTTGACATTCAAAACTGATGAGCACTGTCCCCGGGGCCTGCTCCGACCCAGTCTCGCCCAGGCCACTCAGTAACCGGAGTGGCCCAGGGGTCAAACCGTGATCGCCCTCTTCAATTTAGAAAGCAGCTTCTCCCTGGCTGCTGGGCTCTGACACTGCACAATAAATTTCCCAAAGAGCATAAAGAGCCATCTAGTGTATATCAAATCAATATCATTGTGGCTTGCAGCGATATCTGAGGCTACAGTTCACAAAATAAACTAGGCCAGGGGCTGGATTTCTGCCCTTGGCAATCAATCAGGCTCCTGGGTCATGGATTTTAGTGTAAATTAACACACCAGAAGCCAGCAGGCTCCCCAGACGACGCTATCATACAGGATGGCTTTTTTTTCCCCGTAAACTCGATTTCATTGCTTATGTCAGGATGTGTTGTTACACTAAAGAGAAATAATAAAACTCACTGATTAGGAAGGGGACATAAATGGTAAATAAACATTAATAGTCTTCTGGAAAATACAGAGAAAGTCTACTGAATTAGGCAAACCGTTATGGAGCACGAGGAAGGAAAGAGTCCACGGAAACCGACTTAGGGATGTGCTGTTTTCCTAGATGAGCTCCTCAGGTAGGGCATCTTAATCCTTCCAGATCCCCATGTGGAGTGATGGAGGAATGGCCCTTCTGTAAGGGAGGGCTCCTCCAGTTTCCAGTGCTATCTGTGTATGCCAGGGTCCCCCAGATGTTCCCACAGCGCCTTTTCTAACAAGCACAGTGCTCCCCCAGCTGTCACAAGGTAACCCCCCAAGTCTCAACTCTGAAAATGAGCACCAGTCCTCACTCTGCTTCTTTGTTGAGCAAGGGGAGATGACCATGCTCTACTGGGAGGCACCCAAATACTGCACAGGCTAACTTACAGCATGCAGCTGTGTATGTACCCCTGTGAATTGAGGCAGGCTTAAGGGAAAAACCTGCAGGTTATACAGAAGTTTGCAAGCACCGAGCTGGGTTTCAGAAAAGAGAGTCATCTGTATTCACTTATTTTGAAGGAATAAAACAGCCTATCACACAACTCGCCATACTTCTGATAGCATTATACAGTCTGTCAAATCAAATTGCACATATAAAGCGTGATACACAGTGCATTTTTCCCCTGTAGCTTAGAAGGCAGAGTATCCGAGACTGGATCAATAGCAAAGTAGGGTACAAATATCTGAATTAATACTATTCATAATTAATCCATTTTGAAACTTCTTAAAATGCATACCACTGGCCGGCCGACATTTCTTTGGTGTCATCCTGACGGGTTTCTTGATCACAAATAGCAAGCAGTTAAATTGGAAATGGGCCACCGAGTCACCACCTCCACCTGAGTTTTTCACAAAGGACACCAAGTCCTGCCCACATGGGGGTGTGGACAGACCCCTGAGCACAACACGAACATGGGACCACTTGATGAGCATTGTCAGGTGTGGAATGGAAAGGTAGGCACTGCTTATGGCCTTCCATCAAAGGTGGATTTTTTTTTTTTTACAAAATGGTGATTTGTCTGGATTATTTTAGGTGAAGACACACTGTTGTGATTTGGGGTCTTGCAAGGGGAACAATATAATACAGGACATATATTTTATAAGATTATTTATAATAGTCATCCAAATAATCATTTACAAAGTGCAGGAAATCTGTCCATGCACTAAAGACCAAACAATCCAGCTGAGGGCCTGGATCCCACACCAATGTCCCACATGAGTCCAGCTGAAGACCTAGAGCCCATAACAATGCCTCCCACGAGTCCAGCTGGAGGCCCAGAGCTCATGACAGTGTCTCGTGCAGGCCTATTGTTATAGATTTGTGCTGGGAAGACCCAAAGGTCAGTGGTGGAAGCTAGAAAGTCTATACCAGTGAGACAAAAGTTCTGTGCTAGCAGGCAGAGGGACCTGCACTGGAACCAGGAAGTGACACTCAAAGTAAGAACCAGAGCTCCCCCAAGAAGTACCACAGCTATCCTCAGCAACAGTGAGGTCTTGAGTTTCTCCAATGATGAGGAAAGCCAAGTTCCCATCAGGAAAACCAGTGTGACAAGCTTCTCCAAGAGACTGAGCAGTGCACCATCTTCCCCTCCAGAACCAGGAAGCGATGCTCAAAGTGAGGACCAGAGCTCTCCCAAAGTGAAATGAAGCCATTCTCACAAACAACAAGGTCCCAAGCTCCTCAGATGATGACAACAGCTGAGTTCATTGGAAAGCCAGCATGATAAGTTCCTCCAAGAGAACCAACAGATCCTCACAGCTTCTAACAGCACTCAACAGCTTCTACCAGCTCCCAACAGCCTTTCTCAACTCCTAACATCCTCAAAACTTCTTCCTTTCCAGTTCTGCCTCTTATGCTGGGGGCAACAACCCTCAGCTGGGCCTCCCACACCCAGCACCATGCTGATTCAGTTTAGCTGGGTGTTACAAGTTGACCACCAGTTGTCAACCCACCACATGCACTTTATCTATTTGAGAATTCTTGAGACTGTCAGAGCAAATCACAATAAAGAAACAGCACAACAAAATTACAAAGGTACAGCAGATAAGGTCCTTGTAGGAAGAGTTTAAATAGAGAAAATCCAGCAGGAGGACAGCTCTGTGGTCCATGGCTGCCCTTCCATCACCCATCAGCTGAGAGAGGTTCACTCCCTGCAAAAGCTCTGTGATCCACACTGCTGGCCACAGCTCGTATCTGCATCAAACTCTGAAGCCACTCTGACTTCATGGCTTTGGCCTGTTTGTTTACTACAGATTCACTGTAAAGACACATGCTGCATGAGGGCAGAATCTAGTCTGCTCAAATTAGAAGGTGAGTGTCAAAAATAAGGCCTGAAACAGCTTAATTTTGGTAACAGAGAAACATATGGGTGAGTTTAAATTGCAGAATAGCTTAGGAACCATGTCAGTACAGACGGGATTTCCTTAGAACAGAGTTCTAAAAATACCAAAACCAACCCCCTCCAAACTCCACAGCAATAATAATAAATTTATACTTGTAGACAGCCTATCTTTAACTCCACTGAGTCACAGAACAAGGACTTGGACTTAGTCCCAAGTCAGATGACAGAATGGGCTGAGACCAAAGCTAAATCCAGCCCAGCCTGTCCTGATTTCCACCCTGTAAGACACACTGGAACGAGGTCCTGTAGGTCTTCCTTGCGTATCTGCCACAAAGAGGAGCTGTGAAGGAGGAGTACAGTGCTGTTTCTTGTTTCTAGCTCTTGTAGCACAAGGGGTCGGTGGATACCCCTTAGAGGTGTTTGTGCTGGGGATTGTGGCCTTTGCCTTGCTTTAAAGAAAAAAGAGAACAAAAACAGTGTTACCATGCATCTCCACCCCTGGGATCTGGCTGCCTCTTCAGCATCCTAACCAACCTACTGAGCTGACCGACTGTTTTTTAGCTGGACTCCTTGACCGTAATGGTGGTTCTGGCACTGTGGAGACACAATTCCCTGGAAAGTGCTAGCTAAAGGACTTCTTAGCATAATGCAGAGCAAACAATTAGCTGATTGATCCGGCAGAGCTGTATTTTCATTTTTCTAACAGCAGCTTTGGCACCAGATGGAGAATGTTAAACAATAATGCTCTAAAACAGCCAAGGGAAAGCCATACTGCTGGACTGGTACCTGTTGGAAGGCATCTCAGAGGAGGAATCGTGTCAAATACAGAGTTCTGTTTTATAACAACAATTTTAAGTGTCATTGGAATTGCATCTTTCCCTTTTGCTTGATTTTTAATCATTTACTTAATTATTTTTAAATAATTTATGTTTTATTAGTATATGTAATACATTAGTATACGTAATACATAATTATCATAGTCACCATGGGAAATTTGTACCTGCACATAATATTTCTTAATTCTTTTTTCTCCATTCCTTTTACCTCTCTTCAACCCTTGTCTCTTCCCTTTTGCAAAAGCTCTATTTTCATTTCTATCTGTCTTTCTTGCATAAGGCACATGTCCCACAGAAATCATCTCATAACCCTGAGAGTCTTCTGGAGCTTCTGGAACAATAGCATGAAGAGAGTTTGATTATAATGTGTGGGAGATGGGCATCCCCTGGACCATGGGTAGCATCACGTCCTAGGAATGGGGGCTACAAAGGCATGGGTGGATGAAGGCAGTGGTCTTGCAAGTCCTGACCTGCGAATCCAATGAGCAGAGTCCTACAAGAAGTCAACATGGGAAATGGAAGCAAAGTTGCTGAAAGAGCTACAGTGAGCAGGAAGAGAGGGAGAGTGGTGTCTTGCTTTTCTCATCGTTCAGACAAAACAACTGGCATCCAAAGTTAAAGAGGAAAGGTTTATTTTGACTCACAGTTTGTAGAGGTTTCAGTTCATAGTCACTGGCTCCAAGGCAGGGTGCCATGGCACAGGGGCATTGCAGAAGAGAAGCAGCAGCCACAGAAAGCACTAAACCACATGCAACCAGAGCAGCTTTTTTCTGCCCCTTTTATATTCTATGTAGCTATCCAGCTTAGGGTGGGTGCCAGATCAATCAGTGGGCTAATTGAGTAATCACACACTCTTAATTCCAGGGCCTTAATCCTAGTATTGCCACCATGAATCATTCACACGCTGTAGATCCAGCCAACTCTGAGAAAACCCCACCTATAATTGTATGAGGCTTGGGGAGGATGTCTCAACATAAGCCATAACATTCTGCCCCTAAGCCTGTCAAGGACTCATGCACATACCTTTATGCAAAAGCCATTTAGTCCATCCACAAGATTTGCTAAAATTGGAACAGTTTCAGCATTGCTGAGAAGTACAAGTCTGAAGTCTCCTCTTAGATAGAAAGCACAATCTTAGGCGTGAGTCCTTGTACAAATAAAAAGAAAGTTAAACACTTCCAACATTCAATGGCACAAGATAGACATTTCCATTCCAAAAGGTACAAAAACAGGATAGAAAGAAATGGGAACAAGGTAAAACGCAGCAGGACAAACATTGAGCCTTATAATTCCATGTGCAGTATCTAAGGCAATCTGTGGCAAGGTGTAAACACCAAAGGATTTGCATGGCTTCCTTCTAGCACTGCCTGTGGTCATAGCTCCCATGGCTTCTCTCTTTGGCCCACTCTGCTCCTTCCTTGCAGCTTTTCTGGAATGGTCCACATTCCTGGCTTCTTCACACTTCTGGGGTCTCCACTGGACTTTCAGCTTCACACTCACAGCTTCACACACTGCCTTATCAGAGGCACGCTGCCTGGCCTCCCAGGCCTTCATCGGAAATCTGGGTGGAAGCCTTCCTGACCCCGTAATTTTTATATCTTGCATGCACCTAAAACTAGCACCACATGGATGATGCCAGAGTCAGCTGCCAGCTGGAGAAGATGCCAGGCTTCCTTCTCTTAGCTGTAGAGGTCCAGTGCCTTGAGTCAAATCCCAAGGAACAACTTGCCTAAACCACTGCCATTCTGCAACATGGTGCTCTTGATTTTCCTCCCAAAGCAGAGTCTTCCACATTTGCAATGTTGTGGTAAAGCCACTTATTTAACTGAGTCACTTGCAGAGGTCAGATGCAGAGACAAGCAAGTATACTGGTGGCCAGCTGTGGGCACCCAGTACATGACTGAGCACTAACCCTGCAGGGCAGGAGAGGAGAATAGTTATATAATTTTAGTTCCAGGTCTAGAAGGGTGATGCTGATATGATTTGGTGCAACTATAGAAATACTACAAAGCCTGGGCTTAGCTTGTGACAAAGGAATAAAGGTGTTTGACCTTTTATGTAAGGGACAAGTGGTCTTATGACAGAGCATAAGGTGGTATTGTGTTAGGTAACTATGACAACAATTACAAGAAACAAATTTAAGGAAACAGAAACTTAAGCTTTAAAATGGCGCTAAAACACAGAATGGCATTGGTTTAGTTTTCATTCCCATATCAGCAACTCTAAGGCTGCAAAGACTGGAGACCCACTGGTTCCTGTGACCTCCTCAGGCCATCTCTCTGTTATCCTCTTCTGAAATACTTGAGTTTTTCTTCCTACTCTTTCCAGTGACAAATACCTCCTTGTAACTTTACTGGAGCTTTCTTGGCCAAAGTTACAACATTCTGAATCATTCTGCTAGGCTCTTTGATCTTGAGTCTCAACATAAGTCTGATTAAAAGCCCCCATCAGTAGCCACGTTATGGCTCTGACATTAGACTGCCATGAAATTTCTTCTGCAAGATTAATTTGTCCACCACCCTTAATCTCAGTCTCATGCAAAGTGTCTGGACACTAGTAAAATGCAGACAAACTTTCTGATAAGCCATAACACACATCATATGGAGCCCAACAGCCAGTACAGTCCTTCCCAGCAGAAACCTCCAGAGCCTAGACTATACTGATATCATTTCTATTAGCCTTCTGGTCTTCTGAGCTCTGACCATAATCTCTCATTCAGTACAGCCTAAGGTGTTCCAGCTCTACTTTTTCAACTAACAGTTACAAATCTTTCCTAACTCTTTTCCTTCCCACAAGCCAGTTCCAAAAGCTGCTAAAGTACATTATTAGGTACAGTCACAGCAATAACCCCACTTCTCTGGTACCAAAATCTTAGTTACTTTCTCATTGTTGAGACAAAATACCTGATACCCAAATTTAAAGGAGGAAAAATTTGTTTAGCTTACACTTCGTAGAGTTTTTTGTCCATAGTTGGCTCATTCCAAGGCAGGGTGGTATGGCAGAGGGACATTGTAGAGGAGAAAGAGTTCATGGTGGGCAGAAGACAAAAGGTAGAAGGAAACAAACAGCAAGTCCAAGTGATAACAGCTTTTTTCCTTCTTCTAAGATATAACTAGACATTAGTGGGCTCTGTGGCCCAGAGGGACTGAAAATGGAGCACAGCACACTTTGAGCCAGGAGGCAGGGTGTGGAGCACATATGGTGACATGCAGAGAGAAGCACTTAGGTTTTCTCACTCCCTAGCGACTGTGCTGCTCAAGGTGGGGAATGGTATAGCTAGAGCCAAGGCTTTCTCCTGCAACAATGTCTCCTCCAGGCTCCACCTTCAGCTTTACTCACTTTAAAGGTCTGCACCTTCAGATTCAATCATTTCATGATTATTTAGATTGCCACAGATGTTTGGAGCACAAACACTTGATTGTAGCATCCATAGTATTATTGAAAATGCACCTGTGTGGTATTTCAAAGGTAAAATGAAAGTCACACACTTAAGCATATCATCCCTTATTTTCATTAGTGTCAAACCAATTGGAGCAATTTTTAGTATATTGATTTATCTACTCCCATACTGTAAAGAAAAAATATTTCAGGTAGAGCTGTGGATGTCATCTGAATGGAAATATATGCATATTCTGAAACTTACAGGGTCTGGATAAAACAGCAAAGATCACTTTACCATATTAGGTGAGGATGGTATGCTCCGGATTTAACTGATCTGGTTTTCTATAGAATGTCCTAATTTCCAAATTTCTTCCTGGAAAATATTTATACTTTAACCTAATATAATTAGAGACCACTGGGCGGAAGCATCATATAAGTTGGCTTTCATTTAAATTTCTGCATAATATCGCTCACATTTTCTAGGTAGTAATTAGATGCATTAAGGAAGAATGATTCCTTGGGGGGCTTATTCTGGAGATTTTTCATTCAAATTTATGTCAAAGGTCACCCAGGGTGGGGCACCATGAAAGTCACTAAGGGAAATGGTGAATAAAAGCTTGTGAAATGAATCAACGGTCATGGGCCAAAAATCTGAATTCGAGAGGGTCTACACAGAATATTGATAGAGCAGAACCTTGCATTTATGCATTTCTGGTATTGAGGGAAAATAAGCGTATTAATTCACTAAGATAAATATAAGAACACAAGTTGGAATAAAAACTGTATAATTAATATCAGATACAGGATTACCAACATAATTTCAGTACAAAGCTGGAGGTCTGCTGAAGATGATCGGTTTTAATTTTTTTTTGAGACAAGCTCTTACTAAATCACTCACTAACTAGGCTGAGCTTGTTTGTGATCCTCCTACCTCAGCATCCCAGTATGCTGAGATTATGGACATGTGCTCATCTTAGAAGTGATTGTTTTGAGGGTTCCATTTTATTTAGCTGTCCTAACCTTTCTGAGCTGTGGGTCCCTTTCACAGATGGGGTGTGTATGATGCTCAGGATCAAGTCCAGGGTTACACGCCCAACCCACTAGAAAATCTTTTATGTTTATTCAAAAATAAGTGCCAGAGACTTTGTGATATATGTTTTGCTTTATAATCTCAGTGCATCTTAAATGCTATCTTTTAGTTTTCCTTTTAGAATTATTTATGTCCAATGATCTCTTAAATTCACTCTGTTCAGTTGACATGTTTGAATCAATTTCTTTAAACTGAGTTTTCATTAAAGGTAGAGTCCTAATTTTCTGAACAATCTTTTCAAAATTCAATCCTTTTTCTTATATCCACGTGATATAAAAATAATATTTGGAACAATAATTTAAAAAATTGTCCAAAAAATACTATTTCCAATAAAATAATGTGTGCTGAGAACATAATGTCCAAAAATACTATTTCCAGATTTAGCAAAATAATGTCCAAAAATACTATTTCCAGATTTAGCAAAAAAAAAAAAGCAGATTCCAATAAGTTGAAATGTCAAGTAAACAAAATACTTTCAGTGTAAATAGTTTCAAACATTGCACAGGGCACATTCATATTAAAATATGAAGCTGTTCTAAAATTTACATTTAATTGAACATTCTGTATTTTTCTGAGAACCCCAAATAAAACGTTTATTGTTATTCTTCCTAACATAACAGTAGAAAAAACAGGTATCAATATATTACCCTTTTTACTTATTTTTTTAAACATTGATCAGCAGTTTATCACTGTGTGATACCTAAATTTCAGTGTGAATTTCCAACTCTGACACACACGCTTTGCAAGATAAATAATAAAATATTGTATATGGAAACAGCTTGGGGTAGAAAGTGGGGGGTGTTTGTTCTCAGCACACATGTACAGAACTGGATCACAGCTGGTTCTCTGTACAGAGTAGCCAGAGGCAAGTCCTCTCCTGAGGGGAAGTGGTGTCCTGAACTCGTCCTAAACTGGCTGGCTTGGTCTGGAGATAATTGTGGGGACTGATTCTTATGTCAATTTAACTGGGCCACAAATACCCTTATATTCAGTCAAACATTACCCTGCATGTTTTTTGGGGGGTGTTTTTAAGCGAGTTACTTCATTTGTTTGTTTGCTTGTTTGCTTGTTTTGAGATTGCAACTTTTTCATTCTTTTTTCTTGGTATGAAGAATAATGAGTTTCACTTTGATAGAGTTATATATGCACATAACATATGTTGACCTTTTCATCTCCATTACCCCCACTTGCCCAACCCTCCCCATAGTTTCAGTTTGGGCGTTTCAATGTGTGCATTTTGCTTATATACAAAGGCAGAGCAGACTGTCCTTGCAATGTGTGCAGGTTTTGTCTCATCTGTTGCAGACCTGGATGGAATAGTTGCCCCTCCACTGTGTAAGAGGTAACCCCTTGCCTAATTCTCTTCAGCTGGGACATGGGTTTGCCCGCCTCTGGACTGAAGCAGACACCTCAGCTCCCCCGTCAGCAGCTTGCCAAGTGCAGATCTTGGGACCTGTCAGCCTTCACTACAGTGTGAACCACTGGCTCACAGCAAAGCTTGTCCTAGTTTGTGGAATAGGCATGTTTAAGGACCAGAGCAAAGCCATCCTCATGTGACTGGGGGTGGGTTTTGCAGCTGGGCTCCCCAGGTATCCCCAGATGAGAAAAGGGCTGGAAGCCACACAGTCAGTGGGTTCAGGTTGCTTTCTTCCCTTCAGCTCCCCTAAGTCAAGGGCAATATCTGGGGAAAAGAAGATCATCTCTTTAAGATCAAGAACTCACATCCCTGACTGAGCTGTAGGAGAGATTACCTCAGTACTGAAGGAGGTCCGCATTCCAGCACACAGCCTTCGGGAAACTGCACCTCCAAGGCCTGTGCACATGCAGGGCATATATCCCCCTAGAATCAGCAAGGAAGGCGTAGTGGGGCTCTACTCCGATTCTCAAGGACAGCAGCAAGGACCACAGAGGCAAAGCCGCACACCTGCATTCTCAGTGAGCCATAGAAGATCTGCATGCTCTGCCAACACCATGTGCTTGATATCCCTTCTCCAGTCTCACTCCATTTGCAAAATATGGGGTGTGTTGTCTGCCTTCGTCAGTAGTGTGTCAGCTGTTCTTTTTTTTTAGTATTGCTCAACTGTTTTATAACACAGATGTTCCCAAAAAATCTTTAAAAGGGGTTCATGATACTAAAATCATTCTTTCCTTCATATGACCATATAGTATCATTATAGATGTGATAGTTAATCTTGAATGTCAGCTTGATTGGCTTGAAAGCTACTGCTTATGTGTTTAGTGGTGCATCTCTGGGTGTATCTGGGAGGGTCATGGGGGAATGACTTTGGGAACTATATTTGCCCCCCCCACTTCCTTTTCTCTCCAGAGCACTTTGGCTATGCTATTTCCTGGAGGCTAGGAAGCAAGCAGCTCTGCTCTGCCATGCCTTTCGTCCATGATGCTTCTGTCTTCTGGTCAGCCAGCCATGGACTGAGATCTGTGAAACCATAAGCCAAATAAACCATTTTCTCTTTTAAATTGTATGTGTCAGGTATTGTGCCCTTACAGTGGAAAGCTGACCAATACAATAGTGGAAGATCAATTTTCATTAATCTCTAACTCAGAAATGTTCTTAATTTTTCAAATAGTTAAAAACTGTAAGATAACAGAAAAACAACTGGATGTAATAGTACATTATTACAAGATGTCCTATGATCATGTTATCCACTTTCCCGTCAGTTGTCACCATTTCCTTAAGAAAAGTTCCTACGAGCATGTATCTAGACATAAAATGAGGACACTGAAGGTGAAGCTTAAAGTAAAAGATGCTCAGATCACTCCCATTGTCAAGGTCCTTTAAACCACAAACTGGTCCAGTCAACTTGGATTTTTAGTACTGCTCTGTTTTTATAAGGGGCCTGGGTTTGGATGCCTCAGGGCATGGACAAAGGGCTACTGGGTGAGGCCAAGCAGCAAATAAGGGATGCTCTTCCGGGGGCACTAGGAAGTTCTCCCTGGCCCCATGGCATCTGCATATGTTGAACCCACAGACTCCATTGATTATTTTAACCAGGCTCAATTTGTCTTTGAAAGAGACATTCTAAAAAGCAAAAGAGCTTAAACAAACATGAAAGTAATCTAATTCAGCCATAAACATGAAAGCTAATAAGATTACAATGAATTGATCTAAATATTACTTAAAATAATTAGAAATGATTTTTGATGGCATGCTTTTTCAGTCAGGACACTTTTATGTCACATCAGGAAGCAAATAGATAATTGCTTTCGAGAATATTTTCTTGTTGTTTATGACCTTCAAAGGGAGTGTCAGTGTTGGCTAACCTGTCAATCAAGGCCTCTTCAAATGAGAAATGAATATTCTGCATGGACGGCAGCTCTGCTGTTCTTCTGGACTCTGTATTCCAAATGGTCATGGCGTGATGGTTCTGCTTTCCTCAAGGCTTTCTCTAGACATAATTCCTTACAGTTTCAGAGAGTACATACACTCAGGTTTTACTATGCTCTATCCTGTGGCAAAATCACATGCAGTGAACATGCTATTAGCTGTTGAAGCTTATGGGTTATTCCTCTACATAGGCATAAAGATCCCAAGACTTCGTGATGTGTCTCCTTGTGTGTCACTTCTGCACCTGAAGTAGCTCTATGGTTAAGGGCACTGAGGAATAAGCCTTTCCACCTTGTTTTGTCCTTTTTCTTCTTTCTGTTTGTGAGAGAATTCAAACTCTTACCTCAGAGCTTGGAAATCATCACTACCAAAATATTGTTTCTGAGTCAAAAATATTTTTGTGTAAAATCTTGTAAATACCTTGAGCTGAATGTTCAGCGCTTGGTCTCATACTTTCCCCTGAGAAGCCTCCCAGTCCAGACCACAAAACAATGTGCTACTCAGCCTCAAAGCAAACGTTAGTCTGAAACACACTGAATGAATCATCCCACTCTCTCAGAGTTGTAGCAAGCTCTCCCATTCATAATTTTTATGCATCCAACCCAAAACACAGTTGTTCAGACCTGCAGGATTCAACTGTATGGGACTAAACATTCACTCCAGAGACATGGCACTTAATTAGCCTATACTTTTTTTTCAGCATGGACAGAACAGGTAAACATTGAAAAGTTAAAAGGACAAACAAATATTGGAGTTATTCTCGTCGGTAACAACAACGCACTTGATGAGAATCCTGTGAAATAGGCATTCTGTTTCCTCACTGTGTGCTCACCACAGTGGTGTACCGATAGAAGCTCACAGTCAGAATGTGCTAAGCTCCTTATGTTTCCATGAAAACACTTGCTGACTGGAGGCACACAGATCATGAGGCTGTTCCCTGAAGGGTTAAGGCAGTAGAAGTTACTCTGAAAATCATGTGGTCCCCCTCAGAGGTAGTTTCAAGTAATGCTGTTTCCAAAAGTTCCTGAAGGTTATGCCTAAATGGAGCAGCAAGCACTATTTCCAGGTGTGAAATTTAAATAAATAGTATGTAAATGTCAAGACAATCTGAAGTGTAATAACGTGCTTTAGTGATAATAACCATTTAAAATTGATCTATCCTGAGGATTACTTAAGAGTTTTTTAAAGAATGCCTTCAAATTGTTACCAATAATTTTAGCTCCAGTTTGTAATTTGTTTTACTGCTTAGCTTGTAATATCTCAGGTTATAATGCTCTTATGGACAAAGAGCGCAACAAACAGCACGGCTATTTCTCTTCTGAGCTTTGGGGGCCTGAGAGCCCTCCAGGGGGACTGGAGTTTACCTGTGTCCGATCTGGCTGCCCGTTCCCCAGGACAGAGCCGGAGCAGGACTGTGCCTGAGCATGTCCTGAAACTCACAAAGAACTAGCGACAAGGCCACAGGAAGCACTTTTAAACTCTTCCTTGAAATGTCACTTTGTAATTTCTTCCTTTCCTATAGTTTTTCTTTTCCATCACCCAGAATGTCTATTTGGGTCCCGTTGCAGTCGATGTCCAGGCCCTGACCATTGCTGTCGGGCCAGTCTCTGCAGTCTTACTTTCTTAGAAATGCACGTGAAAGAACCCCATGGTGTGTTTCATTCTCCTGCACACTGGGCTCTGCCTAGTGCTTAGTTTACAGTCTCTGTAAGGCTTCTGAATATCAAGTGAGATTTCTTTAAAGTCAACCGGTTGTATACACTCAAATTTTCTCAAGCATGCCCAGAAGCTTGGTCTTACTCTGTCTCCCAAATAACATAAACTCAGATTTCCCTAATGTATGTGGCTCGACACGATCAGACCTCAAAACTTGAATCATCTATGGTGGACTCTCGCTAACTGGTTCCTAGAGTACAGGTACACCGCTCTAGGCTTCTGTTTTCAAATCCAACTTGGCCAAAGCCCAGATGACCAAAGCGATTTTGAAGGATTACTGCCTTCCAGTCCCCCAGTGTTCTAGGTAATCAGGGTGCATGGAGCTGAGAGTTCAGAAGACACTGAAGCCTGAAACAAGCACAACCCTCTACAGCAGGAGACTCCTACCCAACCTACAGCTGGGAGAGCTGTTGTCCTGTCTCAGCTCAGAGGAATGAAGGATCTGCTAACAGCAGGACACAACTTTATAAGGTGTGAAAAATAACTAATTTACAAAGATTCCCTCCCCAGATGTCTCATGTGTCACAGTTCAAGGGACGAAATACGATTCATGACAACAGCTTATCAAGACTTCCGGGTAATAGTTGACAAATTAATCAATGTGGGTGTCATTGGGCCTGCTTCCCATCAATATTAAGTAGCAAAATGAACAGAACTTTGACATTTACTTTTGAGGCACTGGTGACAAAAGGCAATTATAACAAAGTGGAAGCATTAAAAATATTCCTGCAGCAATAAATTAGAGGCAGATGAGAAGAATGTGGGCCATAATTGGAAGTAGGCTCCCTTTCTAAGAAATGATGAAAGGAAGGAAAACAAAGGCAAACAGAACCTTGACAGGCAGTAATTGGAGTTGTCATATTTCATCCCACGCAATTAAAGGTTAAACTTATTTTCTCTGATTGTATTATTTAATTACAAGAGTAAATATGATGGAAAAGTAACATGGAGGCCACTAGACGCAATGTCAACAGAGCCCTGGGCCCCACCAAATGTTGTTTGGAAGATTCGTATGTCATTTCCAGTGGTCATGAATCAGACTTGTCACCACACTCATGGAAAATAACCCAATAATTGTGATAATTGTTTATTTATACTGTTCATTTTTCTGTTGTTTGAGTGTAAACAGAAAGAAAATGTTTTGTGAATGTAATCTAAAAGTGCGTCCCACTCACCCGTCAGGAAAAGTATAGCAGGGATCTGGAGAACAGTGACAGTGTTGGGCCTGGTTGTTGACCTACAGGTGACAAGGGTGCAGCCTTATAAATGACGTGCAGAAGTTGATTGCACAGGTAATCCACAGGTAGCTGCACCCTAGGGCCAGGGTTCTCCCTCCAGAGTTGATGGAAGCTCCTGCAATCATGGAAACCACATTTCCATTATACACTAGGCAAGACCAGGCAACAGAACCACCATAGGCTGCAATGGCATTTTATTCCTAGAAAAGGAAGGAATCTGTTTCCTGCACCAAGATTCCACATTCTGTGGTTGATCCCCACTCCCAGCCCTGGTGCTGGGAACCAGAGTGTCAGCTCCAGTCATTACATCTTCCCCAAGCCGTGTAGATGGCTGGAGAAATTCAGCTACTCTGCATCCACACTAGGCCCTGTTTAGACTCCAGGCACCACCTGCCCAGGGCTGCGCAGTATCTAGAAAGCAAGAGGAACCTTGATGACCTGCAGCAACCACCTGTTGCAGTCTGCCTGAGCAGCCAGAACACATACTATGGGACAAGGCACTCAAAGAGGGGAAATGTGTTTTCCTACAATTCTGGGACTAGAATTCCAAGGTCAGCATGCTGGCCTGATGTGTTTCTGGTGATGGCACCTTTCCTAAATCACAGGTGGCTTCCTTGTCACCCTGCCCCTCCTCCATGCATGACTGTGCAAAGAAACACAGGCCCCAACTTTCCAATCTCGCTGAACCTTAATTGCTTTCTTAAAGACTCTCATGCCAAACACAGTATGTGGGTGCAGGAAGACAGAAGAATTTACGCTGTAGCATTCTGCTCCTGTCCAGCGAAATACATTAACTTCATCCCAACAGTCTGTAAGCCTTATTCCAGTATAAACTCTAAAGCCTAAAGTACAAAGATCTATCTACACAGGAGGCACAGATCTTCCAAACTGTGTGTCTGTACTCCCTATTAGACATTTCCAAATCAAAACACAGAAGGAATTAGAAGGGAGAAAGAGTGATAGTTTCTAAGCAAGTTCAACTTGGTAAGGCAAATTCTTTAGATATTAAAGTAGAGAATGTTTCTCTCTGAACTGATGTTTTGTCCCAAGGGAGCATGGGGGTGGCAGCATCACCATGATGGTCCTATGCTTTGGCCCAGTGTCCTGGTTCTGCAGCACGGACCTGTCTACCAGACACAGGAAGGGGCCTCTGGGCTCGTGCAGACTGGAAACATGGCCTAGCCCTTTGATATCTAGGAGGAGTCAGCCAGATCCATGGCCCTGCGGGAGCAGAGGAGCCCTAATGACCCCTGAATCATCTTCAAATCATTCTTCCCTTTCCTTAAGGGATAAAGCAAGTTTTCACTGAAATAGCTCTATTGTTCCATCCCACAGAATCCTAGGAGTCTGAAAGTCTTCCTTTGTTTTACCTGTCTTTGCTCCCACTCTTTCCAGTGGGCAGGACCTCCACTTATATAATCCTAGCTCTGTCAGCCCTGCTGAGATGATGGTTTGAACCATGACTCACGCTCTCTATCACACAGCTGTGCAGCCACACACAGCACTCTCTTCAGGACACACATCTTTACCTTTTCCAATGTGGATATGCTGAAATTTTTTAGTTCTTCAACCTTTGGTTTCTTTTTGCTTAACAATTCCTTTAAAATATCTCTCTCTTCCATATTTCACTATAAAGTCCTTCAACACTTTGCTTAGAAATACTTTCAGGTAATTATCAAATGTTATCATTCATGCCCCTTCCCCACAAAAAGAAAAAAATAAAAAACAAAATAAAACCAAAAAAAACCAGCAGAACACAGCTCAGTCAAATTCTTTGCTATTTTATACCACAGATCGTCCTTCTCTCAATTTCCAATCATCTGTTCCTCACTTTAGGTCTCACTGGCGACCTCCTCAGCATAGATTGTAATGTCCTCATGGCTGTATACACTCTGTTCAAGGCTCTTTCATCATCATCCACTTCCAAAACCACTTCCACAATTTTAGATATTTGTTACAGCGGCATCACATTTCTCATACCAAAATTTGTGTGAGGCAAAATTACCCAGAGAAATCAAAGAAAGAGACTGTTGAGTGTGTTGTTGTGGAGTATTATTGCTCCCCCAAACCTCTTGCATGTAAGTCTTGGTTACCACTGTCTAACATCGATCGACATTCGTCTCACTGGACTTTCTTAGCTACTTTCTCATTGCTGGGACGAAGTACCCAATACTGACAAATTAAAGGAAGAAAGATGTATTTCAGTTCACAGTTTGTACAGGTTTCAGTCCATAGTCAGCTGGTTCCAATGCAGGGGGGCATAGCAAGGGGCATGGCCAAGGTGAAACAGTCCATGGCTGGGCAAGCAGGAGTCAGCAAGCAGCAGCCTCCCTTTCCCTTTTACTCCAAGCTATAACCCCATTGGCTGGTACCACTGACACCCAGGGTGGCTCTTCCCATTGTCCACACCCAGAATTATACTAAACAAACAGTGGACTAATTTATCATATACCCTTAATTCATATTCATACACCCTAGATCCAGCTACCTCCAGAAGGCCCCGCCTATGAGCTCAGGAAGTTTGAGGGGATGTCCAGATTGCAATGCATGACACGTGCCTTCTGAATGCTAGAGGGTATACAGTTTAGAAAATCCAAAGATCTCAACAAATGTTGCAGGGTCTCTTTGTTTTCAACCATTATAGAATATGACAATGAACATTATTTTCAAAAAATATTTTGTAAATCATCATCAGAGGTTGATTTCTCCTTTTAGGTTATGCAAAAGCCAATACTGGATTCTGGTGATGTAGGTGGCACACAAGTACTACCAGCAGAGTGCTAGCATCATCATTCTTGAGGAAAACTGATCATAACTTCAACACTCACTTTGCTCTTAGCAAAATGGTTCAAGAAAGGCCTGGGCCTCAGAAGAACAGTCTTTAAGTGAAAAATTACCTTGTGCATGGCCTGACCTTAAATTTGCTCTACCACCAACCAAGGGTCAGCCTAAAGATGACACAGGTGGGCTTCGATGGCGTTGCCTGGTGGTGGAGGAGGATAGGGAGATAAATCCCCCATTACTGTGTAAACTGAGCAGTGAAAAAGTAGGTTTGAATATGGACTCTGGGGAAATTTAGGCACCACATGCCAGAGAATGCTGTTTGGAGAGAAAATAATGAAAGCAGGTTGGCTGGCAGAGGTCAGTTAAAATTGATTTTTTAAGATGCTCCTTATTTGAAGGTACTAGGGTGGGGTTTTCAGTACTTAAGGATAATAGTGCAAACATTGACAATGCTTGTCACCAGGATGAGGCCTCTACCTTCACCCTGTCTGTGGCCCACAGGTTGGACACCACTAGTTTCCTGAGCCACAGAATGAAGACAAATCATCTTGTGCTGCATATAACATATATAATGTCATTAAATACATAACTAATAAAACTTCCTTTCTGATAAATTTTTACAATAGCACAGGCTTGTCCAACCTATAGACCACGGTTTGGCCACGCCTAGAGGACATTCCAAGGGATACCTTTGCTGAACAGACCCATCTTCCTAATGGAGGGTGGTGAGTGTACTGCTGGGGGCATCCAGGTGGCCAGAGGCTCTTGGGAGTCTCAGTAAGGGCCCTTCCCTGGCAGAGATTCCAGAGCAGGTGTTCTTGGGCATGTCCTCACTGCTGCACACAGAGCAGCTGAATTGTGAGCTGCAGATCCTGCTCTTGCTGTGTCCACCCTGCAGCTGGGTGGTTGAGGTGAGAAAAGGCAAAGGAGCAGGTACAAATCTGAACACCTGGCAAGCAGCGTGCACAGGGCTCAGATATCCCCAGTTTCTCAGCCTTCTGTATCAGGTTAACACCAGCATCTACCCGTGAGAGGGGCAGTTTCAGAGAACCTGAACAAATGACCTCTTTGGAAGCCAGAGGCCAAGGAGCCATCTGGGAATTGGCTTAGAGGGGCAGAAACACACGCTGACCAGGAACGTGGGATGATCAGTCACGGAGGACTTCGAACCCAAGTGAGAGAGAATCCCTGCTGAGAACTCCCTCACTCCAGCTTCCTTCAAAAGTGTGATTGTGATGTCAATTTGAATGATTAAGAGTGATTGACATGCAGGGCAGCAAATGGAGGAGCAAGACCTACCCTGGATGTGGGTGGGTTCAACCAGTAGGCTTGTAGCTCGTATGGGATAAAAAGGAAAAGTAGAAGGAAATCTACCCTTTTGCTTCCGCAGAGGAGCTCGGGTCTCTGCTATGGTCTTGGAACACTTGTCTCCAGTTCCTTCAGGCTTCCAGAACAGGTGCTTCCACCTTCCAGTGTAAACCCTTTGGATTTCCAACACAACTCACACAGACTGCAGTGAACTGCGGTCCCTCTATCTCTGACTGCATCCTCTGATTCTTCAGCACTCAGATGATGACCTTTCACATTCCTCCAACCCTGACTTCACTGGAAGCTTTGTAAGCCTACTCAGTAAGTCCTTTATACTCATATCTGTCTCTATCATCTTTCTCTCTATCTCTATCTATACATCTGTCTGTTGAACCTGTTTCTCTAGTGAACCCTAACTGAAAAAGCAGTATGGCCTTGGGGAGACCATCAGGTAGTCACCCCAGGAGGCAGGAGAACCTGCCTGTGTCCTCGTCCCTTCTTCTTTGCTTTGTCCTTTGCACCTGCCCAGGCAGCCCTCTAGTGTGCTACAGATATTGAAATGGCCTGTGCCTTCACTCAGCCCCAAGCTTCCCCTGGGTGGAGTGTAACAATACAATATGAGGAATACGGAGGCAAAGCTGGCTGTGACTTTTCTTCATAGATAGTTTCCACTGTGTCTTACATCCATGCTCACTAATGGAAAATTTAAGTGGAGAGCAGATTATAGGGTTTTTTTTTATAATTTTCCTATAATATTCTTTATTGATTTATTTTTCCTTCATTTAAAATCTTAATTTTCTTTTCAAATATGGACCTCTCTGACTGGCTTCTATTTTCCAAGGTAGGAAATGTAGATCGCTTCCCAAGCCTCCAAAGAGAGGCATTTTTCTATCTGAAATTGCAGATGTCATATTTTCAGCCCCTTTTTGAAAAAGTTATTCAACCTTCTTAGAAAAATTACTCTGCACATAGCAATTTACTATTAATAATCATTTAATGGCATGAAACTTCAGATATCAGCCCAATTAATGGAATGTCTTATTTTTACATGTAGAGAATTAAACATCAGAGACAGAACACCTTCTGACAGCTTGCAGAGGGGCGGAGAGAGAGGTCGGTGAGGTGGATCTCTCCAACTCTTTGTTCAGAAAGCTCATCCTTGCTGAGGGTGATGGGTGTTTCGGCTGCCATCTGGGCGCTGGCTGCACCCTGTAACCGTGTTACTCCCATCTCAACCTGTCTCCTCTACAGGGTATGACTTTTTGAGGTGATAGAACCTTAGGTTTTGCCTGGAGCTGGTCATTAAGTGTTGCTAATGATAGTGTTCCTGAGGAAGCTGGGAACAGCAGGGTGTAACTTAGCATAAATAGGATATGTCAGAAGCGGTGGCCCCTCCAGACATCATGGCTGCAGTGGCATAGGAGGTACTGTAGGGGAAATTCTGCCCTATTTTCAAGTAGAGTAGAACAGAGCTGGGATGCTGGGGCACAGCTTGGCATGGCCGCTTTCGATCCAGGGCACTTCAGTGAGCAAACAGGCAGAGCCCAGCTCTGAATTTGGCCTGGTGCTGTGGGACTAAGATTTATACTCTCTCAGTTCACTTGGGCCACACACCAAAGTAAAGCAGCGTCCTGTTCAGAATTCAGCCCTTTTCGGGGAAGCTCAGGTTAAATTCGTAAACACATAAGAAGACATAGAGAACAGTCAGAAGTTACAGATGTTTTAAAACAAGTGCTCCCTTCTCCTGCCCCAGTGTGAGCAGTTGTACACTCTCTTCTGCAGAGCTGCAACCTAAAAAGAAAATTCTCAAACCATAAATAAAAAAGTCTCAAGTCCATAGAAAAGAGGAAGCATGTGTTTCTAGCTCAAGGTTTCATTACAGTTACAATTTTTAGAAGACACCCCTCTATGAGGGTCACACACCTGTTGACACAGGTTCATGAGAGGTGAGTGGAGCACCTCACTTGTGTGGCCGACTGCACCTGAGGTGTCCCATGCACTAGGATCCGAATCTGCTTACGTGCATGTGCTCAAGTGTGCTCTGTGTCATGGCTCCCCTTAGCCAGCACACACGGTCCCTGTCTTGGTCACTTTCCTTCTTGCCGAGACACAATATCTGTCACCCTCAACTTAGAAAAGGACAGGTTTGCCTGGCTCAGTTTTAGAGTCCTAGTGCATTCTCCAGGGTTGGTTGGCAGAGGGGGGACAGTGCAAGAGAAACAGCTCATGGCGTGGCGGTGAAAAGAACAGAGTTCAAAGGAGGAGGAGGGAGATGACCCCTGCAGGCCACGCCCCCAGTGACCACCCTGCCTCAAAAAGTCGCATATAGCTATAAACCGAACAGTGGACTGATCCACTCATGAGCACCCACCCCCGCAAGCCGATCACCTCCCCGAGCCCCCCTAGGAGGGCATGAGGCTGTGGGGACCTCTGGATAGAAACCACATCACGTAGCCCCTCTGAGTCCGTTTCCCCACATATCACATATATATAACTGGGACATGAACATCCACTTGTCAGGCCTCAAGGCAGTAATGTGTGAAAGAAACCAAGCCAGCAGGAAGCACATGGTGAGCTGTCCGGTGGCAGAGGGAAGCATGAACCGCGCAGCCTGGTTTCCTTAAACTGCTGGTGATGCATCGTGCATGCAGTTGCTCTCTCTGTACTTGTGCTCATCCCTGGTTGGTACTTACAAGGCTTAGCCCTGTCTGATTAAATGCACTTCCAAGTAAAACTAAGCATCTACGCCTCCCTGAAGGAGGAGCTGAGCTGACCACCGCCCTCGGTATCAACAGAGGAGCGCTCACTGCTTCTCCTCGTGGTCTCCTAGTTACTATTTCCCTTTATAGAGAAAAATCTCACAATTAAAATACATAAAATGCAGCAGTTGCTTATGGGCTTGCTTTCCAAAGTGTTTCGCAAATGCACATTAGACCGCAGCTCCTTATAGGCCCCATACACTGTGACTGCATCACGCTTGCACTCGGCCATACTCCTTCTCTGTGTCTTGTGCGTCTCTGCAGAATGAAGGGAGCATCCCTGGCTCCAAGTTCCTGTCGAACCGAAACCTCAGGATGTGGGCTAATTTGAAATGGGATCTTCATAGCAGGGGCTGAGTTAAGAGAAGGCCAAGCTGGGTTAAGGGAGCCTCTGTGACCAGTGGCCCCTAAGAGGCTGAGGGGGCACAAAGCTGCAGCTTTGTAAACAGTGATGGCCTCGGAGGCACAGCTTGGAGCTGGAGAGGCACAGCCATAAACCGGGGGTTCACAGGGGCCAAAGGGACCTGGAAGAGGGGAGGACTTCACCCTGGAGCTCCTGAGGGACGCAGCCCACACAGCACTTTGACCCCGTACCTCGGCCTCCCAGACTCAGGAAATAAGTTTCTGCTGTTTCACACCAGCTCTTCCTACCACTTTGGTATCACAGCCATGAGTGTTTGCTCCCAGATGTTCTCCACTGATTGAAGGGCCCGGGGCCATGCAGTCAAACCAGGTCCAGGGGTCAGAGTGAGGGTGGGGACCCCTCATCCTCCCCTGTAGCTGGCCCTGGGTGCATTATTTAACCTCTGCTACTTTCTACATGTATAGAAGAGGGCAACTGAAAACGCTGGTGCTTAGCATTTTGCTAGGAAACCCATAAAACCCTATAAATAGAGATCTTTACATTTTCTCCGACGATAACAAGAACTCTTATGAAAAACATTTTCATGTAAGAACAAGATCAAATGGAAGGCACCTTTGATGATTTCTGCAAGTAATTTAGCGAGCATTTAAGTTCAGTTATTCCTGCCACCTTTGAAATCTATTTCATGTGCATTTGAATTCAAAGTGTTTGTAAAGCAATAAATGTGTCTTCTAATAGCAAAGATATGAGAGATGTCTGCTTAAAGTACAGTTGTGACTAGTTTGAGATTTCTTGGTGGGGTGGGACATTAATGTCATCATGTTGGTTCTCAACTGAGCTACCAGAATAAAATCCCAGTCTATCATTCCATGAGTCCCATGCTGGGAGCTAGCTTGGGTCCAACCATTTCCTAGCACCTTGTCTTGAAGCCAGCTGGGAGTCCAGCTGACCACACAAGGATGTCAGCAGTGAGGTGGCTGCTGTACCCCTGATGGGTATCTGTCCCTCCAGCTGTCCTCCGCCTGGTCCCTTCCTGATCTCTCCCACCTGTGTGTCTCTGTCCTCCTCCTTCCCAGCTCCTGCTGAGGGCAGAGTTATCCTGCAGAGTGTCCTGGTCAGGGCCAGTGCAAGGGTTGCCTGTCAGTCTCGATGGCTTCTCAGCGTCATAGGAGTCCCTGAAACAATAGCAAGCCAGTGTCCCTTGTTGCTGGGTAGCCATGCTTCAGAAAGGATCTTTATACCTTTCCCTATTTTATTACAACTAAGTGATCATAAAAGTAAAGTAAAAGGAAATGCAATCTCTCCCACCCACCCAACAGCACGCTGGGCCTGGGACGTTCTCCTCCCGCATACCACAGGCGGGCAGACGCTTTGTCAGCTGCAACAAAGAGCATCCACTCCTCTAATTTCATTTAACCCAAACATTTTTCCAGGGTTCTAGTATTTTTGTACACATTGGAAAATACTCTAATGTTTCTTTCCATGAAAATATTGAAATTTGTCTCTTCCTCTACTCAGAGACGCTTATAAAATTTTTCTCCAAATAACTGCTAAGCACTCCCTGTGGTCCTCTTGGGCATAGGCTGTGGGGGGCACTTTAACACACGCTTTACGGTGTGTTCCTCAGTTTCCTCCTCGTTCCACGCGAGCATGGAGCAGAGGCGCACTGGGCTGCCCCCACACAACGGCTCAGAGGGCTGCTCGTTGACAGAGCGACAGCTGCCGCGGAGCTGGATCTGCTGGGCAGCAGGGAGACTCACATCCCACGCGAATGGGGCACAGACGACAGTATCTCCTCCTGGTACTCAGGACGGGCATGACTGTCCTTAAAACTTGTTTGTCTGGGGGATTTCCTCTTACTACTTTCAGACCGCGATTGATCATAGGTGTCTGAAATCACAAAAAATAAAACCACAAATAAAGACTACCATGGCCAGGATGCTGGGAGCAGAGAGGCAGTCTGCCATATCCAGAGCAGACGACGCTGCACTCCAGGAATTCTAGGGAGCACCCAGGGGTCTGCCTCTGTGCGCACTGTAACTGAAAAGAGTGCACACTTTTCCTTCCTTCCTTCCTTCCTTCCTTCCTTCCTTCCTTCCTTCCTTCCTTCCTTTGTTTCTTTCTCTTCCTTCCTTCCTTCCTTCCTTTTTCTTTCCTTCCTTCCATCCTTCCTTCCTTCTTCCTTCCTTCCTTTCATCCTTCCTTCTTTCCTTCCTTCCTTCTTTCCTTGCTTCCCTCCTTCCTCCCTTCCTCCTTCCTTCCTTCTCCTTTCTTTCTTTCATCCTTCCTTCCTTCTTTCATACAGTGCTACATTTCCTCTCTCCTCCCTCCCTTCCTCCCTTCCTCCCTTCCTTCCTTCTTCTTCTTTCTTTCTTCCTTCCTTCCTTCCTTCTTCTTTCTTTCTTTCTTTCTTTCTTCCTTCCTTCCTTCTTTCCTTCCTTCTTCTTCCCTCCTTCCCTCCCTTCCTTCCTTCTTTCCTCCTTCCCTCCCTCCCTTTCCTCATTCATCCTTCCTTCCTTCTTCCTCCTTTATTCTTTCTTTCTTTCTTTTTCTTTCTTTCTTTCTTTCTTTCTTTCTTTCTTTCTTTCTTTCTTTCTCCTTCCCTCCCTCCCTCCCTTCCTCCATTCCTCCTCCCTTCTTCCTTCCTTCCTCCCTCCCTTCCTTCCTTCCTCCCTCTCTTCCTCCTTCTTTCCTTCTTCCTCCCTCCTTCCCTCCCTTTCTCCCTTCCTTCCTTCCTTTCTTCCTTCCTCCCTCCTTCCTCCCTCCTTCCTCCCTTCCTCCTCCCTTCCTCCTTCCTTCCTTCCCTCCTCCTTTCCTGTCTGCACTGTGCCTGGCACCCCCATTCCTGTGTGGTGTTGGCGAGCCCCATCACACTTCTCCATCTTTTTCCACCCCCTCCCCTCCCTCCCTCCTGCATGTCCTGACCCCCTTCCCATTTGAGAAACTTCTCAAACTTCTGTCTCTCTACTTCTCAATGCCTATCTTTTATTGTGCTCTTTATTTATAACTTGGGTTTCTCCTATCAGATAAAATTTTTTCAAAAGAGTTTTTGTTACCAACAGTGAAAATGCAAAGATCTCTATTGATCGGGTTTTACTGTTTTCAGTTGTCCTTTTGTCTACATGTGGAAAGGAGCAGAGAAGTTACACTTGTCTGTTTTTCCTCCTGTGCTGGTGAAATGCTCAGATGGCACAGCTGGGGAAGCACGTGGAGAAGCGGGAGGGCTGGACAACACTGAGCCTCATCAGCTTCTCACACCCCAGGAAGGCAGGGGAGGGTGCAGAGAGTCCCTGACCACCTCTGCCCTTCACACGTGGGCCTCTGAGGGTAAACTTGCCTCCTTCCCTTGGGCGCGGGGTCCCAGCATCAGACAACAGAAGGGGGTGGAGGGGTCTGCTGGCCTTCCTTAAAGCTAGAATGCGTGGCAGCGGCGCATCCCAGAAAGTGGCTGAGCAGGCCTCGGAGTCACATCAGAGCATGTAAACTGGTTCCCCTGGGGAGAGCAAGGGCAGCAGAGGGGAGGCAGCCACACCGCATGCATGTGCAATCCCGAGGGGACCCCGGAAAAGATGGGGAGTGGGGCCGGGGAGACTGGTTGGTGGAATCTACGGAAAATGGAATCTTGTGATCCAAATCGTGGATCCTTCCAGTTGCTCCTCTGCTGCCCACAGAATGAGGCTAAACCGGGGGAGGGTGGAGTTCAAGGCCCACCGCAGTGATGGTAAACACGACTGAAGAGCAACATGGCGAGAGTGTGTGGGGGACTGAAAATCAAGAGGTGCGTGCAGGCCGGAGAGAAGGGGCGGCGTCCCGCAGGCCTGAGCAGAGCCTGGTCACTGGCCAGCGTGGTGACAGCGGGTGAAACCCACCGTCGACAAGCTCGAGGTGAAACCCAGAGGAAGGAATAAGCCCAGTGCCCCGTCTGTGTGAGGCTCTCTCTGCACTAGCCGTGGCCTCCTGTGAATAAGGTCTGAAACCACCACAGCTCCGTGCAAACACCTGCTCTGAGCACAGCTCCCGTCAGAAAGAACAAGGCATCAGACTTTGCGAAGAGGCAGAGGGAAAATGCGTGAATGATTTAAAGTCATTACAGGGAGAGCTCCTTCTAGAATCTTTTGTAAAAAGCAAAAAAAGAAAACATGAAAGGGGGGCAGGACCCTGCGTAACAGGGGTCAGTGGTCTACGCATGTGTTAAGACTTCAAAACTGGGAAGAAAGAAAGAAGCTGCCTCATTTCCTATTTTCGCTTCCTAGAAATGGATCTTGCAGCTCAGCGTATGCAAAAGGCTACAGTCAGCTTGGGTCATCTTCATTCAGGAAATGACTGCAGGAGATGAAATGTGTCATGAAATTCCAGGGAAAACATGTTTCAGGCAAAAGACAGAGAGGATTTCCTTCTAAGGGCAAGGCTTTCTTTTCTGCAGGTGGTGAACAGCTTAAATTGGAGTCAAGCATCAAGGAGGAGCTGGAGGTTCCTGCGGGCACATGTGCCCCACGCCAGGCCGCCAGGCCCAGGCCCGTGAAGTGCCGCATCTCTGTTCACACTTAGCGTTTCCCGCCTCTCTCTGTGGCCAAGGTGCCAATGGAGTCTGCTGGATCCGCTCCTGGGCAGCCTCGACCAGCCCTGGTTTGGCCCTAATTAGAAATACTGACAAGTTGGTTTTCTACCCACATGGATTCCCATGTTTTTGAGGATCTTATCCGTGCACAGCTGGTTGCTCGGATTCTGCCTCTACGGCATCATCCCGATGTTTATTCCGTGGACCCATTCTCCAAGGTTTCCCTCTGTTGAGGACTGATAAAGGAGTGATTAGCAGCAAAGCCTCGAAGCTGTGCCCTTTCCATAGAGAGACTCCTCCCAAGAGCAGTGGAGAGTGTGCTCACAAGCGCTCTCTGCTGAAGTACAGCCTCCCTCACCTGCACGCAGCGCCTCATTGTAGAGCAGCAAGCTGCTCCCCACCCGAGCTAGCCGTTGGAAGGGAAGCACCCAGCACCCAGCACCCAGCAGGACTGTGCCAGAGAGGCTGGAGCTGCCAGGCAACCAGGAGCTGTGGGCCTGGGCAGTCCAGCCTCGGGCTCTGAACCTGGCTGCAATTGCCTCCTGGGCCTGCACTGCTGTTCCCTTGGGCTGCAGTGTGGCTTCCTTGCTGAGGGCTGCTGGTGGGACGGCACTGCGGCCTCAGCACCCTCCAGTCCACTCAGGTCTCCGCAGGGCAGCTCTGCAGTGTCCTCTGACCTTGCTCCTGCTTTCCCCTGGCTAGAGGTGGCCGGTAGAGTGAGGTGGGGGGACAGAGCACAGGTTTCCAGCTGAGGCCTGCAGTGTCTGCGTGAGCTCCATCTGTTCCCTTGAACCTTGGTCTGCTTCACGGACATGGCTTCCAGTTAACATGGTTAGCAATCTCAGCACCCTGGGAGGCTGAGGCAGGAGGATTGCAACTTCTGGCCCAAGGTGGACAGTTTAGCAACTTAAAAGAGACCCTGTCTCAAAATAAAAACTACAAATGGGTGCTCTGGGGGTGTGGCTCAGTGGAAAGGTGCTGGGCTTTGCACCCAGAACTGTAACAAATCATCACACAAAACAACAGTGACAACAAAAGGTAGGTGTGGCTGAGATGCCAGCTCATCACACATGGACTCCCTCCAGACACACATTCCCAGGTGGGCCCAGCCAAGGCCGGACTGGCTCAGCTGACCCTGGTCACGCTATTGTGTGACCCAGTGACACCAGCCTGTGTCCGCTGGCCCCTCAACATTGCTGTTTTGGACAATGCTCCACTGTAGAGGAGGTTAGTATGTGGCTGTGCTAACTCATTTTCATGTGCATGTGTTGCTTTTTCTCTCCTGCTGCAAGGTAAGAGTTCCTTTATTTGTGTATTTCCTGTTTTGGACCTAGATCTGTCAGGTGCATAGTAGGAATCTAGAAAATATTTCTGAATGATAACATTAATCATTGAGGCAATCAAGCTCACCCACCAAAGAGGATTGAGCTCAAATTTCAGTGTTTGGGCCACTTGGAGTATTTGTTGAAAAAGCTTCTGTACAGAAAACATCGCTATTCTATGTCTACATCTGTATCTATGTCTATATCCATATCTATTTTATGGATATCTTCTATATCATAGGCTTTGAGGGACCTCTGATCGGTTACTTGTTATTTTTGATTTACAGTGCTTTAAAAAATTGGTTTGAGGACTCTACAGAAGTGGTGACTGGGGCATGGTTTGCTGACCAGCATGGAGTAGGGCTCAGAGATTTGTCCCCCCTTTTATTTTACAGCTTTTTTTTATTTATTTGCTCCAAATTCACCCTTTACTTATTTATTACATTATATTGTTAACTGCCTGGTTTCTTCTTGAAAGAGGCAAATAATATATAAATAGATCTTCCAAAATAAAGTGTTTGTAAATTAACAATATATTTATCAAACTGCTTAAGAATTTGGTAATTTTAAAAATGAATCACAGAATATTATTCTGGTGGATTGAGCTAGATATTCTTGAATATAATTCAATTTATCTTTAGTTTTGCTGAAGATGTACACACTTACTTCCACCTACTCTAGGTGGAGAGCCACACAGACACACTGCTGGAGACACAGGCCACACTGCAGCGTGGAAGTCCGCACCTCTGTCCTCAAGGGCAGAGACGTTTCTCCTTCGGGAACCTGGAGCATCCCAGTGCCAGGCTCTCTCTCTGTGCAGGGTTTACACAAACGAGCAGCTGCTATATCCTAAAGTAACTTTTTGGCTAAATGTTATTTCACTCATCAAGAAACTGCCTGTCAGCCTATCGTCCTTTTGTTTATTTCCCAAAACACCTAAAGTGCTACCTGCAGCGTATTAAATCATACTTTATAGAAATATATTAAATTAGGGCTGGGGATTTAGCTCAGCGGCAAAAGCGCCTGCCTGGCAAGCGCAAGGTCGTGAGTTCAGTTCCTGGTACCGGAGAAAAACCAAAAAAAAAAAAAAAAAAAAAAGAAATATATTAAATTAATTCATGTTCAAAAGTTTTGGGTTTCCTGAAAAACACTGCCACTTCACATGAATAGACAATTTCACGTTTTTAATATTGCATGTTTAATTTGTCTGCTACATAACATCGTACAATAAAAATTAGGAGACTGGGTATTAGCAATTACTGGACTTATCCAAATTTGCGCATCCAGTAACTAAGGATTATTTTATCAGGACCTAGAACTTTTAATGGCTAATGGGAGCTTACTTGCAGAATACCGAGGTGCTTATTGGTGAGAAAATACAAATGGATAGAACTGTAACCCTGGAAGTAGCTCTTTTCCAGCCGATGGTCTCTTAATTTCTTGGCATGAATTTCCTTACTAAACAACTGGTGTGAATTCATTTCCCGAATGTCTCTTGTCCCAGCACAATGGTGTGCTGATTTAATTATCAAAGGCTGCGATGTGGATTTTTGCAACTACCATCTCCCAAGTTGTGTTTATCTTCCATGGTCTCCAACCATGGTCTCCCCGATAGTGCCAGAGGTGCCGTGTGCATCCTTATGTGGAGCTCTGCTCTGGTACTATCTACCTCTTCTACCGCTTTAACAAAACAGGAAGAGGTAGTCTTTGTATTGCTGATTTTACAAAGGGAACTGCTCCTTTGGAGCTGGATTTCTTTCTGCACCTTCTCTCCACTCTCCCCTCTCCGCCTGGCAGTGTCTCTTTGATCCTAAGCCTTCCTTGACTGCTCCTGGAGGGTGACCCTGACCTTGCCCAGCTTCCCTGGACTTGGTTGTCCCCATTGTGATTGAATACAAAAGAAGGACAAAAGGAGGGAAGAGTCAGGACCCCTCCTCTCTATTTCACGGAGTGATTTCTGAGGAGGAGGTCTGGCTCCTGCTGCTCACCGACCCCTCTGGGGGGTCCCCAGCCTCTCTGGGCTCCATCACCAGCTTCTGGGGACACTCTCACAGCCAGTCCTCCCGGCTCTGATGACTTCCCCATGCTCTGCTGGGGGTTCGGCCCTTCCACTGCCACAGTGAATACATTTCTTACTTTCATTTCCTGCTTGAATACCTAGAACACTTATATTTTATAGTTGGACTCTGCCGGACACAAATCAATTACTCTTCTTTATTAAAACCAGAGCAAACTGAGTCTCACAAAAAAATGTATAACGTCTTGCTCAGCATTCAGTGTCTAGCAGCTAACAGATTCAGGCTTTTAGCCCTGTCCTTGAGTCTCGCAAGTCCAAGCCAGGGCCACCATGGCTGCTTCTCAACCTGCGTGCCACGTGACTGCAGGGCTGGGGCCACGCTGGTGTCTGCTGGCCTGGTATCAGGGAGCCCTGTGCTCGAAGTGGCCAGCAGAAAGCGCCCTCCACTGCAGCAGCTGCGGAGGGGATTAAATGTTTTGACCCTTGTTTCCTGAAGACTCACAGCAGTAAAGCCCGCTAAGCCTGCATCGCACGGGCCAGTGGGCAGTCATTGGCCTTGAAACGGTAAACCATTTCATGTGTAGATCTGTGACTGGTGTAGCATAAGACAGAGCAGGAGAAGATGCAAGAAGATGATCAGCTGAGAGGACAGTGCTGGGCCAGCACTTGGTGTGTGCAGTAACTCACCAAAAGCATCTAGAACAGCAAGCACTGCAGCTCGTACACATAATGATAACATTTCCCACTGTCCATAAATACATAAACATGCTATCCAGGTTTCAAGATTGCTAACTCTGTTGTTGTCTGTTTTTAAAGAGGCTACCTTCCTCTGCATCTTGCATTTCCTTCCGAATATTTACTGTTTCTCTGGAACGAGAACACTAGTGACCAACATCCCCACATTTCACCTCTAAGCTTCTGGACTATGTCTGAATAAAAGCAATCAATATTGGTTAATAAGCCAGATCAGTGTTATTAGTATTCTTTACAGCCTTGGCACACTTCATTTTATGTACAGATTGCCTCTGAAAACTTGGGCTTATATCTTGTCTAGACAATACCGTACATAGCCACTCAAATTAATAATGTGCCAGAATTATCTTATGCTTAATGCAGCTGGTTCTATATTGACTCTGAAAATTAAATTTACTCCACAATGCTATTGACAGCTGGGTCTCTGGCATATTTAATGGATTTGAATGAAGATGGGGCTGTATCTTTTGCCTTCAAGCAAAATGTTGATAACTCATCATTTTCATAAAAAGTGGGAAAGCACTTTATCTATAAATGTTCTATCTCTCTGTAGACAAAATCAATGTCAGAGGTGTTTGCAATTGGCTGGACTTAGCTCCATGTAGGAAAACATGGTGAACCATCCTGGGGGCGTCTGTAAAACAATTGCTTGCCAGGTCGTTACATGCATAGCTGAGGAATCTCCACGCATTTCAAAGGGGCAGCTTGAGTCCCAGGGAGTAAAGCTGTGTCCTGTGAATTTGCTTTGAACATAATGAAAATTCTCCTGCATGTGTATGTCAAAGTTGGCCTGGAGACTCAGCTCTCCAAGTTTCAGCTGGCTTTGTTCAGGCATTGGAAGGGTGAGCTGCATACTCTTCCTGTGCTACCATTTTGCCTTGGGAAAGTGGCCTTTTGAGGGGAAATAAGTATAAACTATCACAGGGGTCAGTTATCAACACGAATATTCTCTGATATGGATGGACTTGACTCCGTGAAATCAACCAATCTAGAAACATGGATTTATTGGCCTCTGCCCATCCAAGTGTAAGAATAACCGAATGCATGCTTTTCCTACTTGTTCCTACAGACACTTGTTCTCGCCCATACCTGATCTGAGCTAGCTCCTCAATGACTGTGCCTAAAATAATATCCTCCAGCATCACTTTTGGGAAGAAGGCACATGAGAGTCAGTCTGAGTAACGGGGGGATTTCTGGGATGACAGTTGTGGGTGCAAGAAGCAAGTTCTCCTAACCATCCAAGAGCCCCAGCCCCCAACATTTTATTGAGGGTTGTGGTCTATGTTTCTAGCTGAAGTCTTTCTTGTTCTGTGGCGAGTGTCCTCTCCAAATGGCACGGGTGGGCACTCTGGGTTGGGGCAGGGTCTTGGTCTACCAAAGCAGACCAGCAAGTTGCCAAGTGGGGGCCAGGCCCTGAAGGGGTGTGGAGAGAGGAGTAGCTCTGGAGAGACTGCAGGCCTGAGAGAGCACAGCTGTGCAGATGAGCTCCAGGCCACTCTCACTGACCTTGTGCCTTCAGGTGGGTGACAGGGCCACTGCAGTGTCAGGAGACAGGGGTCACAGGGGAAGTGAGTGTACCCAGAAGACAGTAAGGAAAACCCCAAAGCAAATGTAGGACCGGCTGGGAATGGCGTGCACTATGGCTGTCAGGGTGCAGGGTGATTGGGTGATTGGACATGTGTGTTGATTCAGTGCCAACCCTGGTACAGTTAGACGCATGAATGTAGTCAGGGAAGAGGTCACCCAAATCACCCTCAGAGGTTGCCCTCACGTCTCTGAACTAGTCCCCTAGGGCTACTGTGACATAGCACCATGGCCCCGGTGGCTTAGGGCCACAGAAATCTGTTCTTTCTCACTCTGGAGGCCAGAAGTCTGAAATCAAGGTGTCAGTGGGTGTAGGCTCTCTCCAGAGGGTCTGGAGATGATCCTTTCCCATGTCTTCAGCCCCTGGTGGTGACCGACATCCATCATGCTCCCTGGATTGGGGTCACATCACTGCCATCTCTGCCTGGGACAGAGAGGTGCTTTGGCCTGCATGCCTGTGTCCAAGTTGTCACTGGTCACTCAGTGAGGGTTGCCCCTAAGCCATGAAGATGGCTTCCTAGCTTGGCTACATCTGTAAGGGCTCATTTTCCAAAGAGTGTCATAGTTCTCCCTGTTACTAGGTTAAGACTTCAGATCTCTTTCTGGGGATACAGTTCAGCCCAGAGCACTGCAGTGCTATCCCTGTGCAAGAGATCTGGAGGAGGGTGGGGGCTCTTCTCTTCTAAAATCAGGAGCAAGGGCACTGCCTCCCCTTCTCTGGCTGTTCGTACTGTATCTTGCCAACCGTAGCAACTGGCATTTTCATATTCGTTCTCCTGAGGTTTGTTCTTGGCCTGTGGATTCTGTAAAAGCGTGCTGTTTAATTTTAATGTATCAGTGTCTGGAAGAGACATATGAGTAGCACTTTAAAGGCCATGCACACAGCTCTCAGGTCTATGCAGCGATCGTCAACATGTGCGGCTCCCAGAGAGAGTCTGGACCAGTGCACATGGAGGTGCCAGGAAAGCACAGTGCTCCTGGCTACAGGAAGCTTCCTGCTCAGGGTCAGGGTGAGGGATTCCATGGAAACCAAAGGATGGTGCTTCCAGGTTCCCTCCAAACACCACTGCTCAGGAATAACTTCCTGAAATGGTTTACTTGAAGAAAAGTAGAACATTTTTGTAGTGTTTTGTTCCTCAACATAGATCAGCCAGGATAGAACTTTGAAAACATGCTAATGAAAGTGCCCACTCTGTGCACCAAGGTTCCTGCCTTTGCTAGACATTTGCCTTCCCTTGCCGATGTAAAGTTGCATGCATTCAGTACAGAAAATCTCCTTATTGTCCCTGCAGCGGGTAAACCAGACAAAGCATGTATGTTAAGAAAGAAAATCATAATATAAGGCCACTTACAGAATCCAAAGTCAATCTGCTGAGCATCAAGATAAGAAAACATTCTGAACAATGATGTTTTATTTTGACACCATGAAAAAGCTTTCTGTGCCAAGCCAAGCAATGATCTTAGCATTGGCAGTTTTCTCTATCCCTACCAACAATAACAAAAAAGAGGGCACTTTGTTAATATAGAATACCCATTGTTCCGCCACAGTCTTCTCTGACAAGATTTAACTGTCCAGAGTCAGTGAAAATATCCTTACATGCTTTTAATACTGTTTTTGTTAAAAAGTCTTCCAGAAATAAAGTCCCTTCCATGTCGTGTGGCTACGCTTAATAATTAAGAACACCACGGGGAGTTTTTCTGAGAAGCATCCCTTGTTCCTTTCCTCCATGCCCATTTAACAATTGTATACTTGGAGCTTGGCAATTGGCACCATGTGCCAGTCCAGAACCAGAGATGCAGGCCTTGTTCTCAGAACTTGGAAAAGCAAGAACAGCACAGAAAGATGACCACAGGATAGGCTCAGGCCTGGTGGCGGCCAAGAACCCAAGAGCTGGGGGGTTGGAGGAGGACAGCACAGCTCACACAGCCCCAAGGGGGCCCTGACCGGAAGTGCTGCTGGGTCCCAGCCTGGACAAGGTGCTGCTGCAAGGGTGTAAAGTGAGGGGGCCTGGGGACTAGGGAAAAGAGAGCCCCAAGCACCACCTCCTGCAGCCCCGCAATCACTCTGTACAGTCACTCAGGGAACCACAGCAGAGCTGGGACTGCCGGACACCAAGACCCAGCGTCAGTTTCAGAGACCAACAGAGTGAGTTGGTGTCAGAGGATGGAAATCCTGGACCCCAAGCCTGGCAATTCTGCAGAACGTCAAAGGTGCTTTCATTTCTGTTTCTGTTGCTCAAAGGAAAGAGAAAGAAAAGCGTAGACATAAAAGCAAAAAGGGACACTGGTTTTGTGTCACACACTCATAATCCCAGCACTTGGGAAATTGCAGCAGGAGGATCATCGTGAGTTTGAGGCAGTTTAGGCAACTTAATGAGACCTTGGAGAGAGAGACAGGAGGGGAGGGAAGAGGAGGAGAGGAGGGAGAAGTGGGGAGAAGAAGAAAGGGAGAGAGGGAGGGAGGAGGAAGGAGGAAGGAAGGAAGGAAGGAAGAAGGGAGGGAGGAAAGGAGGGAGGGAGGAGAGAGGAAATGTAGCAGTGTATGGAAGTTTATGTTGGGGAACATAAAAAACACATGTATCCTACATGCAGATGTGAGCCAGGACACGGGCCAGGTCAGGAGGCCCTGGGCCAAGTCCAGGCCCGGGCACCGCGGTGGCTGTGGAAGGCAGCAGGCCTCTGTGCCTCAGTGACATCTGAAATGAAATAAAGTTTAAGCTTCCTTGTATCTTCCTGGTATCTTCCTTGTGTCTTCCTGGTATCTTCCTTGTGTCTTCCTTGTATCTGGTTCTTCCTCCTCAGAAAATAGTTTGTCAGCCTTGGCTGTTTTTCTGCACACTAGTGTCTTCTCCATTACAGCTTCCTCCGTGGGTCCTGTCACGTGCCAGTTGTCCCTGTCACCTCACAAAAGTGCGCTGAGGTCCGGCCACACCCACCTGCTCCCTGTGCCAGCAGCCACAGTCCTTCTCCTTAGGTCCTTATTAGCCCTGCATATCAGCAACCTGAGGAGGACTTTCACCAAAACAAACGCACCCTTTACCTTTGTAGAGGAAGCCTGCTCACTTGACAGTTACCTTTTCAAATGCAGAATTCACAATAAAACTTGCACGCACACACATACCTACTCTATTTTAAAGAAAAATTCCAGTGGTGTAGGTCATTATATATCAAGATAAGTCCGAGGTGGCTAAATGCCACAGCTCAATGTGTGTAATTGTTTGGTACTGATATTATTTTACAGTTGCCAAGTGGACATTTGTGTTGCTGAATCCTTTTATTTCTTTAATGGGGCTCAAAAGTCTTCAAAGGAGATCTGATTGGATAAACGGTAGAACATTCCTAAAGACAAATGATCTTTCTTTCTTTGTTTTTTGGAATGGACATTGTCACAGGTGCTACAGAAGGGTCTTACCGTTGAGCAACTCCCCGAGTACAACAAATGCTTTTATGCGAGAAACTATGTATTTTCTTCATGGGGAAAGGTAGGTAGAGTATCTGCACCAGCCTACAGTTATTTAGATGTGCTTCCTGAATTCCAGAGTGAAGCTGCTCAGGGTGCAGCAAACCCATCCTCCACCTGGGCGAGTTTCTGCCCCAGCTGGGTCTTCAGTCAGCCGCAGCTCTGTTATCTCTCCACGGGCTTCATCAAGTAGCTGGAAGATTTGGAGGGAAGTTACTCATCAAGTAACCACTCATTCCATTGGGAAACATTTGTCTCTGAGAAGTGGGGAAAGTCTAAGCGAGACGGACAGTGTCTCTCAAGTTAGAATGGAAATCATTTCCTTTCGTGAAACTCGTGCTAGGTATTCAATGTTCCTGCATTGGTCCTCTGTCACCATCACGGGAAAGGGGCATTTGCTCCTGCCCTCTTCCTGCTCCTTCAATCCCCTTAGTGTGGCTCTGTGGGGAAATGAATTCCGGACTGGGATGTGTCAGGTAAAGAAGCAAGCGTGGGTTATGCTGTTGGAAACGCTGAGTTCTGATCACACACGCGCCTTCAGGCGGCATCCGTGTCTCAGAGATGCAGCGCTCACCCACAAAGCAGCAACCGCACTACATGGGAAGGGTGCTGTAAGAATTAGAGGGGACCAACTGTGGAAACTGTCTGGAGATTGCTAAAACCCTGTGCACACAGAAGGTGGTGTTGAGATTAATAGGTTATGAGGACACTGCTGTGTTGGCAGGCTTGTGTTCACCAAGGGGCGATCAGAAGGGCCAACTTCCATCCTCTGCGAGGGAGAGGAAGAGGCAGGGTATGCGGAGCACCTGGATGAAGATGGGAACGCAATGACAGCCCTTTCAAAACTACGCCTCAGGGGCGGATCAAAGCCTTCTCCTTTTGGAAATTGTAGGCATTCATTCTCCCCTTCATCTTCGGGGCCTTCCTGCTCGCATGGCCCGCCCTGCCCACATGAAGGGAGCCCGCTCTGAGGTATGTTAACATGCTTGTGAGCTTGTGTCATTGACATTGGCCATATGTGAATGGTATGTACCCAAGAACTGGTCTTTTTAGGAGAGGGTTAAACATCAACGGTTCTGGAAGACATACAAGTGAAGAGGGCTTCAAAGGGCATGCTTCAGTGAAGGCGCATTCCTGAAGCTCATCTATAAAAAGACTTTCAGGCATGCATTCAGCACTTGGTCTTAATTTTCTGTTGATTTCTAAGCTCTAGCAAACCGCAAACAGCTCTGTGGGCTGCTCCACCAAGCTGGCTTCACAGAGGCAGATGCGGCAGCAGATCCTATTGGAAATCAGAGTTACATGCAACAAAGGAGAAGGACAGGGAGGGAGACAGAGCCTGGCTTCACACACAGCCCCAACAAGCTGTTTCAGGGAGTGTGACCTCCAGTTCCTGGCATCCAAACACGATCATGGGAGACACTTTGCTGTTCTTTTCTGGCTTATATATAATTTTTTTTTTCTTTACACACTGTTTTTCTCTGCTAAAACCGTTTTATAGGTATCCACTGGAAAGAAAGATGACTCACCATTTGAACAGAGGATTAAAGTACTAAAGTGCAAGTTGTTCCTCTATTAATATTTTAATACAGTTCACATTTCTACATGCATTCTGGACATCGATCATATGACAAGTGTGCTACAAAGAGGGGCCTGGCCCCTGGCCTCGGGTTTTCTTACTGCCAGCGGCCTCTCCGTGTGCTTCTCTGAGTATCACAGTGTCACCCTGAGCTGGCTGCTGACTCATAGTACACATTGGATAATGGTCAGGGGATAGATTCTGAAGTCCTTTGAAAGAAAGGAGAAAGAGGGTGGCTATGCCAAAGAGGCACCAGGGAATCCGGCAGCACTAAGCTTCCCTGGCTAGGGCCCATTTGTAATTCAATGCTGTTTTTCTCCGGGAGCTCAGCAATCTGCAGGATTGGCCGAATGGAACCCTATTGACCTCTCATTATGCTGGGGGCAATTTGGCCTTAAATAGAGTACTCATATGTCAAGTAAGTCAATACCTTTTTCATAAATGCTACACATATAATGAATGAAAAATAATTAAATCCATCTTGGAGGGAAAGGGGGAACTTACTGGTAGTATATTGCTTTTATGAAAAGTCAATAGTTTGCCTTATCGTACAGCTCTGATTTTCAGTTATGATGTCGGATTGTCCTCAAGTGTAACACACGTCCACTTTGAGCATCAAGTCCAGTCCCGTCATTCTCCAACTCACTTTGTTACCCATTTCAAACTGGAGCGCACCTCAAAGACTGGTCATGACTCAGCAGTATCAGAAGCCGAATGTTCATCAGCTTCTCTTGCATCTTCCCTCCTCTGTCTTTCCACCCCTCCCTGCTTCCTCCTTCTGTACCTTCCACAGCTTCTCCCTCCCTCCCTCTGCCTCCATTCCTCTCCTTCTCTCTTTCCTCCTCTCTCCTTTCTTCCCTCCTCTCTTATCCACCCCTTTTCTCTCACATCGATCCTTTGCTTCCCTTTTCACTCAGCACCATCCACCCAAGAGTGCAGCTAAGAGCAAGCAGCAGCTTTCAGGCTGGAGTTGGAGGGGCCATGACGTTACAGTAAATAGAGGTTGACAGCTAAACACGGGCTCAGTATTAACTCCACTTAATTAGTCAGTCTTGCAGCCTCCCGCCTTCCAATTGAAGAAGCACATTTCATTTCATTATATTGGATAAAAGTTTCCAGGCCTTATGCCAAGAAGAGGTGGCCAAGGTAAAGACTGTATTTGGAAAGACACGGATATTGTTTGCACAGACTGTGCTCCCAAGGAGCACAGGCTCATTTATTTCTAGGAAAATATGTGACTATCATATTTATGAGTCTTACGACTTTCCCCTCTTGTAGGGCAAAAGTTTAAGTGACTTTGGATTTGAATTTGCAATAAAAAGAGACAGAGATTGCAGCACTAACAGCACTTAGTGAGGGAGAGCTCAGCTCCACCAGCCCCTGTCTGATTTATTCACTGGAGGAATGACCTTCAGGAACAACAGGGCTCTTATTTATCTGTTGTATTTCAGCCATTAATTAATTTAATTTAAAAATCTCTATTAATTTTCCCTGCCAGACGTTGCGTTCCCCGCCGTACCTGCAAGGAGACATCACTGGGCTGTGATTCACTCCAGCTGTCGGCTGAGCCGGTAGCAGCCTGTGCTGTTAGTAAATAAGGACACTTTTATTTAGTCATATGGGTTTTAAGAGCTTCTTAATCTTTCTGTCTTCCTCTTTCTTGGTTCTCATCAGTCAAAGAAAGCACCAGGTATAGCTATTCTTGGATACTCTATAATTTCACTGGCACCTCAAAGACGAAAATGTCTCCCTGTGTCCTGGGATGTGTAAATCTCTGGGTTTCATCTCCCAGGCTTCTTCTTTCCTCTGCTGCTTTCTTGGTGAGTTAAAATCAAAGTGAATATGAGCTGCGGTTATTGATCTATCAGTAACATTACATGCAACAGCAATTAGCAACTGATGTGTTGTGATTTTCTTCATATTTCTGAGGTCAGTTAGGTATGGGGTGTGTGTGTGTGTGTCTGTGTGTGTGTATGAGAGAATGGAGAAATCCTGTTTCCTTGATGCTATCATGAAAATGCTGGGGAATTTCACAGCTTTCCAACTGTAGAAACGAATACTCTAATTGGGTTAGTAAAGGAGGCAGTGGTTCATTAGTGATGTGTAAGATCGGATCTGATGTGAACTGACATTCTGCAGAATTCACATATTTTGAACCTGAGAGAGGAAAATTATGTAGAGAAAGTTTTGGCTCATAAAGTTGGGTCCTAAAGCTAGATGTAAAGCACTTTGGAAGAAAACTGAAATTCAAAACTTCACGTGTCATAAAGCCTTTTACTTGACATAAATATGTGAAAGGCCTACCTGTTTTTGCCACAGTTAAGGAAATCCAGGTTATTTTGAAATAAAAAAGAAATACAAAAATTATATTTAATGATATAAACAAATCAGATGAAACTTACTTTTCAGGTTCCAAGTAGGAAGTTAAAATTTCAGTTCCTACTCCTAAAATTCCAGTTTATGCTCCATGGCTTAGAAAGAAATTCTTGCCATCTCTGATGGGTGTTCCCAATCTGCACCTTCTTAGGGTTGACACGGGCAGCACCCTCAGGGAAAGGGAGGATGGTGCAGGCAGGTGTGGCATGGGGAGCTCAGTTACTCTTGCTGGAATTTCCATTTCTAATTCCCTTAATACTCTGGCTATTTTTTGTTTTCAAGCAATTACATTTGTACAACTTTTCCAGGAAGGGGTGGTTTTTTGCAGACTTGCTGATGCCTCTATTCCTGCTGACCCCCCAGTCTGAGTCCAAGGGCATGAGCAGCTGTAGTCCTGGATCCCAGATTCGAGAATAACTCAGACAAGGACTGTCTTCTGTTCAGTGGACAGTGGGGAATGTTTTTGCACACTCTACTAGTACTTTTTCACAGTAACTCATGACCTAGCTGCTTTGCACTGTAAACTCTTGGGCAAATGATCTTATACTGTCTTCATGGTCAGTTCCTGTATCACATCAAGCCAAAAATAGGATCTCAAATGTAATGTACAATTATGAATCAATAATCAAGCATGAAGCTGCCTTTCCTTCCTAGTTTTCTAGGTATATATTGAACTTTTCCTTTAATAACAAAGAATGAAGAAGTATTTCAGGTAAAAGGAGAGCTTTCCTAAGAAAAGATTTTGATTTTGGTTTTGGTTTCTTAAGAATACATTTTGATACTTCAAAATGTATCACTCAACTGTAAGGCTTTCCTCCTGTTTTATGCTTTTTAAAAAATTTTCTACTTTTAGTGTTATTGATAACCACTGGGCTTAATTTAACTTTATTGCTCTTTAGCTGACCTCTATCCCTAGGCAATTATGATAAACCCCAATGAAATATTGGGCTTATTTTATAAAAAGTGTTATTACATGTTCGAATCTGGCCCAGACCCAGGGTAACTTCTGCCAATAATTAAAACATTATTTACCCCATTTTCTGAATCTAATTTGTCTACTAATACTTTTATTATCCCAGAAGGACTTGGTGATCATTAATAAATTGTTTGAGGTTTAAGGAGCTCTCAGCAGTCAGCTGCATTTTCTGTGCAGCACTGACAGCCCCCTTCCTTCTTCTAAGAACACAGGACTCCAGGTGCCAAAATACATAAGAATGGCGAGGACATCCACAAAGGTAATGCAGTCATTTCTCACAGACAGCCAGAAGATATTTAGTGTGATTTGTGATCCAAATAACCTTGCCAGGCAAACCGATAAGCAAATAAAACCTCCAGGTAGAGCTTGTACTTCAAGTAATCATTTCAGTGTTGGCTCTTAATTGACACAATGTCTGGCTTCATTTCTAATGGCAACAGTGAAGAACAAGTACATTCCACTGGACCGAGCATCTGACAGGAGCTCTGAATGTATATGGTGATCAAAATGTACAGTCAATGTGTGAATTTAAACATGAATTACTGCAATGAAAACCATATGGCCATTCAACACCCTCTGCTCAAACACACTTACCCATGGTTCTGGCCACTTTCTGAAGCAGTTCTGGAGGTGCTCTTTCGTGAGTGTCTTTACAAGGTGTGATGAGAGAAATACAGCAAGTGCTGCTGCTAGGTGCCATCCAAAGGTGAGCCAGGCTCGTGAAACCATTGCAGGGTGTCGTCATACACCTTACTCAACGGATCTCACACCGTGTGACTCCTGGCCTTTCCCAAAGCCAAAATGAAGCCGTTCCGAACTTGCTTCAGAAAGTGGCAAGAATGATGGGAAAAGTGTGCTTGATGCAAGAGGGAGAACTGCGCGGGGGACTCGGCGTGGTGCGTCATTTGCTGTGATCATTTTTTACTGTGAACATTCACTTTCAGCCTCCTCTGCTCCTCTGCACCCCCACAGCTGACATTCACCATGCACCCAGACCTGGCAGGTGCTGCTCTTGCCACCCCGAGTGGCACCACCAGATGCCCGATGAAGTTCTGTCCTCCCCTTCCTCCACCTAGGTCACCTTTCACACAGGATCCTTGGCACTCTTGCTGTTGTTTAGACCTATTCCCAGGACGCTGACTGCTCCATATTGCACTGCTAACTCCCCGTAAGAGCTGTTGTGGTGTCCTGCCCAGGGCTGCCCAGTGACCAGGTGGACCTCCGTCGCCATTGAAAGCAGCCTTTACAATCACCCTGCAGATGCCTTCAAATCCTGGATCTCAGTTTGTGCATGCCTAGAACTGTCTAACTGCCTTCCGGTGGTTGTTTTCATCAAGAATCTGAACTCCTGGACAGATGTAAGGGAGCCCTTCTTCCTACCATTCCTGTGCCCTGGAAAGAGGCCCCTCCTGTCCAGGCAGCTTCTGCTCACCATCCAGCTTCCTGTCCAGCTGCCCCCTTCTCAGAGAAGCCCCTGGATCCCAGACACTTTCATTCAGGAGAAGAATGTTGAGGACAGATTTCCAGACATTGCCAACGCATTTGTACACAAATATACACTCCACTGCAGGCATAGGCATCTTTTTAACTTAATTATAATTTTACAAAGTCACCAATAATTTCTTTTTCTCATCGAAACAGTTACCATAGAGGTCATTTCATTTTGCAACACCTGGCTGCATCTCACTTTTTTGAACCTGCCAAATAGTATTTTTCAGTTTTCTTTTCGTGTTTCAACTACATCTTTAAAAGGATTTGCTTAATATAAAACATGAGGGAAAATGAGAGGAGTAAGGCAAGTTCTCAGATGCTGTCCTTGGAGATCATTTACTTGAATATTCTTGGCTTAGAGGGCATACATTCTCCTACAGGACCTTCCTGTGCAGGTATAGCATAGCTTTGCCCCATAAAAGACATAGAAACAGATTGCTGAGTACTGGAAGATGTTCAGCATGTTTAAGACCTATTGCCACCTGGGCCTCGAAACAGCTGGGCTCATCTACACTGTCCTCCCCACAGTGTGGCATCCTCTCCTCCAGGCTGTGCATCAAAACCTGGAAGTTTGGCCAGTTTCACAGCACGCAGGAGGCTCTTCCATAACACCATGAATGAGAGCAAAAAGCTCCCACCCTAAATATCATTCACAACCAGATCTTCCCACTTTAGCAACCTGGGTAACCACCCAAGAAGACACGACCAGGCCATCTGCCTCTTTGCTTTAGGAGTTTCAGCGCTGTGTAGCGCCAAGGGTCCAGGATGGGCCGGGGGGCCGCTGCCCCTTTGACTCAGCTCACGGGTTGCCACCCTCTCTGTCTTCCACAGCTAGTTGCCTGTTGGCAGATGACTCCAGTCTTTTCACAAAGGCCTTTTGGTTCTGTTGATATACCAGAGAAACGCGCATTCTACTGGGAGAGCCATGGAACACTTTTGTGCTTACCTAAACTGTTTCTGCTCTTTGAGATTTTGATCAAGTGCAAGGAAAAAGGGTCCATCAAGATCTCTCTTTCCTTCATTAGTTCTCTTTGGTTTCTGTAAGGCCCATCTCTCTCTAAGACTTTGGAAAATGCATGCATGAAGGCTCATCATTTAAAGTAAATCTGGCAAATGCGACTGTCTCTGAGTGCAACGCTCAGGGGGCTCCTTGGGGAACCTCAGTCATTAAGGCCGAGGACGTGCACCTCTCTCCGAGGAGAGCTTCAGTTTCAAAGCACATGCTTTTGCAAAGTGACTGTGAGAACAGCAGTCTTCCTAAGTAGAACCCAGTGTGCAGAAGTCAGAGTTGAGACAGAATTCATCAGAGCTGCCTCAGCACAGTCAGTAAGATGTGCGGGAGCTGAAGCAAAGTGGATACTTCTCCTCCTCCTCCAGTCCCAGCTGGGTCAGGTTCTGGAGGCCACAGCAGCTTTGTATCTGGAGGATCTGATGCTAGCTGCACTTCTCAAAGATGTAAGAACCAGATCAGCAACTCTAGGTTGCAAATCCGATGCACATGGCCTCGGGGCCCTGGCATCGAGAGCCCAAGCTCGTCAGATGACCTGGGCATTATCCCCCACACCACTTTCTAGACACACATCCACAGGAAGTGGGGGAGAGGGTCAGGAGGATCTAGGGGAGCCTCAGGGGTATGAACCCAAAGAGGGCCCAGCAAAATTATTTCCCATCCAAGCAGTCCACAAGCCTCTGTCTCTCTCTCCTTGCCTGCAATTTGGAGGAAGAATCCAAGGGTCCCAGGAAACATATCACACAGCTCTGAGAAACTCGAGGTGAGCAGCAGAAAAGCAGCACAAGGAGGGAGCAGTGTCCCCGGGGACTTACAGCCCTGACCCCGAGTCTTGGCCTCAGCCCTGTGGGCACTCTGGGTCCAACCATTTTTGTTTGTTGGGGGCCCTCCTGTTCCTTGCAGAACACTTACAAACATCTCCAGCTCCCCCCTTGAGTTCCAACAAGCAAAAGTATCTCCAGAAGTTGCCAAGTGTCCCCTGGGTAGGCAAGCAATCGGCCCCTTATTGCAGCTCACTGGTGCAGACAGTCACATCCATGCTTTACCTAAATCACATTTGACGTCAGAGCTAAAGAATCACATGCGAAAAACACAAACCAGCCAGTTCTCCCAGAACCTCAGGACATGAGTGTGAGGAAGCCTACTGTGCTTGGTCCCAGGAAAAGCCTACGGCTGGTGTGTGCCTCATTAATTTGTTAGAGTGGCAGTGCCTAGATTTACCAAGTATGTCGTGTCCAGGTTCTACAGCAAACTGGTACAGATACAAGGGACACGGGAAGTACAACTTTATCCCCCAAATAGCTGTGAAGTAAATGACGACACTTTGGTGGAAGAAAAGAAGTATTCTGGGGAATCTTAAAGGAAATAAGGTTTTTAAGGCACATCCCAGCACAGGTGTTTGTTCTGGAATTAGTGTGTGAACTGGGCAAAGGCCTTGAATCACGGGGTCACGTGGAGGCCGATCTTTGTGCGTACAACTAGCGATGGTAGCTAAGTTTCCGCTGGCTGTGTGGCCAGCACTCTGTCTCCCCGTTATTGTTTTGGTTACTCTTGTTCTAGCACACACCTGATTACAGGCGTGCTACTATGGAAACCATTGCATCCACCAACAAAATTTTAATCTCATGTTCTCTTTCACAAACAGAACGTGGGATACTAAAGGCCATCTGCAATGCATGTCAGAAAGAAATACAAGGAATTGCTCACCTCCAAAGGGGCAAAAAGGGGAAAGGAAATGCTCACATCAAAAGTCAGAGAACAAGAAATGGAGCTTCCAGGTAAGGAGAGAGAAATGCAGTCGGCCTCCACCTGGAGAGAAAGCAGGACCACAGAGAAGAAGGTGTGATTGTTCTGTGTCCACACAATGCAGCTCATTCTCCTCCTAGGACAAAGGCATTTCAAGCTCATTCAGGAAAACATTCACAGAAAGGAAACCCTGAATGTTATTTTTGGGATAGGAAAGAGTATGGCCTCGGGCTCCTCGGGTCATCAATGCCGGATTCAGGGAGGAAAGGAAGGACCACAGTGGGCCATTGTCACCAGCGTCCACACACCTGATGCCAAGCCGGTGCTAAGAGCAGGATGTCGAGCCAAGGGGTACAGGACTCATGGACGTTTCTCTTCTTCCTCCTCCTCCTCCTCTCTTTCCTCTATCATGACAACAGTATGTCATGCTTGACTTCTATTGGAAACCTGTTCTTCATTTACATGGACAGGGTGAATGAAATGTTTCCCACATTGTGCAGGCGTGAGCTGTCAGGGTCACCTGGACTCATCCAGGAGGCTTGGGGTTTGGCCAGGAGAAGGACAGTCCCAGTGGGAACACTTGGGGCTGGTTCCTTGGCCTTGTGAGGACGAGACAGAGGTCCTCTTACCGTCCAGCCATTCCTTTGTTCTTTTACCCACAAGCAGAAATAAGAGGGCTGCTTTACTGTTACCAGTATTAAATCAGCTGCCACATCAGCTGAGAACGAGGCTGAGGTCCTCGCCCCTGTGATCACAATGGCAGCTATACACTGCTTATTGTTTTGCAAATGTCATGTAAGTTGTTACAGGGAAGGTATTCAGGCCTATACTTTTAAAAAATGGCAAAATCAAAATAATAAAGTAATTTTTTAAAACTTAAATGTCAATGTGGGTGTGATGGTGCATGGCTGTAATCCCAGCACCTGGGAGGCTGAGACAGGAGGATCCAACATGAAGGCCAACAGTTTCCTGATCTGTAATGACAGCAAAGGTTGTCAGTACTTCCCGCAGTGGACTTGACCAGGAAATGAGCAGATACACGCCAAGCATCTGGGAACTCCCGGACACACAGGCAACGTGGACATGCACTCCGAGTTCTTACAATACAAGTGCTCTTGTTTCTCCACCCCAGGCTGAGGGAGAGCATCTCCATAGGGCATGGTACACATCACGCTTCTGCCTTCTGCAGCCGGCTTCAGGGAAGCCACGGCTGTATTCATAAATCTTTCAGCCTGAGAACAAATCACAGAAGTGGTAGGACCAGCACTCTGCTCCAGTTTCCCCCGGGCCCGAGCTTTCTCCTCTCCCTCCTCCTCCCCTCGTCCCTGAGAACCATCCTCTCTTTTCTAGTTTGCCAGAACCATCCTCTTTTCCACTTCTGAAACCCCGATCTACAAACACACCTTGAACTTTTGCTGAGAAACACCCAGCTTGATATTTGAGTTGCCTGCAGTTTTAGAAACGGAATTTCAGTGGGTATATGGAGAAGAACCCGTACAGGACATGTGTTCAGTGACCTTATACTCAGGCGTCTCGCTTTCCTGTTACACAGGAAGGATGGTGGTGGGAATCAGTAGCCACCGATGCATTATTTCTGTACTCACAGGAGAGGACTCTTTCACTTGAGGTAAAAAGTTGAGACAAAGTTTCATAGAATATAGTAGCAAGGATTCCAATATTTGAAGATGACATACGAGAACTTCTCTAGTTCTTTACATCTCCTTGGACCTCACTACTCTGGTACACTTTGTAGACATCGTTCCATAGGCTCTAAGTTATGTTGATAAGGCTCAACTTCTTTAAAGGTGTCAGTTCAACAGAATTATGGTTTCCAGAACTCAGCCTCTTGCCCATAGTCCTGAAATTTCTTGATGTGTCTCTGTGTCCTGAGAGTGAGGCTTCCCGGATTTTCCGGCCTGTTGCTCTGAGACTCGGAGTGAGTCGGTTCACTCACAAGATGCTGGAGATTGGCCTCCCAGCTTGCCACGCGCTGCCTCTGGCGACTGCAGGACCATCGTCCTTTGTAACATTGCCAGCCAAAATGCAGAGAGACCGTCTCAGCCTCCTACATCAATCGTGTCCCTTGAACTTTTAATTGTAGGGTGGTGGAGACAGCACTACTGTGGGACTTAGGGGACTGTGAGGACCACCTCTTGTGCTCATCTGAGAAGGGTTATAACACCCCGGTCCCTCTGTGGCTCACACCCAGCCTCTTACTTCAGCCTGCAAGACAGGGTTATAAAACTGCATCAAAGGTTCTATGTGGCCAGAATATTATTTCCCCGCAGAACCTGAGAAAACTTCGCTTGTACTCCAGTCTCTTCTACATTCACATGGCTCTCCTTTTGCTTTTCTGAAAAAGCCCAAAGCTTTATCGCTTGTTACGTTTCTCAGTAATATACTGGGGCAGTAGTAAGTCTATTGCTTATTAGTGTTCCAAAGTTCAGCATGACATAACATTTTTAAGGTTCTTAAGGCCATTTCCTTTTCATTGTCTTCTACTTATGGCAAACAGGAAAGCCCCCAGCCTGTCAAACCAATATAACTTCAAAACAATTCCAATTAGGGTTGGATGAAACCTCGCTGTTCAGCACGGCACATGTGGAGCCAGATGGGCTGCAATGTGGTGGGGATATCCGATCGCTCTTCCCAACACCCTCTTAGAGGGGCACTGAGCCTGTTTGCCTGAGTGCTCCAGACAAACCTTCTGGTAAAGGGCCATGACCCCGGGGAGCCCCGTCCCAGCTTAGGAGGGATTTGTGGGTTCCCCAGAGCAGCACTGAAGATTGCAATAAAGAGAATGAGCCCGTGGTCTGTTTCCTCTCTTAGGAAAGTTGTATGAAACGATTGTTCCGAAAGCCTGAACAGCAGGAAGTGTGGGAGTTGCAAAGCATAATATTTATTTGGATTAGATACCACACATTTTTAATTTGCCCTCAGAAAAATTACATTGGAAGGAGAAGACTTGGAAGGGTTCCTTGAATAGATCCAAAGGATAACAATTTTTTTTAGAGCTGAAGAGTACAAAAAGAACATTCTTCTGCTTTATTTATTTTTAATTGAAGACGCTGTACAAACATTTGCCAAATTATTCAAGTGAGAGCCATAATTAGGCAATGCGAGTGGGGGGAGACGCAGTCCGTGCCAGCAGCGAGGCATCTATTTATGGATATTACGACACATAATGGAAGCAAAACAGTTGTAGCTGTGTATTAAATTTAGAGTATCATTCCTAATAATATTCTCCATGTGCAGAACAGTTGGCAGGAAGCACCAGCATAAGGACAAGTTCATGATGCTAGGGTGCCTAAGAAGCTCGTGCAAATAATTAAGGATTACATAAAAAAAGAGCTGGATGGGTACGAGCAAAGAAACGGCACAAGCAACAAGACTTTGTAGTACAAAGTGAAGGGGCTCTGTCCCACGTTATCGTTTTTTATTGCCTTCAAAAAAATGCTAACCACATAATTGTCAGAAGCTCCCTCGCAGAACACGCCAGATTCCCCTTCACATGCCCTCAGACAAGACATGGATCTGGATTTGGAAACTGTTTTACTCAGGGTCCTAGGCTTAATGCGCTAACAATAAATAATCGCTAGCAAGTCACTTGCATAGTCACTAGGCCACACTTTCGTCAAGCATAAGTGGGGTTCATCTGTACTCCAAATCCTGGCTGGAATACAGATGTGCCCGCGTAGACGCTGGAAGGATGTTGGATGCTGAATCAGTGTCACCAATTCTGTTGTCCAGTTCATTTGTTTTATTGACTTGAACGTCCCCAGTCATCAGCACACTTCTTTCATTTCATTCTTTCCAAACTCATGGCTGATTGTCGCAAAGAGACCAACACTCTGTGTGTGTTCACACGCGGGTCCTCCACTGTGTCCTTCTTCTTTCAGTGTCTGGGATGCTGCCATATTGGCTCTGGGGCTCTTCAGAAATTGTCCTCCTCTTCCCACTGCTGTCTGCATCAGACACCTTTCCATCAGGAAAGGTGGCTGCATTTCAGGTCCTGGGCAGTGCAAGCCACTCTGTTCTCCCACCAGTCTGACCTCTGCTCCCTCAGTGGCATGGTCAGGTGCTTGGCTAAACTGCTGCAAACTCTGCTGCCCATGGAGGCAGAGTGCTCACCCTGGAGCACAGACCACCCTGTCACGTGATCCTTCCCATTCAGGACACTCTGTGTGTGTTCACACGCGGGTCCTCCACTGTGTCCTTCTTCTTTCAGTGTCTGGGATGCTGCCATATTGGCTCTGGGGCTCTTCAGAAATTGTCCTCCTCTTCCCACTGCTGTCTGCATCAAGTGGCTCCTTCTGGATCCCCAGAACTCAGCTCATGGTGTTATTGTCCAGGTGGATCTTCCATGCCCAAGGCCACCAGTCAGCCACCCCGCATGTCACCTTCCTGATGTCCTACTCGCCCATGTTGGTACTTTTGCTTGTTGGCAATTCTTTACTGAGTTATTTTCTTTCTCTTCTCCCAGAATACAGGTTGACAGGCTCTTGGGCCTTCTCTGTCCTTTCACTGGGGTAGGCCCCATGCCAGCAGTCACTGACTCAGAGACTGACCAGGTTTGTCATGAGGAGCTTTACAGATTGTGGCAAACAACTGGTTGCATAGACAAATTATTAGATGAGTGGAGAGAAAGCAGAGGGCAGGGATGGAAGGAAACACAGCCATTGGATCCAGTTGGTGGCATGCAGTGGCTGCAAAGTTGAACCGAGTTTTTATCAGGTACCAAAGATGAATGGTGAATGCCATGGCCCAGATTTGAAGATGGCTTCAAAAGGATTATCCTATTCCGGTGTGAGGCACTGTAGTTTCATAGACATAGTTTCAGTGAGAGCTGAGTCACAGTCCTGGGGAGGAAGAGCACTTCCATGCGCCTCTGCGGCCCAGAGACCAAACGCATGTCTGGGCAGGATGCCTGTGTCCCATCAGGGATGTTCTGTGTAAGCCCAGGCTTCCGGGTTGATGGCTGGATGCTCTTCCACACATGATGTGACATGCGCTCACCCACAGGGTACATGTCTTCCAAGAGCTCTCCCTTTTGAGGGTAAATAACAGGCTCAGTCTATCTCCCCCCAAATGAGCTTTGTTACTGGCAGTATTTTCATTTTATAACCAAATAAATAGCAGGGTTTAATAGTATTGCTCTGTGCCAACACACTCGTTTTCAACATTCCCTTTTCAATTGTCTATTTGCTATTTTTTGTTTTGTTTTTCTTGTCATTTTCTTTGACAAGAGTCAGCAAGGGGGAAAGGAAGTGACTAACCCTTTGCTCCTGAGAAAACATAAAAGTAGCTCAGATTCCAGCACTCTCCAGTGTGCGGCTGTTCATCCTTTAAAGGATCTTTGGCAGCTAAACTTTCTGCAAAGACTGCTGGCTAAGCGGAGGAGATTACAATAGGCTTATTATTATACAAGCTTTGAAAAACAGAAATGTACTGACTGACAGGGGTGTTGAAACACTTCTTGCAAAATATAAAGGCAAACAAGTTACTCTCATGAAATTTTTTGGTAGGGTTTGACAATTGTCAGCGTGTGGAAGTAATATAAATTAGAGCACCCTGGTGGGGTTCTAGTGTGATGTATATTCAAGGTAGTAACTCTTGCAAAGCGATTGCTCTGAGTCCGGCCACATCTTAGAGAAAAGCATTTTATATAATTATTTTACACCATGGTGGTGAAGCTTGGAATCTCCCACATGTGAGGCAGCCACTGTACTAGGGCTATATCCTCAGCCCTGACATAGCACTTCATGAATATTGATAGTAATAAAACGTGGCTGCAAAGGAACTCAACAATGTTTGATGATTATTATTTGCGGAGGTCTCACGAGCTGCCCATAGCGCTTGCCTTTGCGCAGGGCCTGGAGCTGCAGGGCGGAGGGAGCCGGCCTGTCCCCACACCGGGAGGTGCAGCTCCTTGGCCTTTAGCCTGGGTCACTGCTCCGATTTTACACTCAGAGTTGTATTTTCCTTCTCCTCCAAAGCAAACAATGGGATGCATGTTAATTTGGAAAATATGGAAATTTGAGGACATCCAGTTTAAATACCCAAGTTTATACCTTCAAGGCATGTTCCCGTACATAAATCTGGACAAGAAGGGCCTTGCCACTGTGAGGATTCAGGGTGCAGTGCACCTGCTACGCACTCCTCTGCGCTCCCCTCTGTGAACAGCTGGGCCCCCTGCATGCAAATGTCACAGGATGAACACTGTCCGAGACAGAACCCACATGCAGGTTCTGGACGGGAGCCTCTCACCGAGTCCAGAGAAGTGTTTGTTACAAGATGGTGACCGCAAAGCACTCTAGCTTTCCTTCGAACCCCCCTCAAAATAACCTCAACCGAACAGGGCACTGTGGGCCTCTTTCCTGATGCAGAGGGTCTATCAAAAGACAGCTACATGGTAGCACCTGCTGTGGTGTCTCAGATGAACACCAGAGCAGTAGACAAATCAGGTGTGATGGAACAGGGCCCACCTAGTGCCCGAGCACCTGGGGACCGGGATGCAGCGGGTGGAAAGCACTCCATGGCAAGATCTGTGGGTGTTTCTTTCCCGTGTGCGAATCTGGGGGACAGTGTGTGCTTGGGTAGAATGCCGGGTAACCACAGCTGTGAAGGTGAAAAGCGAAGTGCTGGGCAGATGGGATGGATGAGTTTTTGAAAGTGACAGTTGAAGAAGAAAGAGGCAGGAGAGCCAGATAAAATCCTTTCCACGTATGAAGACATCACTCTTTCGGGTTGCACACGTCTCCATGGAGACCCACAAACACCTTTGAGTGGTGCCTCTGTCCTTCGGTCAGGAATCTTGGCATTTTCTCAGAGACAAATTGGCAGATGGGTAATGATGAAGCACCGGGATAGAGAGGGACAAAGACTCTGGCCTTGAAGAAGCAGCCAAGGGCATTTGTCCTGCACTAGGTGATCACCTGTCCTCTCTCTGTCTCTCACCTGTTCTTTGCCTGTGTCATCTTCCTGTGAACCCCACTAACAGTGGCACGTGGTGGTGCCCCTGCAGGTGGCAGGACACGGTGGCTGGGTCACGGGGAAGACAGTGGTTGGGAAGATTCCTACCCCAGACAACTTCTGCTGAGGCCCCCCTGGCTCCTTCCTTTTGCCATGAATGCAGGAAGAAGAACCTGTTGCCGAAATATACCTTACTATTAATCAAATTAAATTATGCTCCATCACAGGAGAAGGGAAGAATGGGTTTTAGAAAATAACCAGCAGAGTCTGTTGTAACATGATTTCACTGAGAAGGCTATTGAACAGGTAGAAGATAGAAACAGAGATAAATATGTTTAGAAAAATTCAGTTCCATTTCACCCAGGGTATTGAGAATTGATGGGATAAAGAAATTCAGTAAAGTAAACTGGACAATTAATAGGCAAGTTATAATTCAATAAACCAGAAGAGCAACTTCGTCAAGAATCTAGGCTTAAATAAAATGTGAATGAAGAGAATTAGTATTCCTGTGAAAATAAACATCAATATAGTAGAAATATAATGATCCTTCCCCGTAAACTCAATAAAAGTCTGTCAATGGTGTAATGCAGTCTTGTTTTAGATTGTGTGGTTTAATTATCAGGCACCATACTGAGTTTGTCTTAGCCTGGATCACTTGGGAGGGACCAGCAGAAAGACTATAGTAGTGAACCTCTGCTAGGATGCACAGCCTCAGGGTGCCCATAGGTCCCAGGGAAATGAGGCGGGAAGCCAGGGGTAGCACACAAAAAGGCCCTGCTCAGGATCCATACTTGGTGAAGAGGTGTAGCCCGCTAGGTTTCCAGGGCTTGGTTAGAGGAACACAGGGTGAGCTGGCCTGGCCAGCTTCCTTCCTGCTTCTTTTCATCCTCCATGAGTAGCCCAAACCCCAGAGCTTCCAGCTGGACTCTGGGGCAGCCACCTGGGAAGCTAGATGGTGCTGTCCCTCTAGGGACCCAGCACGTGTTACACGACCAACTCCCCGGGCGCTCTCTGGTCCAGCAATGCAAGAAGAACACTTCAGACAGGAGAGCTTGGGAACTGCTGAGCAGGCAAATGAAAGTTGCCAACCCAGGAAAAGCTGGGCACTATAAAATTCCAACAAAATTTCCAAGTTTTAAAAAGTCCGGATTGCTAGGGTCTAATGTTGGACCTGATTTTGTGAACAATCTTTATTTTGTTCTTTTTTTCCCTTTGTAATAGTGTTTTTGTCCTATAAATTGCTGACAAGTGCACACATAAGACATGATAGGAATAGATAATCCCTTTGTCTTGGAGTAGGGCATAGTGTCATATGCCTGTAATCCCAGTACTTTGAGAGGCTGAGACAGGAGGATCACAAGTTTGAGACTAGCCTGAAGAAGTTAGCAAGACCTTGCCTTAAAATTTTAAAGAAAGGGCAAAGGATGTAGCTCAGTGTGAAAGCCTCTGTTCAACACCCAGTACTAAAAAAAAAAAAAAAGTCTTAGGAAATAATAGCTTAGAAAATTTCAAATATGCAGACTTCTGAATTTGAAAAATCATTACTTTTATTCAAAATTATTTCACAAGGTTGCCTATGTAGATTTAATTATGACCCTTATTGACCACCTTACATCCCGTCCTTTTTGTACCATAAAGTTAGTAATTACTGAAAATCAGAGCTAAATGTGTAAATTCCAGGTCAATTTCTCCTGAGGCCCCCACTCTCGCTGTGGTTTATGTACCTTTTTCCCACTTTGGGTGCCAACGCAAAGTAAGAACACCTGTTTTATTAGCTCTTCCTCCAAGAGAGGTATGGTCTGAGACAAAATGAAATTTTATTTAAAAATTTACTAAATTACAAACAATTCTGATCACTGAGACTGGAAAGACATTACGCACGGGAAGAAAGTGCTTATTAGGTTGCTGCCTTGCTGATCAGTTCCTCAGGAATCCTAAACTCAGCCCCGACACCGAAGTCAGCTCTCACATCCACCTGAAGGAGCGAGGATATGGCTGGAAACTAAGTGAAATGAAAGCTGTTTAAGGTGCTATTGTAAAAGAAATGGGATCTTCTAGTGTGGGTGACCTTGGTGCTGCGTGCTTTGTGGGGATTGATGGCCGCTGTGGACGATCAACTCCCCAAGTGATCGTTAGCCCCCAGGCGGGTGCCCTGTCTGCATTGCTCTTGCTTAATTCAATTATTTGCGGCTGTGGGCTCTCCTTTCTGAATATTTTACTGTTCAGTCAGACTCCTGGCTTCCCTCTCACCAGTGCAGTCCTTTTTCTCTGATAGATGCTGGTTCCAGTTTACATTCAGCTCACACTCTGAGAGGTGTATCTAATTCTGGGATAGAAGAATAGGTGTGTGTTCCTAGACTCAGGTGTGGTTATATGGACATCTTTTCAGAGAACATTTTTAAGCAAATTCCAATAGCCATGCCTATTGATGTTCATTTACACCAATTCCATAAATCCCTGGCCAGCTCTTGATTGGTGTGTTTTTATATCCAAATGAGGGTTACACATGTGACTGTCTCACTAAGGACAGAATTAGAAAATCTCATTCGAGCTAAGGTTAGATGTTACTGCTCAAATCAACTGTCTGTAGTTTCTGAAGGCTGGAGTGTGAACACTGGAAGCAGAAAACAAACCATCCTAAGTGTGAATGGGCATCTTTATTAGTTGAGTTTGCTAGAGGCACAGAATCAACAGAAAATGCATGTAGAGTTATGCAAGGGGATTTGCTGGGTTGGATCAGAGGACCAGGACAGGAGGGTCCACACAGGCTGTGTGCAGTGGGAGAGCAGGAGGGTCCAGAAGCTGGCCAGTCTAAGGAGACGGAAGCCACAGAACCGGAGGAATCAAGGGTGAGCTCCAGTCCCAGGTGGAAGCTGAGGAGCTGCCTGGATCATCGCCCTGTGCCTTCCATGTCCGCAGGTGATGGTAAAGCCTGGAGCACTTCTTTCTTCCTTCCCTTTTCATTTCATCCAGGCTCTAAGCCTATTGGCTGGAGCCCCCTACACCCAGGGTGGGGCTTCCCCCCTCAGTCATCCACAGGCAGTCAGCACTGTGCTCTACTAATCTGCTAGGTGTTCCTCACTCTGTTCAAGCCCCATGATTAATGGTCATAGCTTTGGTGTGTGTATGGGTATGCCCCTGTGTACCCAGGTTTATGGGCCAGGGCCCATCTGCTTCTGGTTAGGGACCATGGCACTTTCCTTTAGCTTTCATAAATGCAAGCATGCTACCTAACATCCATTCATGTGGTCAGAGAGACCAGATTCCACTTGGGGCTCCATGGTGGCTGGTGTGCTTTGATTAAATTACCTACTGCCCTGTTAGGTTGCTGAGGGTGCTACTTCCTTCCTATGCACCATGAGGGCTTAAAAGGAACCTGCCACATGGTTTTTTGTGGTGATCATCCTCAGACATGTTACATGGGACATGGACATGTGTGGATTGTACTCATATGAGTGTGCACAGGTTAATTCTGACCACATCATTCCACCTGTGTGAGTGTTTCTGTTCAAGAAATTGTTCTAATAATCAAAGAAAGTTAATTTAACTGTAAATCTCTAGCTTTTTTAAAATAACCCAAAACACAGCAAAACAACTATATATTTAAATGAGGCATTCTGAGGTTTGTTAATTTTGATATACTTTGTAAGCATTCTCTATCATTTATTTTGCATAAATTTCATGTAAGAAAATTTGTATCAGCATCACCCTATCCTACCCTTGGAAGCCTCAGGCTTTCATTTAGCATATCAATAGTGAGGAAAAGCTAAGTTCTTAACCAGTTTTCTGTGTCATTGCAATGTTAAAGTCACACTTAGGATTTCTTTCTGTTTTGGTGATTATTTCCTTACCTACTGAAGTGCAAATAAAAACATGAATTCCAAAGCCACTGATCTACCACAGGAAGCAGCCCATTTCCCACTTTAAGCACACAGACAGGGGCTCCAATGTGACCAGTGGCCCAAGAAAGGGTCCCTCTGAGCTCCTCTGAGCTCCTCTGAGCTTTGCCCTTCCATTCCACATCATACCAGGAAGGGTGGGACTTTTCCTCCCTCCAGAAAGAGATGGGGTCTTCCCGATGCACGCATCAAACAGACAACAGGTACAGGCCTTCTTGATGCTAAGTGCAATGAACCCCTTCCCACTGAGGTCTAAAGTGCAGGTATTCTGTGTGGTGCGTGTTGCTATGAACGTGCACTTCATCTGATCTTAAGCATGTAAACTGAAACACAATGGAAGCTGCCCTCTTTGGAGATATAATTAGGTAGGATAGACAAAACAAGTGAATCAAGGCATCATTTCATGTCAACAGAAAGATCTTATTTTTCTCTCACTGGTAAAATATGAGCATCTGAGGAATTACCACTCAGGTTCTAATGGGCTAGGAAAAAAATGTTGCTTCAGTCTTTTTAATGGACCCTACTTTAAAGTGTCAAGGTCTTGTCCGTGCTTTAAACTGTTCTTCCAATTTGAAGATCATTTTCTTTTTTACTTTTTAAGGATGTATCTCCAAGCTCAGGCATTAAGTGAGTTATCCCACTAGCGGTAATATTAAATTGGAAAAGATGACATCTGTTCCAGGTAAACTTGGTAGGCCTGCCATATTATTCTACTAGGTATGAGAAACCAAACACAAACTTTAATGTAGCACCTACCATCTATGTAGCTTGGACTTTAACCTAGAAACCGGGACGAGCCTGGCACCCTGCTTTCTGGCCCCCACGATGGAATCGGAGTGTGCACCTAGTGTCGGACAGATGGTATCTGCTAAGTACTCTCATTTGCACTTCGCAGCATGCCAAGAAGGTAAAATTGTAAGATTCTAGGTTAAGACAGAGTACCCCTTGAGTGTACCATCTGAGCTCAAGATGTACCACCCAGACGAGTCCTAGCATGCACAGGGGCATTTGCAGCATCAAAGGTACAGCCAGTATCCTCAGTTTACCCATTGAGATTCAATTTAGATATCACAGAACCAAGATTCTGTTAAGTTCTCATGGAGATTTCAGAGAAATCTGGTTTGTATCCCAGTGGAAAGCAAGATTTACAGTATTTAACAGCAAAACATACAATGTCCACAAGAGCTATCTGAATACAAATTCATTACATTTGGATAAAAATTTTCATCCAAGGATCACAACACATTGAAGAAACGAAAAATTTTGTGCCTTTGGGGGAGTTAGAAATAACAGAACATTATTGAAAATGGTTTTAAATATATTTGTTTACTGTTTCACACATTGAGATTTCTAAACTTCTAACTTTTCTTTTTTGTGGATAGCACGAGTGTATAAAATACTGTGTCAAGGTTTCCACTATAAATGTTCTTTCTCAGGGATTTATAACTTTTGCCATAAAAATGTGACCGCCGGCGCTGACTATCTGTTCTCAGCGCTGAGATTGACGTTTTTATGTGTCACTTCTCATACACAGGCTGAGAAGAAAAAGCTATTAGTACAGCTATTTTTAGGCCAAGTTAATTGCCAAGAACACACTGTTATGGGATTTAAGATGCATAACTGAGTTGCATTCACGGAAAATCAGAAACATTGTGAAAAGGCGGTTAATGAGCCTATAATCAGGTCTAATCGTATTTTATTTGAAAAACACTCACAGGAGCCCCGTGCTGGTCTGACTGTCACTGTTTTCTGAGCCTGGCTCTTGGCTTTCCTGTCCTGCTCCTGTCACACACCACGTCAATCACTACACACAAAAGTGCTCCTTATGAGAAAGGAAACTCGGCATCTAGTACTTCCTGTGAGAAATGAACATTGACTTTCTCTAAAGAAAGTATAAATGGATTTACTTAATTGAACTTCAGGCACTGGAGCAATTAATAATAGATTGTGTCATGGTGAGGGCTTTGTTTGTATTTAAAGCAATAAATTACAAGTATTAAATGTATATTTATTCCAAGTTAAACTCATTTCTAATTGACAGGTTACTTAGCCCAAGGCTTTTAAGATCTTTTAGTGTAATTAAATTAATAGAAGGCTATAGATCACAGCATGATAAACAAACAGCCAAGACTTTAATATGACAGATATACACAGCAGGCCATGTAAGTAGATCATTATTATCGGTTTAGGTTCAGCAAAAATACCACCAGAATGAAAAAGAGAGAAGGAGGTGAAGCCCTGGCTATAGTAGGTGACCCGGAGGGCTCCTTTCTTGCCTGTGTTGGACCAGCCAGCGTCAGAAGTCCCAGGCTGGGTGGGAACTTCATTATGAAAATGTCCGCTTGGATCGATTCCTTATGCCGGAAGCTTTTATAGCCCCACATCAAACATTTAAAGGTTATTGTGTTAGGTTCAGTCTTTGGCCCAGTGAAAGCACGGAACAGTATTTCATGACTATAGTGCAGAATTAGCTGCCTCTAGTTCTGACACCTGCATTTATAAGTACAGTCCTTAGTGCTAAGTGCATTCTGTAAACACCACCAGCTGAGGATGGGGTGCTGGCTTTGGTTTGTGCAGTTGCTTCTCAGCAGGAAGCGTGTCTTGCTTTCTAACTATAAGCTGCAGAGACAAATACAGCTGCCTGTGGTCTCAGGAAAAGTTGACAAATAGGTCCTGTCCACAGGCCTCCTTGCTTTATTCCAAAGGAGGACACTTCATTCCGGTCCACGACGAAGACTCCTGAGCTTCCTTGGCATTAAGGTGGCTCTTGGTGAATGCGTCCTCCGGTCTGTCTCTGGCCTCCTGTCCTGCCGAGATCTCTCATATTTTATGTCCATTTTTCACATCAGACGGATTGCCCCTCAGGGACAGAGCATTCTGGCCTTAGCGTTCCATCCCAATGGCCATAAGGCCACACACATAGTAGGTGTGCATCTAATGAGTAATGGGCGATTAGTGTTTCCCACATCTGAAAAGTCTTGGGTGTGTGGGTACCAGGGACCCCTGCTATGTCAAGTGCCCCACAGCTCACAGCTTCTATGGGACTCTGTCCTAGGGGGGCCGGGGCCCCACTAGCTCCCTTCCCACTTGAATGAGATATAAAAGGTCCTAAAGAGCAAACAGTCCATGACACATCAAGCTCAAGTTTGAATGACTAGCAAAGGCTTATATTTCTAAGCTTATCGATGTCATCATTTTTATTCAGTGCTGCAGAGCCTTTTTTCTCGCAGTGTGGGCCCCCCGTGTTGTTGCTCCTGCTTCTGGCAAGCTGGGCGCTTCCATGCCAGCCCTGGCCCTCTCGTGGCTGTGAGCAGGGCTTTGTTTATTTGTTTCTTTGGTGTCTGGGGAGACTTCCTGACAGAGAGCCTCAGCATGCCCCCGTGACATGTCCCGTGTTGGGCTTTCACTCCACTGGGATTGTCTCAGACTTTTATTTTCAATAAACGTTTAATTTCGAATAAGTTTAGATTTACAGAATATCTGGGGAAGAGATACTGTTCCCATCTACCGTTCACTTCTTGTCCACAACTGCTAACATTGTCCCTATTACAGCGCCTCTGGAGGAGCTGGGAAACCAGTTCTGGTGCGTTCCCATTGAGGGAGCCCCGGGTGATGCAGTGTCATTGTTTCCCACTAACACCTTTCTGTTATCCCAGGTCCCACCTGAGCGGCACACTGTGAGCAGAGACCTGGCCGCCGGAAGGTGCCCCGGAGTGTGGGCTGCACTGGACTCCACCATTTGGAATGCTGGAAACCACCATTTTGATATCTCACTTCTTGCCATGGTTATAATTAGGAGGATTTGGTGGCCTGCTAGGCTAGGATGTGCTTAATGGCACACACTCCAGCCATCTGCATTTCCCTTGAACTTGATGGAGCAGGTGTGGGAGTCAGATCACCCGGGAGGCACCAGGGCCTCCGGCCTCATCTTCGTGGGATGGCTCCTGGCTTCTCCTTCTTGGCCTTATGCTGCGCCTCCTCGTGAGAGGCCCATCGTCCACTGCACATGAACCTGACAGGCTCCTCATCACAAAGAGGCAACTAAATGAATCGGAGCTGGTTTAAGACAGTGTGAGGTTTTATATTGTTGAACAATAGAAAGATGCATATAAAAGCATGTACTCCACTCAAAATTTTGAACAAGAAGGGTATTTCCATACATCAGGGCCATAGTATTTCTATAACACAAAGACTTCAGAAAATCAAATATGTGGCCAAGGTCTGAGCCATTCCCTGGAATGTACTCTTCCCTGTGAAGCTGTTCAGTTCACGTGGGACATTTCACCTTGTTCCTGTGCTGAGGAAAATCAGTATAGCTCAGGAGACAGTGCAGCCAGCACAGTGTCTGCCTTCACAGTGCCGAGAACCTTTTTGTCTGGAGATACAGTATATATATATATATATATATATATATATACTATTCTAATGAGATCAGTCATTAAACTTTAAGAATATAGCCCACAGTCTGAGTTTTTTTTTAAGTCTTACTTGACAATCAGTATTCACTTTACCTATAAGAATTTTGAAAGAAATAGAAAAATTGATGTGAAGGACTGTCAGATTCATCAGAGATGTCAATGTATGTGTTTGAATCTGTTATTTCCTTGGTCTATTTAATTTTGTGCCTAAGGGCTTCAAAAATCATCTATTCTAGAGAAGAAGGTGTTATCTGGGACTTAAATAGGTCATTTAACTTTATTGTTATTCCGCACACTGATTCTAAATCCAATAATCCCTGAGAAACCCTTAAAATACATTTTTAAGTTCAATATCTTAATTAGGAATTAGAGAGCACAGAAGAAAAGTTTAATCCACAAAATTATACTATTTACTGGCTGTGATGATTTCTTCAGCTACACATCAATTAAAACTTCCAAATTGTTGAATATTATAAGCTTTTCAGAAACTTGATAAATTGTGTTTAAACCAATGTAATTATAAGTCTTATTCCTGATATTCACTACCTGATGTAATTATGTTGTAAGTAATTACTTGATCACGGGCAGTTTATAAGAGTCATGACTCAGGGCAAATAATTATTTATAGCATAATGGCATTTTAATTGATTTTTGTTTAGGAAAAACAAGAGGCATGCCCACTCCCACCTATAGTACATTGCTCTGGTGGTGCTCAAGCCGATTTCTGATTAATGGTCAGTTAAGTGGGTGTGAGACGGTGGTGAGATACAGGGCTCAGAGGGACTCCGGCGCAGGTCCTCCTTGCGCAGGCGCAGACTGGATGCGGGTGTCTTCCAGGACAATGGCCGGGCGCTGGGCTAAGTGGTTCATGTGGCTGCTTCTCAAGTTTCCCACCGGGGACCAGGCCATCTGGAGGGAGAGACCTGGCCACAGGTAGTAGACCTTTTCAGTGGGAGCAGTCAGTGACGTAAACACTGGAGAAAAGAAGAGAACAGGAAAAAAGTGTGACTCAGTCCTGTGTTCAATGGATTAATTGTCTCATTTATGTAACTTGCGGTTAGCCGCGGTCAAGATTCTTAACATTGTTGGATTTGGGCTTAATTCTGCAGTACCAGGATGATTGTGAAGCAGGTCAGGAAAATGCAATATGAAACCACCGGGACATTTTATCAGACATGTAATAAAGTCCTTTTGCTTTTCAACTCAATTTAATAAAGCCAAAGTCGAGAATATTTTCACTAAGGTGTGTCTGGAGGCATTAAAGTTTTGCAGCTTTTCATTGTGTTAATCTCTAACCCAAACAAGCAATTGTTCCAGGCTGTGTCTTTGGCTCCCTGTGGTGTTTTTCTTACACTGTGTAAGCGTTCTAAATTAATACCTTACTAAAGCTGGTTTAAGTTGGACTGAGCAGTTAGAGTTTTGCAATTTATTCTTAAAAGACAAAGTTCCAAATTGCTGCTTGTTGCTTCAATTAGTATAGGGAATCGATGAGACACATTTATAAAAAACTTTATTGTGGGATAAGTAGAACAAATTCACTTTTAGAAAAAAGTTACAAATACAGAATAAAGCCATGGTTAACAGGATAAGGATGAGGGGGAGGGACTGGGGAGACGTGTGTGGCACAAAGGATACAAAGTAGAAAATGTTGAGGATGAACAGGCTGAAAGATCTAACGCATGACATGAGGACCAGACTTACTAATACTGTAGTGTACTCAGAACTTTTTCAGCGAGTAGATTACAGTTGTTTTAGTTGCTGGTGGCAGATGGGGGCAAAAATGTGAGATGGGACGAGATGATGGTTTACTCCATTTAGGACACGAGTGTATATTATACAACGTGAGGTCATGTGCTGTAAAGCCACAGATTTTTTGTGTTCTTAGTAAGCTTTTTTAACTCTTATTTTTTATTAGTACATACTTGCAGCACACAATGATTACATGTATGAGGAGGCACATGTACAAATATACATCTTTTAAAAAAAAGTCCTGCTGTATACTTTTATTCAGATTTTCTATTGTTAACATATTATAGAAAAAGGTCACATGTGTCAAAAGTAAGAAATAAATTACTCACTGGGGTGCAAAGTGTATTGAACCATAAGAGTTTCCATAAACACTTCTTTCTGTTTAGGGTTCCACTGTAGGATCACACCCTGCCTGTTTCCTTAGCGTGTTCTGACTTGGGAGAGTCTCTCGGTTTTGTTTTGCATGACTTTGAAGGTTCTGTGGAATAACCCATAGTGTTTTGTAGCGCTTCTTGGGTCTGTCTACTGTGGCCCCATCACTAATTTGGAGGCCTGCATGTGAGGAAGGAAGACCACAGTGAGAAGCAGTCACTCCATGTCGTTGCCCTGCACAGGCTGCACAGCCAGGCAGCAACCTGGAGCCCTGGCTCAAGGGCATCCACGGCCAGGCTTCTGTGCTCTGAGTCACCAGGAGGGCAGTCTCCAAGAGTGAGCTGTGCTCTAGGAAAGAGGTGAACTCCACCTTCTGGAGAGATGACCCAAGCGTAGTACTTAGACGTTTTCTGTAAGGAACATGTGAGGCATGAGCCTTAAAAAGGAATAGCTCTTTCCATCCATAAATATTTCCATTGACTTGCCACAATGACTGTAACACACACACACACACACACACACACACACACACACACACACACACACGTTTCTGCTGAAGCTGTATGGTAATCACCCCGACAATCTTGACCAAGGACAAGTCTTTCAGTGATAAATACAGGGTCGCTGCATTTCTTCTTATGTTTTACATCATCAGTATAAACCAACAGAGTGTTTAATAGAAGTACTGTTTCTAGAAAGTAGACAGAGAAAACATGGACACCTCATTCTGGAAGGAAAAGACCCTCACAGAGAATTAGACTCCACGCTAAGCAACAAAGCCATCTGCCGTTTGAGGCTAGAGCAGTCATTCTTCAAATGAATGCACGAGCCTTTAAAACTACTTTTGTCAGGAAAAATGTGGCACATATGAAGTTACAGATTAAATATCTGTAACATGAGACACTTAACTCTTATGCAGCCTTAAATTTCAGAGTAGTCGGAATACATGTCACTAGATAGTAAAACTCCATGAAATTCTAGGCATTGTGTTTACAGAAAATAACTGGCTGCAGCAGAGCTGGTAAGTGACATTGCACTGTTACCTATCGTTGTAGACAAGCAACCCCAAGGTGGAGGGGCTCACAGAGGCCCACATTCACATGCTCCAGATCTTGGGGTACAGGTGTGGGGCTCGCGCTGGACTGGCTACCTGAAGCTGCAGTCAGGTGCCAGCAGGGCTGAGGTCTCATGGAGGTTCCAGTGGAGCAGACTGTTTCTAAGCCATCACAGAGAGTTCTCAGTGTTTCTGTTTCCCGGTGTTCCCCGTGTCTGTAGCTCAAGGATATCTCAATCCCTGGTGGCCACATGGGTCCCTACAATAGGGATCTGACCAACACCAGCAAGAGTGGGTATGTACTAAGGAGGTGCGGGTCACCGCCACCAAAGAGACATCCCCTCCATGCTATCACATTCCACTGCTTAAAAGTATCTCAGGATTCCAAGACTCAACTCCCTGGCATGGGGATATGGAGGTCTGCGAGCTCTGGGCGGGGCCATCCTGTGGACACCTCCCCTGCTGGGTGTAATTAGTAACCATTTTTGTTCAAGTTATGAATAGCTCCTGTCCAGGTAATCTTTGTCTTTAGGCCTCAGACTGACAGAGGTGATGGAGAAGCGTGGTAGATTCACTGAGGAATGTCAGGGGTGCTTCACATCTGGGCCAGTGGAAGCCCCCACTGCAAAGGCATACAGCAGTGGTGTTGTGTCCTTGGAATTGGGATTGGCTCCTTGAAGAAGGAAGGAGAAGCTCTGGTGGCGTCAACGGTGCAAGCCGAGATCCACGCCACAGCAGCAGCACCCACAGCTCAGCACGGAGAAGGACCAGAAGCACCAGGCTGATCAGGGACGCAAAAAGAGGCAAAACCAACTGCACCATTTATGGTGTGAGATGAAGGACTAAGTACTGCTGTAGAAAACACAACGTGTCACCACTGTTTCCCTGCAAGGTAAGTCAGGGCACCTCCCTGTTGGGTACCTGAGGGTGCTTTACTATATTTTGGGTTTCCTGTCTTTGGAACAAGAGCTAGCAATGAATGGAAGTGTCTTCCTAAGACATTAGGGTCAGTGCGTCCTGGGAAATAGGAGCAGCTGTGTCCACAGCCTCCTTGCCGTCCAAGACCTAAGTCCCTCAAGAGGAAGGAGCATTTAGGGCTGATGGTCTGGGGACCCTGGTTTCATCCCTGAGCACCCCTGGCTGGCTGGTCTGCACTGCTGATTTGTGCAGGGCCCAGCCTTTTCCTGCACTTGGACTCGGGAGGAGCCCTGAGCCGTTGTGGGTCAGCAGGGCCAGCGAGAGCCCTCAGCCCCTGAGTACTGCTCCGGTGTTTCAGGTGTCCTGGCACCAGCACACAGGACATCTTCCTGGGCTCCCTTGCTGAGGCACAGGCAGGAAATCTCTGCTCTGAGAGGCAGGCTGAGTGCTCCTCCTCAACACCTGTCCACACCGTTGACTGTCTTCCACTGTCTGAATCCCTTGATGAGCTTGACCAGATTGCTCACATTTTGTTTACTACTAGAAACTGGAACAATCTGTGACTCATGCCTTGCAAGTTTATGAATATTTATGTCACACATTTGCCTTCTTAACGTGAAATACGGCTAGTTTTGTTTCTTTTATATCTATTTCCAGCTGTAATGAAGTGTCGGCGACAAACATTGTGCATATTTAAGATCCAGGATGTGACGACTGACATAAATTCACAGTGGGAGACGATTGCCAAGCCACGTTAATTGACACACCTGTCACCCCACTTAGTTATGACCTGGGGTCCATTAGGCTCTGATTTGCATTTCCTTAATGATGAGTGATTTTGGGCACATCAGTACTCATGCTGGCCATGTTCTTGTTTTCACTACAGGATGTTTACTCTGTTTTTTAAAGTTTTTTTAATCCAGGACCTTCACACTGTGCTATACCCCCAGGTTTTTCAATATTTTATTTTATAATTTTGGGATAAGGTCTTACTGAGTGGCCCATGCTGGGCTCAAACTTGCAATCCTCCTGCCTTAGCCTCCCCAAGTCCTAAGAGTACGGGCATATGTCACTATGGCCCATTTGTCCATCAAGCTATGTGTTTATTTGCTGTTGAAGTTATGAGTTACATGAATGTTTTTACATTAACCCCTTTTTGGAGATAGGATTTGCAAATATTTTCTCCTATTCCAAAAGATGGTTTTAACTTTACTGATGGTTTCCTTTGCTGTGCAGAAGCTTTTGGTTTGAGGTAGTCCTATTTGCTTATTTTAGCTTTTGTTGCCTATGATTTTGATGCCATATCAAAACTATCATTCCAAAGACCAATGCCAAAGAATTTTCTCCCATGTTTTCCGGTTGGACTTTTATGTTGGCAGGTCTTACATTTCATCCTTTAATCCATTTCAAATTAATTTTTGTGTATGGCACAAGGTAAGTGTCTATTTTCATTGCTAGAGATGCACATACCCACTTTTCCCCGCATTATTTATGGAAAAGACTCTCCTTACTTCATCATACTGTGGTCCCATGTCAAAGGCTGGCTGGCCGCATATGTGGACGCGTCTATCTCTGGGCTCCCTACTCAGTTGTTTTTGTTTACAGGTTCTTTTTACACCCGTGTTTTGCTGCTTTGATCGCTACAGGTTTGCAATGTAGTTTAAAATCAGCAAGTGTGGTGCCTCTAGCCTTGTTCTTTCTCTAGATTTCTTTGGCTAGTGAGGATCTCTTGTCATTCTGTACAAATTTTAGCCTTAAATTTTTGATTTCTGTGAACAACTACTGTGAAATTTGGTAGGGATTGCATTGAAACTCTGATTCACTTTATGCGGTATTGGCGTTCTAAAAATATTATTGTCTCCAGTCTATGGGCACAGTGCATTTTCTCCTTTACTTGTGTTGTCTTCGCTTTCTTTAGTCGGTGTCTGACAGTACTCAGTGTACAGAGCTTCCGTCTCCTCTGTTAAACTCGTTCTTTAATATCTTGTTGTTCTAGATTTTTTATAAATGAGATTGCTTGACTTTTTGAATAGTTCATCCTAATTGTATAAAAGTTAGCCACGCTTTTGTATGTTATATTTGTATCCTGTACCTTTATTGACTATATTTGTTAGTTTCAACCAGAGTTTTTGGTAGTCTTCACAGTTTTCTGTATGTGAGTTCATGTTACCTGCCAATACAGGCAATTTAGTTTTCCTTAAAATTTGGGTGCCTCCCTTTTCTTGTTCTATTTTTTTGTCTAGGTGTCCCACCACTATGATAAATGGAAGTGGAGAGAGTGGAAACCTTTTATTTCTTTTGATTTTTAGATAAAAACTTACAACTTTCACCACGGAGTATGCTGGCTGTGTACTTATCATATGCAGCATTAATTATTAGCTTGAGCTACATTCCACTTAAATCTGGTTTCTTGGGAGCTTTTATCATGAAAGGGTGAATATTTTAAAATGCTTGTATTAATCTTGCCAGGAACATATAATTTTTTCCTCTCATTCTTTAAACACTTTGCATCATGTGTTTTGGTTTCCCCACGTTGAACTATCCATGCTTTCCAGGAGTAAATTTCACTTGATAATGATTTATCATCTTTTTCATGTGCAATTGGATTGATTTGCTAGGATTTGTTGTGGATATCTTCATGTACTCTCATTAGGATGTGGCCTCATAATTTTCTCCCTTCCAAATACTAACTAGGCCAGACCTTCTTTGCTTTAGAGATCAGAGATGGGGCACATTCAGAGTGGTATGGCTATAGACTAATTTTCTGTTCATATGGCTTTATCTGGCTTGGCATTGTGCAGTAGAGCACTTGCCTAGCATGGGCAAGGCCCTGTGTTCCACCCCTAGCACTGAAATACATTTTTAAAAAGCCTCCCAACAAAGCCAATCACAGAACAAGGTGGTCTCAAGGGTGATTTCTGCCACACCTCTAAACAGGAAGAAACTCCAATCATTTGAAAGTGTTCCTCAAACATCTAAAGCAAGAGAATACTTCTAAACACATTTATATCATCGATATTACTCCGATGCCAAGTCAGGTGACAGACCCAGGGAGGTTTAGTTACTGGTCCAATCTCCTTTCTCATTCTGATCCCATTTTCCATTTTGTCATTACTCAGCCTTAGTAGGTTGTACTTTTCTAGGAATTTATCCATTTCTTGTAGATTATCCAAATTATTCCATTTTCATTGTACATAGCAGTGTCTTATATTTCTGTGGTGTCATTTGTGCTCTTTCTTATGTCACTACAGTGTTATTTATTTGAGCCCTCTCTCTTTTTAGCTTGGCTTGTCAATCTTGTGCTCTTTTCAGAAAATCAACTCATAGCTCCTCTGATACCTTCTACTGTCTTCCTAGTCTTTGTCTCCTTTAGTTCCAGCCTGATCTTTATTGTTTCATTTCTCCCTCTGACTTTGGGATAGTTTCTGATCTTCCTACTTGCTAGAGATCTCAAGTGAGGTTGTTTTTAGGACACAAATATATATATTTTTTCTTAATGAAGGCTTAATGTCTATCATATTTCCTGTTAGGCCTGCTTTTGCTGCATTGAATAAGGATTGCTAGGTGGTGTTTCATTTTTGTTTGTCCTCACACATTTTGATTTTCTTTATGCTCCACTTTGCTTGCTTTTCAGGAGTGTGCCATTTAATTTTCACATATTTGAGAACTTTGTATTTTCCTCTTGTTACTGATCACTAGTTTCAAACACTGTGGTTGGGAGAGATACTAAATATGATTTCAGTCTTCTTAACTTGTTTAAGATTTGTTTTGTGGTCCAGCATCCGATCTGTCCTGGAGAATCTTCCAAGGGTGTTGAGCAAATGTGCATGGTGCCGCTGCAGGACACAATAATCTGCGTGAGTCTGTTAGATCCTTTCAGTCTGCAGTGTTGGGCAGAGCTGCTGTTTCATTATTGATTTTCTGCCTGGATGATCGATCCTTTGGTGAAAGCGGGGTATTGAAGTCCCCTTCTATTCCTGTGTTGCTCTCTATTTCTCTCTCAGTTCTGTGGGTATTTGTTTTATATATTGAGGGGCACTGACGTTGAGTGCATATACATTTCAAATTCTTACATCCTGTTGATGAATTCACCCCTTTTCATTATCAAATGCCCTTCTTTGTCTCCAATGACACTTTGGACTGAAAGTTTATTTTCCCTTGAACAAATGTAGCCACCCCTGCTATCTTTTAGTAGTCATTTGTGTGGATTATACTTTTCTCTCCCTTCGCATTCAGCCTCTGTGTGTCCTTAGAGCCAAAGGAAGCCTCACTCCTCACTCACAGAACCAGGAGAAATGTGTTGTATGCGACATCACGAAGATATAACTAAAATAATATCCACCCATATACATATATATATGCATATATGATATTACTCAACCTCATAGGATCTTTAATAGCATTAATATTAAGTCTTTAAGTAAGAACTTTTGAATTCACAGTTATAGATGGAAGAGCCTGCATTTTCATTTTTTTTTAAATTTTGAGTAGAGTTCCCATCAGGAAGGGCAAAAGAATTATAATGGACTAACTACAGTATGAATCCAGTTTTTGTCTGCTTCTGTTTAATGATTACCATGTGAGCATATTCTTTTCTCAGTAATAAATATTCCACACATAATGAATGTACACCCTAAAGTAACTCAAATATGGAAATAAAAGGTTTAAGATCTAGATATAGTAATATGTTACATCCCTATAAACCATGCTTAAACTACTGCTGACAATATTTTGAGATTAATTTTGCTAGTATTTAAAATAATAAATGTCTTCAAATTTACCTTTTTGTTGTTCTTAAATACTTTCTTATAATATTATTTATTCCATTTTTCGTTGAGTATTTTCAAAGTTAATGCACTAGTTATACCTCTTGGTAAAATAAGGTGTAAATAAGATGAAATTTTTTCCTAAATTCTAAAATTTGTTATTTGTATCTGAAATTCAAACCACCTTTGAATGTCTTTACATCAAAATTTTTACATCATTTCACACTAAATGTCCTTGTTCAAATGAACTAGATGATTGACAGACCCTCTGTGTGGGACTCCTGCCATCAGAGGCTGAGATGGTCAGGTCTCTGCTGGAGTTTTCTCCCAGTGAGCCCTTGGTGCTCGAGTCAGGTTCCCAGGATAGCCTAAGCTCTTCTGGGAGACACCGTCTCTGTCCTCTGTAACTTGCTGCATGTATCTGGTAGGTCATGGTTAGAGCTTGAGTTCATGGGGAAGAAAACAGACTCTATAAAACCTTAACGTACATTCTGCATTGACTTCTTTATAAACAAGAGCTGATGTCTAAGAAACCAAGAAACTCTGTGAATGACCCTCCATGATACAAGTATGCTTGAGGCAGACAAAAAAGACATTTGCTATCATCTCCCCCAAGTAGCCACACCCAGGGCTCATGCCATCAAGGAGTTATGGAGCAGCAGGCAGCCCACCGGTACTATGATGCCGAAGGAGGCACTGGTAGGAATGGTGCTGGCCAGAGCATGCTTGTGAAGCAATGCACACAAGAGGTGGCAGTTTTTCCTATGAAATTTAGATGGATACTACTGCAAAAGAAAATGGAGAACTGATTATGGTAAGGCTAAAATTAACAAGTTTTCCCAGAATACAGAGAAAATTGAAGATTAATTTAACAAGAAAATAGAAGACAAACATGCAATGCAGAATGGAATTATTGTGTTTCTGAAGAATGCACTACAAAAGATGACAAAGGAAAAAGGAAATATATATTTTACCTAAGATATTATAGAAGATAAATTACATGAGCTGAAAATAGGCATATATGTCCAGATTGTGCATATTTCATAAAACCAGGGAAAGATAAAACTAGAGACAATTACACATGAAATAATGAAAAATAAATACATAAATGTTATGGACAAAGAAATGCTAGACTTTTCTGTAAAACAAAATGCAAAAGAATGCACTCCTGAAGCAGTCTGTCTACAGTGTGAAAACAAGGGTTGTATGTTTGTATCTCAGACTTTTATGTATTTAAGCAAGTGTAAAGGGAATAGGAATATATTTTAAGGCAGAAAATGTCAGAAAACATCTCCCCTACAAAATTTCCATAAGAAACAAATCTCATTCTTCCTGCTATTTCGCAAAACTCAAGGAGAAATATTCAACTATGTCTTCTAGCGCCAAAGGCAAGACCGCTCTACTCACCACACAGTTAAATCCAGGCTTCCAAATTCTAACCCTGTAAATTCAGAGATTCCCCCATGCATCTTCACGCCCTGCCCGCCTGGGATCTCTAGGTGAGTGCACTTTTCTCCCCTTGCTCTGCTTGTTTTCCTGCTTCCCTTGCTCTGTGCTGCAGAAGAGAGGTCGATTTGATGCACTCTTAAGGAGAGAGGTTGAAAGGTGTGTGGCCTCGCTCAGGGTGAGCACGTGGACACTGCAGGTGGAGTAGTGGGGAAACGCACACTGCGGTCACCCTCCATCCACCAGCATGTCTAAATTAAAAGAACTGAGCATAATGTGTGTCGCTGGGGGAGGACCAGAAGTAGCACAGTAAGACCCTGGCGGTGAGAGTGCCACGGGGGTGGCTGAGTTGGCAAGGAGTTTGGCACTACCTGGGTAAAAGCGTGGCTCATGGCGCGATCTGGCCTTGTCTCTTCTCACTATTCATTCACCGAGTACGAGCTGTGCCCACACAGTGCTGCCCTACACAAGCGGTCCTAGTAGCTTTATTAAAATCGACCAATAATGGGAAACAAGTCCAACTTCCATCGACAAGGAAATAAATAGACTGTGGCATAGACACACAATGCAATACTGCTTAGCAATACCAATGGATGAATGTCTAAGACCATGGCTGTATTTCACAGTAATTATGCCTAGAGAAAGAAGTGAGATAAAAACAGTATACATGGTATGATTCCATTTATAAAATTCTGGATCATGTCAACTGATTTTTACTGACACATGAAAGCAAGAAGAGTTTTCCTATGTGGAAGAATGTAAGGGGACAGAAGAAAGAAGCAGAGAAATGCCTGTGACACCCTTTGGATTCTGGAAATGGTTTTGTAGAGGTGAATAAATATTAAAGTTTATCAAAGTATGCACTTTGGGTGTAGCTGATTACAAGTCACATACACCTTGCTAAAGCTGTTGAAATTACACAACTGTATTTTAAAGTGTAGAATAGTTAGAAATTTAAAACAAAAGTCTAAGGTTTTAAATCTGCTGAAAAAGTAAAATTCTGTCAAGGCATTACTTTCAAGTCATTGTACCCAAGTCTTAGAAAAGTGAATTATTTTGGCATTTTTCACCAGAGAAATGTTATATTCTCCATCTAGTTTATTGCCTTCAAAGCATCAAAGGGAAAAATGCTGCCTAATACCAATTTTGCCAGCTAGAAAAATCTAGTTAACCCAATAAAGAAAATCAGTCAACCATAGTTATGAATTCAGATGCAAAAATACCAGATACAATACTCTTTGGTCTATTACAGCAATGTGGCTTTTACAAATAGTGTCACAAGCAGGCTTTCAGCAGAAATAAAAATACAGTTTACTCTTGGGAACACCACTGATTCATGGTGTCACACAAGCAGGTACAGGGAGAGGTGTTAGCAATGAACAGCACAACCTCAGAACATTAGAATGGAAATTCCACTTTTGTTTCTCAAATTCCACTTTTGTTTCTAATACAAGGGAAAATAAACGTCTCCATGAACTACAATAAAAGCAACTTTTACAAATGTGATAGGGAAAAGGAAAGTCTTTCTTAAACTAAGAGTCATTAGCTTAACAAGGAAAAACGCTTGAGGCGTTTCTATCACTAGGCTTATTTAATATGATCCTGAGTGTGTCAGCCTGTACTCAGAGGAAAGAAAAGATTAAATTACAAATGCTACCCATAAAGAAAGAAAAATTATTGTTGATGGATCACTTGAATCTATATTTGTAAAACCCAAAGGGATCAACTGGCAGAATTAAAATCCCTTATTACAAAATAAATACATTTGATATTATTAAAAAAAGAATTCACTCATAATAGCAACAAAAATACATAGTACAGTATTTAAAAGTGAAGGATAGGTCCAGACCACAGGGAGGACTAGGGTTGGAGCCCTTGCCCAACATGTGAAAGACCCCAGGCAGGCCTGGGTCCCATCCCAGCACTACAAGAATAAATAACCCCAAAGATCAGCCAACACATGGGCTGCTCTCATGAGTCACACCACATATGCGAATCACCACCATGAGCAACTACATTTTCCAATAGGAAAGCAGAACAAAACAACACTTTTAAAATGTCAATTATTCCAAATTAATCTCAAGTATAGTAAAAATAAATAAATAAATAAATAAAATTTTTTTTGACTAGTTTTTCTGGAAACAAGGAAAACCATCATAGTCTACTTGAAAGTTAAATATTCTAGTAACACGATAATATTGTAAAAATTGTCAGAGGTTTGACTTTGTCAGGATTGCCTGTCAATCAAGAGAACAACCAGGCTCCTAAGAATTTTGAGGAACGTTGCACAACATATCCACAGGACAGATAATCTTCCTGTTTTCAACTGACGTGAGACAAAACCATCTGTGTGATTTTGTTTCCTGACCACTCTTAACACGAATCTTGAGCATGGTCAAAGAAAAGCATAGCCCATTGTCTTATAAAAATCAGCTTGCAAATCACAAGTGATATGTCAGTACATCAAAAGTAATCAAAATATTTATAATGAAACGATCATTCTAGGGAAAGACTGAGCTATCCTGATAGTTTTAATAGGTGTAGGTCCCATGGTCTTAGTACGAGATGATGAACGTATGTGGTAAATCTCAGCACTCATTTCTATCCCTGCTCCAAGGAAAGTATCTTGTTCAGGAAGAACCTCTTGTTCTCATGAAAAACTGAACACATTAGAATCAGTATGAGACACTGCAATAAACAGGGGAACAAGAGTGAAAACCTAATTAACATTACGAGCAAGAAAATGATGCCTACTCATAACCGACATTGTTCCTGGGGGTTTCAGCCAATATAATGTGAAAAGAAAAGAAAGACTGTATCAGAAAATGAGCCTCCAAATGTTCATCATTTTCATGGAATTGGGGACGTGGGAGTTCTGAGGAGGCTACGAAAGAGCTCTGGGAGATGAGATGGCTCAGTGATCCTTCCAGATAAACAGTGCCAGCCGCAAATTGGTGGCAGTTTTGCATATTAACAGGATCTGCAGAAGTTCTGCACATGTGGCCGTGAAAGACCTAGCCATCCGCAAACCAAGCAACAAGGAGCACAGACCTCAGCAAGGTCACATGGAGTGTGGACAGTGGGGTCTTGACCAGTGCCTGGGAGATGGAGGGAGGTCACCCTTCCAGAGCCTGGGACTGTGCTCCCCACAGACCTCCAACCGAAGGGCCAAGGTGCAAACCACTAAATAAGCAATGGTAACCCGGAAGACTCAGAGGAAACAGGTGCAAGGCTTGTGGTCCAAGACCATTGGGAACTGAGGAGAATCTCTCTTAGGGTGCATCTCAGGAGGGTCATGAAACCCCTGACTTGAGCGGGAAACATGCCAGGGTCCAATGCTGGAAAAGTGAGTGACATTTTACTCAAATGTAGGAAGAGGAAAAGTACACAAAGAGATCCAGATTCGTAGCAATATCGTTTACTATATTAACTTAATTAACTCCCAGGATATCATTATTTGCTTTAGTGGTTAAATGAATGTCATATCTAATGTCCCCTAACAGATCTGTTCTTCCAAATTTTGGGGGAAATTCAGTTAAAGAGCAAATGTCAATCGACAAGACCTTTTCGACGCAGAAGGACAGTGTTGGGGAGGCCAGGACTGCCAGTCTCTGGTCTCTAACCTCAATGTAGACAAAGCAGCTCTGCTTTGCGTCTGTCTTCATAGTGATATTCGTGGAATGTGACTGCGCAGGAATACAGTGTTCTGTCTCCAAAGACAAGGAGGAACTTTCTGTCATTGTAGCCTGGGCACAAGTAGAAAAGGTTTTTGCTCAAGATTTTGCGTCTTTTTTGTGACATTTTCCTTAACATAGATCACATTTGTGTTTGTGCATAACAGTGTCTGTGTTTGTGTGTAGGTATGTGTGCCTGTGTGATGTACATTTGTATCCGCATGCATCCATGTGCGCTTATGTGTTGATGCACATGTATTTCTGTGCATGTCTGTGTGAATCTACATGTGTGTGCACATTTATGGGGGCACATATGTAAATGTGTAGGTGCATGTCTGTGCCTTGCATTTCTGTATATGTGCATGTGTACTGCATGCCTGTGCACACATGTTCATACATCGTAGGTAGCTTTCCTGGCAGGGGCAAGGTTTTTCTGGGATGTCATCTTTTGGGGGAGGCCTCTCTAGTCCTCGATGTCCCCACCCTCACCCCACATCCTCCTCTTCACAGGGCCCATCCTGACGCTGTGGGGCCGCCTTCCTCCCCACTACAGGGTCAAGGCCCATGTGGAGGGGCTTGGTCTGCTTTGTTCAGTGCCGTAGTCCCAGAAACTTGAGCAGTGCTGGGCTCGGGGAATATTCATTCTTTGAGGATAGTTCCGTCTGTCTGCCCACATACTGCCCTTCCACGCCCAGACGATCTTGTACCCCACGTTCCCCAGGGAGTGCTCCTGCAGGAGCAGGCCCTTCCCTGCCTCTCCAGGACCCGTGAGTGACAGCCCACCACTGGGGGGCAAGAAGGGCTCCTTGGCAAATGGGTGGGAGCACATGGCTTTCTGCAGGCAAAATCCAAAAGGTGCCGTGCTCTGCGCCCCGGTGCTGGTGACATACGCATCTTTAGGTGGCTGCACTGAACTACTTCTGAGAGTTTGCAACCTGCTCAGGTCTGGAGTTAGCAAGTGCAGCAAGCTATTATCTTAAGTCGCTCTTGTGTAAAGGAAACAGTTTGCTAATCTCAGAGTTGACAGCCTCCTCGGCTGAGCCATGCGTGAATGTGCCGGGCTGTTCTCCTCCTCTTTGGAACTGCCCTTGCATTATATGGGAGCTCAGAGGCTGGTTTAATTAAAGTTATCTGAATAGAGTACAGTATGCCAGATGTTCACAATAAATATAATGTAGCTTATGTAATGGTATGCCATCATGGAATATATCGGAATGGTTGTGATTATCCATTATTACCCATAATAAATCTAAATTTATTTCGCTGTTTTTAGGCATTAAGCATTTCTCATCCACTATAAATTAGCTTAGTATTTGAACTTTGCCTTTTGCTGAAGTTTTTCCAATAGAGATAATTAAAGAGCTCTTTTGGCAAAATTAGTTCACATTATTTCCATTAGAATTAAACATACACATGGGATACTGCCGTGTATGATATTGATGCTTATGATTGACATTTTAAAGTACAAATGTCAATTAAACATTTTTCCTTCTTCTATATTTTTCCCCTATAGTGCACAAAGGTAAAACTGTAATTTAATTTCATAAGCCTTTCGTCTCCATAGTAAAGTGGTATTTTAGCATTTTCAAATATGAACCCACCTACTACCTTTTGAATTAGCAGGCCTGCATGAAAAGCACTGAGCATCTGGAATCGCCCATTGCTTCCACATCTGTATCAAACCCTTCTGTTCAGGCTTCAATAGGGAGCACAAAGCACACGCACAACACTCCCTTCTAAGGAGAACCGGAGAACTGCAGTATCATGGCAGCCGACAGGGAGAAGGCCTTTGATTTTTCCTAAAGATGTACTTCCCCCAGAAGGTCGATATACTTTTAGAATTTTTTTGCCAGGGTGCTAAGGGGCTGATGGCCACCATGACTGAGGGGTAACAGCCCTCCAGGGTCCCCACTCCCCTCTGCCTATAGTGGAAACATAGGTCCCCTGACCCAGGAACCTCCCTTATAACTCTCGGGCAAGTCAGGGCTTCACATGTCTTACCTTCTTGACAATTAGCTTCATAATTAAGGGTTGAATTGTTAGATTTGAGATGCTATAAGGATATTTGAGTGCAAACAAGGTGAATATGTGAGTTTGATGTTCAGAAATACGCTTTTGCAGAGCGCCAACACATGGGTGATATTAAGTAAGACCCAAGGGAAGGTAGCATGGTCCCGCATCTCTGGGAATATCCGGGGTGGGACAAGGACCGAGGCTCATCAGAGAGCACGAGGAAATGGAGTCAGTGAGGGACAAGAAAGACAGCGGGACAGCCAGGGAAAGGTAGGGAGAGAACGGGGTGGACCAAGGAAGGAGCCCTCGTCTGAATCTAGGAGCAAGATGTGAGGACCAGTGCATCCATCTCCCACCAGTGTGCAAACAGAGCCATGCATCCCCGCCAGTCAGGTCGTGCCGCCCGATTTCTGGGGTGACCGTCCGTCCTTCTACATCCAGGGAGCAGAGCTGACAGAATGGCTCAGTTTCACAGTTGCAATACTGTGCTTCACACTGTGTTATACTTTGCAGTGACTTCATTTTTCTTTTATTTATTTAGATGAATTAACTGGAAGAATTCTTCATTATCTACCAGTAATTATCTTAAGTACATGGTTCATATCAACTTTATACTAAAAGGTACTTCCAGTAGTTTGGGATCATTTTCTGAGTAAATCAATCCCAAAATAGAAGCTAAAGACTCATGCAATGACCTAGCAGATTACAACACTCACCATCCAGCAATGAGCTCTCCCTCAAGCATGTTTGACTGCAGACTGGTCCACCTTTCTCACCCACACTGAAGAAAATGAGCAAAACTGTAAGAGATAGCCAAAGAAATGGGACTGTGAATGTATTATGATTTTTAAAGGGTCATGTTAAAAGACACTTGTGATGAAAAGAAAAATGTAACAGGGAAATCCATTTGAAGCTAATTCTTTTTTAAAATTTTTTTAGTTTAAAAATTTTTAAAAAACTAACAAAACAACAATGAAGACAAATCAACAATCAAAACAACACAAAAACAACAAAACGATACATGGTTTTCGAAAGGTCTCAGCCACAGAGCGACTCATTCCAAAAGGAAAGTGTGTCCGGCTTATCCAGAATCAATGCAAGGGCACCCCAGTTTGGGAAGTCTATTTTCATGCAAAATGGACATTTGTGTTCAAGAAATCAACTCTGTCAGGCAGTTCGTTCCAAGCTTAAAATTGCAGCGAATGCTGCAAGAAAATTTCAGCCATGAAGTGATTATTGGGACTTCATGTAATAGAAATGTTATATAAAATGTGTGAATTTTACAAAGTTCACAGATCCTAAAATTAGAACTATTAAAGTAGATATGTGTTCAGAGCAGTAATTATTATAATTTGTGCTTCTAAATGGTGATATCACTGCTGTGGTTTAAACACGAAACATCCCCAAAAGACCTGCATACTGAGGCTCTGACCCCCGTGATCAGTGGTCAGCGGTGGAGCCTGGACAGGGGATTTGATCCGGGGTGCAAAGCTAATCTCATGAATGGATCCACCCACGGGCAAGTTCCCAGCTGCATGGGCTGTTAGGAGCAGGGCCCGGCTGGAGAAAGTAAGTCACTGGGGTGGACTTTGGAGGTGAGTGATCCCCTGCCCTTCCTCTCTGGCCCATTTCCTTTGCTTTCTGGAGGCCAGGAAGTAAGCAGATTTCCTGCACCGTACCGTGATATCTGCCCCACCTCAGGCCAACAGCAACCAGAGTCTATGAACTGATTCCTCTGACACCGTGAGCCAAAATAAATTTCTTCCTTTTCTAGTTGCTTTTGGTTACGGAGACGAAAAGTTAAATGGTCACTCCCCTGTATGCTGTAGATACAGCGGTATATGTAAATGCTGCTGGAATATATGTTTATGTTTCTTTATGCATTTATAAATATGTATGTATATGTATATACAGACACATATACACCAGAAATTACAAAAATTAACAAAGTAACTCATGATGGTTCCAATACTTATATTTATCTATTTATCACAACCGCTACAAATTTGGAAAGAGTAAGATATTACAAATTTGGAAAGAGTAAGATATTTGGAAAGAGTAAGATATAAATTTGGAAAGAGTAAGATAAAATCAAAAACAGGAAACCATATTACTCTTATATTTTCAAATTCTAATGTAGTTTATCCTCAAAGTCAGAATTATAGGCAAGCATATCTAAAGGTTTAAATAACCTACCCACTGTAATCACTACCAAAATTGAGTTTTACGTGTCACTGAAATGGCTGGATGTGGCCAAGTTTGGGCAGTCAGACACCTGAGGACCCGGGCCAGGGACAACCGGGCCTGTCACCGCGCAGACGCCGCAGACCGCCGGGGTGGCGCGCTGGCCTCCTGTGCCAGTTCTGCGGCTGCTCCAACCCCGGACCACATGTACCGTCTTACGGCAGTGGAGGTGGAGCTCAGAGCCCCATGATCCTCTCTGGGCCAACTCCAGGGGTCCTGGAGGCTCATCGTCCGGTTTCCAAGTCCACTCCCCCTCCTGTCCCTAGCTCTCAGGCTCCTTCTCTGAGCACGCGGAGGCTGCAGGCAGCCAGCCCAGGTCGGCCTGGCTGAGCTTCCCGGCGGCTTGCGGATGGCGTGCTCAGAGCTGCTTTGCCGGGTAAGGTAACACAGTCACAGTTTTCAACAATTAGGGCCCAGACTTGGCTGGGAGGCCGTCATTCTGCTTCCTACAGTTCTGCCTAAATTACCCTCATACTCAGAATTCTGTTTTCAAATTCTAATGTTTATGAAGCTCTTTGGCATTTTATCACATGAAGTATACCGTCTGTTAATAAAAGTAAGCCAATTAGCTGCATGCAAAACAGCTCCCTCCCGAATATAGTGCAGCCTGAGCTACCTGTTCTCTGCATCCATCTGGGGCTTTGGATGATTATCAAGCCAACGGAGAACACAGACGTTCTGTTCTGTGTCAGAGGAAGAATCTAAGTCAACGTCACTATCCCGCATTCACTCAACAAACATTAGCTGAATGTGCACCCTGCGGCATGTTGTTTCCAAGGTCAGGGTCAGTGGGTGCAAACACACCCAGCCTGGAGCAGCTGACGGAGAGTGATTGTGACAGCCTTGTAAGTCACCTAGCGGGGCTCGGGGGATGCCAAGAGAGCTGCTGGACTTCCTCTCTGGGGGTGTCTCGGGGAGCTGCTTCTGGAGGAATGAGACCACCGCTTCAACGGACTCGGAAGTTAGATCACTCCGCAGTGAGAGGCCTCAGCCCATTCCTTTGGGGTCCGGACAGAACACAGAGGGTGCGGAGGAGGAACTTGCCCCTCCCCCACCTGCCTGCGTGGCTGGGTCATAGGTGGGCGTTTGGTCCTGGGCTTCGCTGGGGTCCGGGCTGAGACTGGGTAGGGATCACACCCTGGGTCCCCTGGGCTCCTCACTTGCAAAGGGCAGATCCTGGGATTCCTCAGCCCCGCTAACTGCCTGAGCCAATGCTCCCATCGCATCTCCTTGAGACGCAGAGAGTATACTCAAGTGTATAAACCACCTTAGTACCTGCGGGGAGACATCTCTGTGTACTGGCGGCTCCAATTTCTCCTGAAAGTCCTAGTGCTGCAATGTCTAAGTGCATTTTATCAGGGCCTTTCGGGGTTGCTGAGGACTAGGGGTGGATCAGAAGCTGAGGGCACAGGAGGAGTGGGATGGAGGGGGCGGGGAACAGGAGGTGGAGAGCAGTGCACAGTGAGAAAGGAGAGCTCCACCGAGAAGCAGCACTCCCCTGACGCCTTAAGGAGGGAGCGCACGGTGACTGGGGAAGAGCTCGTGTGGACCCCAGGGCAAGCGCCCAGCCATGGAGGTCCAGGTGAGCCGGGTGAGTGAGGACGGAGGGAGACGCTCCCTGCACATGGAGGTCAGCCATCGGCCTCCTTCCCCGTCTGTGCTCCACATGGATGGACTGCACCTGCCCGTCCATGCCCCTGCACCCTGCCTTCCTCCCTCACCCCGCCTACTCCGCCAGCTCATGCCCTGCAGGGTTTTTTGGCTGTTCGTCTGTCCTGCCTGTGGCTGAGGCTTCATCTGTCCCACCCTGTGCCCTGCTCACTGGCTGCAGTCAGACGTCCCTGCCCTACCAGCTCCTGCCTCATTCCCTAGCGGACTGTGCACCAAACCCTTCTCCATGATTTGAACTTGGATGTAGCCTCTGTCTTGGTGGGGCCTCTGTCTACATAACTGACAAATCAGACGGGGAATCCAGGTCCTCAGAGGACTTGACCTTTTCTTCTGAGCAATGGGTGCTGGATCCCTGAGTGTAAAGATAAAACAGTGTCCTGCCTACAAAGGCTGGTGAGCAGAGGACGGTGTCCACAGGATCCTGGGGGTGGAAGGGCTAGCAGGGGTCAGCAGAGAGAATTCAATCGAAGTCTGTCACAGTCACACAGTCACAGAGCCTGAGAGGAGGCTGGCCACGGACAGGGCAGGTGCTGGTGGCTGAAAGGGTTCTGACTAAGGGTGATTTGAAAGTCAAGCCTCGTCTTGGGATTTAGAAGTGGGTGTAAGAAAGGAAGGAGCTGCTAGGGCTTCTGACATGGGAAACTGGAAGGTGGAGTTGCCACTGACTGACCAGGGAAAGACTGTGATGAAGCAGGCTTGGGGAAGAGAAAGACCAGTTTGAACCTAGGGAAGTAACCGGGCCTGACGGGGGCTCGCAGCCCCTCTCCACCCATCCGGGGCTACTTCCCTCTCACTGGCTCTGTGAGAGCCTCAGCTGCCTCCTGCCAGTCTCAGAACTGTCGCTGGATGCCAGCCTGGTGCCTAGGCCCAACCGCTCCCCTCCCTACGGGACCCATTCTCCAGGCATGAAGTGCTTTGTCTGCCTCAGGAAAGGGACTCCAGTGATGCTTCCTCTCCGACCCTTTTCCTTTCCAGTCTATTGAACATGGCAGTAACTTTTCAGAACTCCCTAGCAATGTCTCAGCTGAGTTTTTACTAAGGAAAAGTTGACAGTGTTTCACCAGCTGATTGGGCCTCTTCTCTGTCTCTCTCCTTTTCCTCCAGGATCTCCCCCAGTATCTCCTTGTCTCCAGTGCATGTACTCATGGTCTAACACAGAAGCTCAGTGAATATTCGCCCAAGGAACGGGTGGGAAAAGCTTGCTTCCCACATCACAAAACTCAGGTAACTGAATTCTGTCAGCGAAACCACCATCCGTGAGTCTCACCCGAGTTCCTCCAGGGCTGGGTACTGGGGCTTGCAAAACAGCGCTGTGCTGCCTGGCCACACAGACTCTGCGTCCCCTCTGGACGTGCTGAAGGAAAGCGTCCAGTGAGACTCCCTTTGATTTTTCTGCATCCCTTTGATTCGCCTCATCTTCATCTGCACGTTGATATTGAAGCCAGGTGCCTCCAGGAGAGACCCAAAGCCTTCCCCAGATGTTCTTGTCTATTTTGGCGGCAATCATATTTTTATCCAATTTGAACATATTTTTCTTGATTAATACAAGAAGCCTTAAGTAGAGATTGCTAAAATTTATTTAACAGCTGCACAATCTAGGAGGATAAAATCATGAGCAGAAGACGCTTATTTTAAGTGGAAAGATTATTCACCCACCTTTTTATTCGCATCTTCTATCAAGTAAGATAAGGTTCAAAGCTTTGAGTTTTAAACTCTTTGCGGCTCTCATCACTCGGCCAACGCGGTCAGAAGTAGAGATGAACTATACCGCAACTCCCAGAAGCGAGAGGATCAGAACCTGCTGTTCATCATGTGCACGGGGTTCTGTGTGGATGCACGGCGGCCTGCAGCGTGAGCTCCTGCTGCGGAGGACAGCCCCACATACAGGCGTGTTGTCCCTAACTTGAACCCTTCCCATACATCACAGTGTCCTGCCTATGCAAGCAGGAACTTGTTGCCGGAATTCACTAAGGAAAGTCTTGGAAAAGAAATGATTGTAGACATTCAAATATGCTTTATGGAGGACCTGGGGGACTCTCCTTAAAAGAGGAGCGATTGTCTCTAATCTGGCTGAGCCTCACCCTATTTCCATGTATTGTTATGTACAGAGCTGGCTAGGACTCTTTCTTTATCCCTTCAATTGGTTTTAAGCAGTGTAAATCTGTCCAGCCCAGGTGCTGATTGTAGTATTTGAAGACAGCAGGAGTGTTTCCCCAGACTCCTCCTTGTTCCCACGTGAGAGCCGGGATGAGGTGGGATGTAGAGCCAGTGCTCCATGCTGCTGGCTGGGATCCATTCCTTGAGATAGAGGCTATGACTTCCTGGGGCTAGATAGATTACACATCAGAGCTGAAGCACCAACCCCAAAATATCGGATACTATCCCAATTGTGTTATACAGATCACTCTTTCTGCGTATCCTTCTCTCTGCATTGCAGAGGGGATTTCAGGCCTCCTACCTAGCCCAGCTCACAGCACTCACCTACTTTCCGCCACTGTCACAGTCACTCCTCCTCAAGCCACTCCCTTCTTCATGAATAAATAAAACCTGGATTCAGTTGTGGGTCAGGGCCTTTGTTCCGGATGGCCATCATTGTGGCTGGACCCAGGACCCCTTGGCCCCCATAACTGCAAATATACCTTACTGTCTTCATTCTTGCCGTGGGTTACACTGGAAGTAGTGGACTGGAATTAACCCACTAGGATTCCTATACCTTCTCATGGGATTACAAATATAACTCCCTAGGCAGCGATGAGGACTGGGAAGGGCTCTGTATGATAATTTTCACCCAAGTCGTGTAAATTGCTATACTACTGCTTTATAATCAGAATGACAGTTCAGATTCAACAAAAAAAAAGTTCATTCAATCCCCAGCAAAAATTGGTCCCTTTGTCCACTTTTCCACATCCAAATCAGGAAGACGAGAAGCGACAGAAAGAAAGCAAGGAAGGTTCCCCTGGGGGCAGGGCTTTGTTACTCCTCAGGCTGTTTCATGTCTTAGAGAAGAGAAACTGGGCAACTTCTGGGAAGCTACTTCCAGAAATATCAAGATGGGCATTCAGCCTGTACCCGCTTTCTGTGCCATTCTCAGAGGGGTGAAGGTCATCGAACCATGAAGGGTCCTAATAAATTTTTCCCTTGATTTCACAGAAAACGTAGCTACATTTGTCTGTAAATTTAATGAGGTGAGTTAACACAAAGTTTATAAATTCAGAAATCCAAGTGGAAAAATCATGAACACATTTAACATTATTTTTTTTTAACGAAAATTACATTCTGTCCTGGTTTTTGATTGCTAAATTCTAACTGTTAGGTGCCTCTCCACAAACTAAACACAAATTCCTTGAGGACAAGGGAAGAGTAACCAGAAAATAGTATTTGTTAAATTTAGTTGTGGGGACAAAGAATGAGAAAAGTAATAACACACTTAGGACACATCTCAGCTACACTATTATTGTCATGGGAATGATACATATATTTAAAAATAGATGACTATGCCAACAAGAAGTGATTACAAAGGACTGCACCGTGAAAATCTGTTTGTAAGCAGAATTACTAGAACATCGGTGGCTCATGTATGCATTTTGATTTTTAAAATTAATCTGATGAAGAATAACATAAACATTTTTAAAGGGGGCAGGAAGAGAAAAGAAGAGGCCAACGTAAGTGGTCTCCACTGGCAGACTGGCACACAGTGTCCTGTGGTGCTGGACTCAGTGTCTGGGCTCAGGGTCCATCGTTGGTGCTCAGTGGATGTTGGTTGGGAGGAGACGTGGTGCCCATAGGTCAGGTCTCTCCCTCGGCTCTTTCTTAGAGACAGAAGAGACAACCGTCCACATCTGCCGAAAGCACAGCAGCTCACAGTTTGCACCAGGGGAAGCTCGGTCCACAGTGACCCACATTACCCCATTCAGCTGTCTACGCTGGAGGACGCATGATGTCCTGAAGGCAGACCACAGGGCTCTTTTTGCCGTGCCCAAAGCCACATATGGACTTTCAAAGATAGAAAAGAACTACCCTGCCACTTTTGTAACATTTCGTTAAAAAAAAGAAAAAAGCTTGATAATGTGTAAAGACCAGCACGTAACCAAAGCCAGACCTGGGGTGAGAGCCAAGAGTGACACCTTAAGCTTGCCTCACGCGGGGTGATAATTTGTCACACTGCTTAGGAGCCGGGCTTCGCTTTTGGAGGCAGGATGGTTGTGCGGATGTCCTTTAGAAGTCCCTGCAGTCACCCCAAAGCCCCGGCCCTCTCTGCAGCCCTCTGTGACCCCCTCCAGGCCCCCTGCGTCCTCGTCTGGTTCTGCTTGTCAGGCTGTCCGTGCTCACTTGTGGTAACAGCCTGCAGCTGTCTCCGGGACAGCTCTGAAGACCCCAGCTTGACTGTAGGGTGGAGTTTGCTTTCTTTTCATCTCAGATTCTCTCAATGTGTCTATGGGTCATCAGCTGATTTTATTCTAAGAATGAGCTGCTCTTCTCCATCTTCCTGCTGAGATGTGTATGGTGCACACAGAAATGGAGCTGTCCCCTGTGGATCTGTGAGCAACTGCATGGGACAGAGCATCGCAGCAGATGAATATTGGTGAGGTCTACCTGGTTTTGGGAAGGTTCTAAACTCAAGCCCTGGTGTCCTCAGAAGGAGGCCTGTGTGATGACCCAGGGGCACTTTCACATGGCAGTGAAAGCAGAGCTTGTTCTGATGGACCCGCAAGGAAAGCCATGGAGTGCCAAAGACTGTTGGCAGCCAAGAGAGCGGAGAGGAGGGGTAGGTGGTGTCTGAGTCAATCGGCTTTCCATTACTGCAGTAAATACCCAAAATAATCAACTTACAAACAGGGAAGGCTTCTCTGGCTCACAGTTTCAGTGGTGTCAGTCCACGGTAAGTTGGCACCATTGCACTTGGGCTTTTGATGGGGTAGGACATTGCAGCAGGGAGTATGTGGCAGAAAGACCAGCTCAGGAAAGACTAGGAGGAGGCAAAGAGACACAAGGGGGCCAGGGTCTCAATTTCTCCTTCCAGAACAGGTCGTCAGGGACCTTATTCACCCCCTAGAAGTTGCACTACTTTTAACAGTACCAAGCTGAATGCCAAGCCTTTAACACAGGGGTCTTTGGAGGACATTCCATACCCAAAGCACAGCAGTTGTTTTATCCCACAGATCCTCCTGAAGGTAGCAAGGACTTGGTACTTCCATTCTCCGGAATTGTAAGAGAATAGCTTTTCCTTGCTTTAAGCTGCTCTATCTGTTGTACCTGTCCACACAGCTGCAGGACATGGACACAGATTCTGCAGGAAACCACTGAGCCCAGGGCTCACCAGAGAGAACCCTGCCCCCAGCAAGGGGTACATCATTTTGTCATTCCCTGGGGTGCCACACGGAAAGGTTTCTCTGAGGTTGTAGGGATCACATGGAAATAGAAGAGGGAGGAGTTGCCGGAAGGACAACAGCAAATGGTTTTGATGAGAGGAAGTGAGAGATGCATGGTCCATAAATATCTGCAAATAAGAAAATGTTCCCTGTGTAATGAGAGAAAACTTATAAAAGAAACTCAGAGGCATCTGCTTAAGTTAAAAAGTAATTCTACAACATTATATGTTGGCTATGACTCCAGTAAAATTTTACTTTTTATAATCTAATAAGCTGAAGAAAATGGAAAAATGAAGATTCTTTCAGCTAATTCATAGCTATTTTATTTCCATGTTTTCTTCAAAAATGTTCTATATTAAGAGATTACTTTCTAGAAATTATGCATAGTAGGTTACATTATAACTCTATTACAGTGAAAGCACAACTCATCTGAAACCTGTGACTAAGACATAAAAACTAAAGAACATGTCAAAGGTCCTTGGAGAATAAAGCAGATTTTGTTCATTACACTCATGCTGTTAAAATATTATCAAATATTGAGCACCATGTCTTAGTATTTCACAGTTGTGTATTTACAAATTAAAGTAAATTGGAATGATATTGATGACACTCTGCTTGGCTTGAGCTTCTCAATCAGAAGCCTCTTTTCCAATGTTGATTCCCCCTTGATTAATGCACGAAGTGCAGAATTCCAAGTGCCTCTCCTTCCTTCAAATCCACCTCAGTCAGTGAGGGAAAATAAAGACTCCCTGCCTTATCTGCATTCTGCTTCTGACTTTGACAGAGATGTCGAGAGGATAAAGGGATCTCACGTGTGAAATTCGGGGAGCTTCTCAGAAGTAATCTAATTTGCCTACTTAGAAGGTTTACTGCCAGGATAAAGGAAACTCAGGCTCCTGTGAAGTGCTGTGAGGTTCCCGCAAGAAAGACAGCACTTCCACTCCCTACTCTCACCCAGGTATTAACACTCAGAAGAGGCAAATTCAAGGGTGTCCACCCTTCATTTACACCTCCAGGAAGGGCCCTTCCCCTTTAAGATGTGCAGTCTGTTGCTAATCCTCTGGATAACAGTGTCATGAAATTTTAGACGGAAATAGAGGTGGTTTTGCAGACTTTTGCTATGGATTTTACAGTACTGTTATCAAAACATGTTTGTGCCAGCCATCCCAAAGCAGACAAAAGCACTTATTTTTGCCACCTCAGTGTCAAAAGTGTCGCTAGTGTGCCCTGCTGGAGCTCTGTGTGAGTGGTGCGGGTACCTGCATCGCACTGGCTGGCTCTCCACGTGGAGGCGCTTGCCCTGCTCAGGGCAGAGGCAGCACTTTCTCTGGCATTTGGGTCCAGGGCTTCTGCCAGACCTTGCACCTTCATCTGTCTCAGTCCCAACCTGATGGCATAGTTCTGCCCATCTGTCCCGATGCCCACTTCGTTAAGCCATCTCAGAAAGATCACCTTAATTCTTTTGTGCTGTGCGTGATGTAAGGCCCTGCTTAGCCTGCAGGTGGAATGGGAAATGCTGTTTCCTGCTGGGATGACCATGGCACGGCAGTGCTCTGCTCCACAGTGGCCCTGCTGGATTCAGCTCCAGACCAGGCCGGCTTCTGAGAGTCACGTGAGGGACTCTGGGCTGCGCAGCCAGCCTGCCCCAGGCACTGGTGTCCAGTCTTGGTCGCAGGGTCCCTCCAGTATCAGCCAACTCCAGTTTTCATGAGACAGGTGACTTTGCTATGGAGAGGAGAGCATCATAGATCAGGGCACAGCTGACACAGATGCAGGCGCTTCCTCCCTTCATGGCCCAGAACCGAGATCCGTGACTTTGTCACTCTTCTCTAGTGTTGGCATCGTGGAAGTCCATGGGGGATAAAAATGGCGGCAGACTTTTCAGACAAAGTCTCAGGAGTTCCTCAGTAAACGTCAGTCATATGGAGCTATACTCCTCTGTAGCTGACATGGAATGAATGGAAAACAAATCACAAAAAAATCACCTATAGAACAAACAGTAGAATGTACACACCACTTGTCTGCAATCTTAAAAAAATCATATTCCTAATGAATGTCTTAGTGTTACTGCCCTTAAAATATTACTAAAATGCCACAGATTGAAAATAATTTTTCATTAAGAGACACTGGCCTGACTCCCCACATGTGTACACAGAGATCCAAATTCTAAATCCAACTGATTAGAATGCTGAAACTGGGTGTTAAACCATTTACACAGAACAAGAACTTCTGATAAAAACCACATCCACTGAGAAACTGTCCGGGCTAGCTCAGGAAAAGAATACAGGAAAAAATAAAAATCTGTCATCCTTCCCCCTTTTCTGTCAAAATCTTTTTTTTTGCCAGTTCATTTTGATGGCTTTATTTCCATTCTGGGCGTTAACAGTTAAATATGTCTAAGAACTGACATAATCCATCTCTGCCCTTTCCTTGTGTTTCTTTAAAGTTTCAGGCCTTTTTTTCCTCATGGGGTCAGCTCTGTCTTGCAGTTGGAGAACAATAACCAACACTCACAATTGACAGAAAGAAAAATTTACTTGAGCTCATATTTCAGTCCATGGTTGGCTGGCTCCAAAGGAGAAAAATGATGGTGGAAGGTTCTGGTGGAAGAGAAGCTGCTCATATCATGGCAGACAGGAAGCAGAGTCAAGGGAGGAGCTTGAGAGGGAGAGGCACCCTTTAGGGCCGAACGTCCAGTGCCATGCCTCTTCTGGCCAGGCCCCACCTCCTGACATCACATTAGCTATGAACTCACCAGGGGAGCAGTCCACCACTGAATGTAGTGGTCCCATGATCCAGTCACCTCCCCAGCGCCCTGTCTATGAAAGGATGCGGCTGTGCGGGGAGACCCAGCTCTAAACTCTGAATGGAGACCCAACTCTAAACCCAGCTCTCTAAATGGTTATAAGCTCCACAACACTGACTGGAAAATATGACCTTAGCTCACCCCGCTTTGGCATTGTCTCGGCTCCCTCTCAGCTTCCCATGGCCTAGAAGAGAGAATGAGGGTATTTAATACACAGGTTAGTGCAGGCACAGTGTGGTCAGAAGGATCATAGTTTAATTTCACATCAGCCACCTCCCAGCTGGATGAGCGCAGGCGAGTCGCCTTCCTACGTCCTTTCACTTTCCCAACTGTAAGCTGAGTGTCCTTGTTCTACTCTGATAGTTCTTACAATAATCAGATAAGGAAGGGTCTATACAGCATGTAGCGCCATGTCCAGGACATCTCAAGCTCTCAGTGACAGTCTTGGGTCATTACTATCTTGTTGTAACACATATTTCTCATTCAAATGACCATAATTTTTTCTCTGTCTGGATCACTTGTAGTAGATGTTTAAAACGCTCAAAACTGCAGCCTGCAGCTTTGCTTCTCTATTTGCCTTCGTGTGCTCTCACTGTTTTTTGTGAATGTGCATGTGTTGTCTAACCTCCTGGACCATGACGAGAATTGAACCTCCTCACTGAGAAACCAGACAACAAAAGACCTAACCAGCCCTCTAGGACATTTTCACCTGTGACTCAGCCATGAAGACCTGACTTGCCAAAACTTGTCTGGGAGGCTCTGTGGAAGGTGACACGACAGTCTGTCTGTCTATACTTCAAGAGATCGTTTCATTAGCCAAAACCTTACACAAAAGTAATTAGCTCCAGCTTTAGGATTCTAAAAGAGCTGAAATCTTTCACCTATTTTTCATGGAAATGGCAGTGTTTGGTTCTGACTTGTCATTTAGAATTTCTGATTTAGAATCCCTCCTGTCCATCACTACACATGAGCAGCATAGGTTATAAACAAGTGGGGCCCAGTACCTGATAGAGGCTAAGACCTTGTAGCATCAAGAAATTGGAACCCATCTTTGGTGCATAGCATACCTCCTAAGTTAGACAGCCATTTCTATAGCATCATTTCTTTCCCAAACTCATTGGCTTGAGCAGCAATCATTGCTTCTTTCTCATGGGTATGTGCTCCAGGCAGCTGGTTCAGGTAGGCTTGTCTCCTCTGGTTGGTATACTATGGATCAACTGGGTGGGGCATTTTCCCTGGTGTTTGATTTTAAATCTGCTCCAGATAGGCTTGGCCTGAGCCAGTCTGGAGACTGGTGGTGAATATGCACGGGAAAAGCTTTGTAGAAGTGCCATTGGCTACACTTGCATTGCCTCACTAAGCCCCATCAACTCAGGTGAGCTGTGTGATTGAGCAGCAGACAGGTGAGGCAGGCTCACCTGTGCATTACGAGGCCAGGGTGAAGCACACGGTGAAGGTCAATGCAAACAGAAGTGGGAGGCAATAGAGAGGTAAGAAGAATGACAATTTCTGAGTAACAGCTCCAGATTCTACTGAACTGTTCAAACGCTAAGCTCTAGCAGCCTTGAGCATTAGGAAATGAAAGAAAATTACCAGTAAGTCAAAGGGCTGCTTTCAGTGTAAGAGAAAAAATGTCCATGACAAATGTAGAGTGTAATTTTTCTTCTTTGGTTTAGTTTTTCATATATCTAGGAGATATCCTGAATTCTGTTCTTCATAATAGAAAGAAGCTATAATTCCCTATGATCCTTGCTTTTTTCCATTTAGATTTCTAACTCTTTTTTATTGAAATTTCTTATTTGAAGATAATGTTCAATGGACTTGAGTTTTAAATAGGAGATTAAATCCTTTCATAGCTCAATACTGAAGCAAATTCATTTGAATCTTGATTGAGACATTGGGAAGGAGCAGAGGAGTTGTGTACCAGAAGGTTGGATTAATGTAAATTGATTTGTCCAAGGTTATTTGTTTAGATAAATGGAGGTAATAGAAGGAGGGCCAGGGTCTCGGGAGCTGAAGCTCTGAGGCGGCCCATCCTGTCATCGTGTTCAAAGCAGGCTCACATCAGGGCAGGCTCCATTTAGGCAGGGAAAATTCAATTAGGGTCATTCTGTGGACTGAAGACTCCCAGCGGAGATACGGGTAGAAATATGAAGACCTCGTCGTCTTAACAAAGTATATGCTAACAAATGGCATTTTGGCCCTATTCTGTGGCCTCTCTCTCTCTCTCTCTCTCTCTGTTTCTGGTATGTTAATAAATAACATTCATAAATCAGTTATTTACACTGTCATGTTTTTGCATATATCTTTCTCTACTAAGAAAATTTGGATTTTATTTTAATGGCAGAACGTGTCCAATAACTGTTAGAAGAGGGTTCATTATTTCCTAGATCCAAATATGGGTTAAATCATGTTGTTCCAAACCTAATGATGTACTTTAAAATCTGTTATCATTAATAACTCTGATAAGAGCAATTAGCTTGTTTTTTAACTTGATAATTGTTAATTGTGTGTAGGTATACATGCTTTTATCAGTCCAAATTCCACATAAAATTAGAAATGAATATTTTCTTTACTTACAATACAGGTATTTGCTTGCTATTAGAAATCAGCCATCTGTGCTTTAAAATAAGTTCTGCAGCTAGATAAAAGAAAACCATAAACTTGCACGACTGAAGGACTATTTTTGTGTGTAATCAATGGTTTTAGAGACCACAGGAGTTTTTTTTCCCCTCTTCAGGGTAACAAATAGAATCATTGATTAAAACTTCACAAATAAATAAAACCTCTAACAAATAGTATTCCGGAGACTTTTCATCCTGTTACTCTGACTCACCATCAGTCACAATGAAATAATACTCAGTGACAATCGGAGACTGACTCTAAGGAAAATAAATAACACAGGAGATCAAAATGCTTTCAGCGTGATTATTGGAGCGTGCCCGGGTCCCACAGTAGAGCAGCAGGAGCACGGACAGGGATGGCTAGATGCAAGCATCACCACGGCACCTCGAGTCAGGTCCCCATAGATTCAGGGGTGACTACCAAGGGCAACCCAGCTCCCCCCTGGGTGGCTGGGCCAGGTGGTCAAAAGCTACCTTGGTGGGAATGTGAAGATGACATTTAAGCAAGAACCATAGTCTCTCACCCATGTTTAATAGTTATAAAACATATCCTGGAAGCATCTAATACAGATGGCGACAACATCACAACTCCAGAAAGATGCAAGAAGGGTGAGAGCAGCTGTGATGGTGAGCCACCTACCTGCCTCCGCGCGGCTTCTCGCGGAGCTGCACCAGAAGCTCCCTCCTTCCCAGGTCGTTTTTGACCTGGAGCACAGGACCATGATTTGAGAGTCAGAGACTGCGGAGGAAAGTGATCTACTTGTGCAGAAAAGAGAAAATAACAGATTTTCTACCAAACACTAGTTTACTGTGAAATGTCAAATACTGATGAATTCTTCCAAGAACTTTGGTTACATGGAATGTGCCTGGCCAAACTGCACAGCGTGTCCCTGCTGACACTTGTGTATGTGTGTGTCTCAGCTTTGCCTTGAGGTCACAAAGCCCTCCACACTGCACAGGCTGTGCTCCTGACCCTGTCTGTGCATGTGCATGGGGCTGAGGCCATCTCAGCTCCACTCCAGCATCATCTGCCCCAGCTCCATGCACAAAGCCCAAGTGCCCAGGCACATGGACGCTGCTCCTCCACACCAGGAATCTCAGCCAGAACGCTCTTGGTGTCTTTCTCTGCCTCCTACGACACAGGAGAAGACACTTGGCAGGGCCTCTGTCTGCAGGGACCTCCACGTGTTGCTCACAGCGCCACCTGCAAGAGGGTCACATGTGACGAGGCGCTGACAAAGGTTGAGTTAGGGTAGGATGGCTGGAGAGGTTTGTAGGCTTCTGGAACTTTAAACTGTGTGTGAGTTTGACTCTTTTTGGGTCTCAAATGGCCAGATTTGCGGTTCAGTCTGGGCTGCACCTCCCCATGACCACCCCCAGCTTCTGCAGCATAAACCCTCACCCTCCCTCAGAGCAGGGCTTGGCTTTATCTGCCACCCCTCACTCCTGCTCCCCAACAACTGGCCATTCAGGAACATGTGCAGCTCGCTGAGCAGATACTGGGCAGCCTGGAAAGTGGAAGAGGACCTGTCTGGTAAAATGTTTATGTCAACATAATTGATTAATAATCCTAATGCTAATGAACACTAATAAATGAACTATGGCTATTTAACTGATAATATGAGAGTTTATTGCTTAAATTTTTGGATGTGAGGGTATTCACTCAGAAAGGACTTAGTTCATTACCTTGAAGTAGATTTAGATCTTCTTTTTTAAAACACAGTAGCACATAGCCCTATATTGTATATTAATTGTAGTAAACTGGTATGCATTTTATTTTAAAATGATGACTACACTTCAGTTCATATTACTTGGGTTATCATACATTTGCATACATTATTCACATGCATATTACAAGAAAGATTTGCAGATGTCCATTGTGTTTGACAACCTGACTTATTTTACTGCCTTACAATTGTGCATTATAAAAAAGAATGACTAGAAAAATATTTCACCTGAGCTTAAGTGCAAAATACAAAAGCAACTAAATATAAGAGAGTTCAATCACATTCTATTTTATATCAATCTCAACCTACCTCTTCTACTCTAATTTTCTTCTTCCAAAGTCTAAAAATTATTTCACCATTGCTGTGTGTTAAGTTGCCTTCATGACAATGTGACAATGCAAACTCTAGCTTAATGGATACAGCGGTCCTACTCTCAGTCACCAAAGGTTTGATCATGTATTTCCTGGAGGCCAAATGGAGGTGCTTGGAGGTTCTAGACGCTCTGGTTATGGAATTAGCTAATGCAGTCCTCAAGGAGAGCCACCACCTGCAAGACCTCTCCCCTAGTCTAACTCTCGCCCATGTTCCTCCTGGAGGGAGTGATGAAAATTAGGCATCCAACCCATGAGCCCCTCACATACATCACGGCTGAGATCCACACTGCGCAGTTCAGGTAACTGGAAGATTAGAAAATAAATCCTTTAGGGAAGTAATAGCTAATATTTTCTCTGCAATGGCAATACACCAGTAACACAAGGAGAGACTGATCTGAGTGCACTGCATCACAAATGCTGACTCGGCTGGTGTGCATACCCGCTCTGGGAGCAGAGCCGCTTGGTAATTCGGGCCCATTCTGCAAAGTGTGTGCAAATCACAATGTGAACAAGAGACATCTGTCTCCAGAGTCTGTTCACTTTGTTTCTCAAATGTAGAAACAAAGAATAAAGACACCCAATGTCCATTGTCAAGAAATGAAGACAGCACCTTGAAGCTTGAAAACAATGTTCCTGATATTTCAAACTAAATAATAACGGAGATTGGCTGTGAACAAGGCCAGGGTCATGCTTTCCCCTGTGATTCTCAATACCAAAATAGATATCTGTGGTTGCTTGTAGACAGTAAGCAGACTTCCTCACAACTATCTCAACCGTGAGGGATGACAGGAACAAGAGACACATGATTGTCCGAGAAAGCGTGTGGGTGTTTGTATGGCAGACAAAAGTTTCCCCAAATTTCAAAACTCTTTGAACAGACAAGTGTGACTTTCTAAGTCATTTCGTAAGTAATTATTTGGAAAATTACAGAGGAGGAGAATATAATTAAAACCCAATTCCTTCTAGTTTTAATAAGCAGTATGGTCAGTGAATATTAGCTCTATGAAATTAGCATAAAGAATATGAAAATCATGGCTCTGACCATGCAGTGCTTGTGTTAATATTCCATGATCTGCGGGATGACACTGCGGCTTTTCATTTGCGGTCAGAATATCCGGGTAATGGCAGCATGCCGTGGTCTAAGTGTGAAGGGTAAGATGATTAGACTTCTAGGGCGCAGGATGATTTAACAGCTTTCATTAGCATTTCCCAAGAGGGCACTAATTTGACCCAAGATCTTTCACCAGCTGTTGGAATATTTCCTTGCAAGTTACTGTGCAGGGAATCCTCACTACGTGCTTTCTTTAGTGAGCTTTTTCTAGAATAACAGCCCCTCTGTCTGGGCCCAAGACTCAACATGTGCAGGATCCATCTCAGCAGCTGGCTGTGCACTGCCACCCGTCTCAGCCCCGTCCTGTCCCAGGACTGCAAAGGTGCCTCTGTTTACCAACAGGGACGCATTTGCCCCCAAAGGGGCCTACCATGTGGTGAGAAGATAAAAGCAGAGAAGGCTGGGAAATGATTTGATCCAGTTAAACATAACTATTGAAAATTTCAAATCTCTTAGAGTAATTGGCACAGCTAGATGAGCTTATAAACAAGAGTTCAGACACACACTCACACATAACACCCACACACACACAGCTGTCGGGTTCTGTTCCTTTCTTCTTTGAATATACTTGGACTCTGCTCAGGCTCCATAATTGAGTTATAGCCGTCATCCATATATTAGATTCCGGCCTGAGCCACGGTGAGTCTAAGTAATAGATTGAAAAATACAATTATTGCTTACCTACAGAATTCCTTTGCTTGGGAGGTGAGGCATATATATCAGAAAAGTTGTTGTGTTTTTTTCCCCAGGCCTATTCAATAAATGAACATTACACCAGGATTCCTACACAGAGTATCTCTGAAATGGGTTTTGTATTGATTTTTGTAACTGCCCTGTTAGATGACGTTATCGCTTAGTGTGTCGGGTTTAGGCCGGTCCGCCCGGAGCAGGTCATTGAGGTGATAACTGTCATCTGGAGACAGAAAAGCAATCATAGCTTTTTCATTACTTACTGTTTTCCCCCTGTGAGTGTGGGATCATTTGACATATTATGGCTTCTGTGATTTAGGCTGCATTTTGAAATTAAGTGCTAGAATATCATGCTGTGCGTTTGGAAAAATCTGCTGGATGTCAAAGAACCACAGGCGCTGTGGGCCACTCACACCCTCGGTCCCCTCCTGATGTTCTTCTGGAATCGAGGAGACAGGGGTTGCGCCACTGAGCTCCAGTCGTGGTGTTTGCAAATCAGAACAAATCGGGTGAATTACTGTCTCCTCAGGTGGATTAAACATTTGATAGTCATTGCCAAGGAAAAACACTAGCAGTTAACAGTTTTACCACAAACATAAATATGCCTTTAAAAATTCTAACATGGAGAGGTAGCATTAATTTTTAAATTCCTCCAGTTTCATACAGAATATTTTTTCTACAAAGCATAGTTGGACTGTCTATGACAAAGGCATAGGTATGGACAACACTTCTAAAAGAGGAGTATTCTGAGCAGCCACCCCAGTCAGGGAGAATCCAGCGTGGAGAAGCTGTGCGCCGGTCTGCTCCTGCGGGGCAGTGCAAACTGCCCTTCAGTGTCATGTTCTGGTCCCTTTGGCTCTACCCAGCCTGGCTTGGTGCTGTTCTGCTGGGCACCAAGCTGCTGGGCAGTGGGGACTGTGCCAACATCCACGCAGGGCAACGCTTTTCACATTCAGGGAGTCTCATTTAGGTTTGCCCAAGGGACTTGTGGGACTTCTCCCCATTCTACCTGGTGAATCTGCTCCTATCATTTTTTTTAAAAAAATAATGTTTTCAAATCCTCTTTGGCAATATTCCTTGAACCAGTAAATATGCCGAAGTCATTCCCGACTGGAACCACTGCGGACAAGTCACTCCCTCCAGCTAATTACCTCCCGGAGCTCTTCCGTTCCCTGCCCACCTTGCTCTGTTTTTGTGCCTTGGACTTTTCCTCTCCCCACTTCCCCACAGTTTTGTTTTACATTTCAGTGAGATCACCGCAAACTTGAAATTTCAGCGCAGGGAGGAGGGTCTTTCCTGATGTTAAGGTGAAAAACAATGTCCAGTTCTCATTCACTTGGCATTCCCTGGCCCCACGCTGTTCTTCCCTCCTTGAACTTTCTCCTTCAGCAGCTGCGAAGAGTATGAGCTCTGGTTTCTATTTCTGCTTCTCCACCCATGCTTTAAATAATACTGTACGATGTTCTTTGTAAAAGTTCATTAAAAATTTTACTATTTACCTACTATTCCTTGACGAATTTCCTAAATTTGAGCAGCCTAAGCTGCCCAAGGTAAGGAAGAAGCTGGTGAAACCAATCCCTCTGGAGTGCTGAGCACACTTGCACGGCTCTATCCCTGTCTTCCTGGACGCATCTTTCTCAAAGATTCACTGTATTTGCCCTTTTCCCAGCTTTTGACATACAAAAGCTGTAAGTTTAATTATATAATTCAATAAATTAGGAAATAAATACATAGCTGCGAAACCATCATCACAACCTAAGCTGTGAATCTAGGCCTGAAGCTGCATCCCAAACTCTTTGCTATTACTGTTTTCTGACTAGAGCATTTAACATAGGATGTTGGAGTCATTGTGTGTACTGCATGAGCCTGTGTCCCCAGGGATGCCTTATTCCTTCTTGATTCCCCTGTGAGTGTCTCCACACAAGGCTCTCCCGTCTATTGAAACTAACATTGTTGAAAAACAATAGCACTCAAAGAAAAGAAGAAATTAACAAGGAAATTAAGTATAGACACTGCTATGATGTGTACGTTTTGTCCACCCAAAATTCATATATTCAAATCCTAATTCCCAAGGTCCTGGTATAAAAATGGAGTCATTTTGAGAGGTGATTAGTTCTTGGGATTAGAATACTCAAGAACAGAACTAATATCCTTATAAAAGAAGCCCCAGATATCTCCTTGCCACTTCTACTATTGAGCACATAGCAAGAAATTACGTTTCCTAACACAGGAAGTGGGTTCTCACCTGATACTGAATCTACTGGTAATTGAATCTTGGGCTTCTAGCTCCAGAACTGTGAAAAATAAATTTTTACTGTTTATCAGCTATGCAGTTTGTGTTATTTCAATATAGATATTCAATCGATTATCCATATATTTTTCCTCTTAATCATATGGTTTAACACTTGCTTCTCACTAAGTAAAATGTACCCTTTCTGAGAAGCAGAAAAAAGAAAGAAAGTATTATTTAAAAGCCATTGTTGTGGCAGTAGCCCAGATAATCAAGTGATTCAAATGAAATTTCTACGGAATTTCCACCATTTATAAACTATATTTCCCACAATTAGATATCAACACACACCTGCTAGAATGGCTGTTTTAGTTAGATGATAGATAGATAGATACATAGATACATAGGGGCTGGGGATTTAGCTCAGCGGCAAAAGCGCCTGCCTGGCAAGCGCAAGGTCATGAGTTCGGTTCCCGGTACCGGAGAAAAACCAAAAAA
>NW_004955504.1:2681597-2735645 GCF_000276665.1 Chinchilla lanigera
ACATAGATAACAAATATTGGAGCAAATATGGACAAAAAGGAAGCTTGTAAATGTTAATGGGGATATAAATTTGTACAGCCCCTGTGGAAGCGCCTCAAAAAATTTAATAATGGAACTACTATTAGATTTAGGCATCAAATTCTTGATTTGTAGTCAAAGAAATGAAAATAAAGTGTCAAAGAGATATATGCTTGTTGTGACATTTTTTCTAACACCCAATATATGGATGCAGGCTATTCTCCCTGGTCAGATAAATGAATGAACATATGCATACGGTATATGCATAGAATAAGCTGTCAGTCTTAAAGAGAAAGGCAATGTTCCCATTTATGACAATACAGAAGAAGCAGAAGGGATTAGTGGAAGAATTTTAAGTTTCACTTATAAAAGTTGACTCAGTTCTGTACATCTGCTATTCAGCATGGTCTCTCTAGTTAGCAATACTGTATTACATACTCAAAATTCGACCAGCTGGATACATCCTATGTTAAATGCTCTTGTCAGAGAACAATAATAGTAGAGTTTGGGATGCAATTTCAGGCCTAGATTCATAGCTTAGGTTGTGATGATGTATTTATTTCCTAACTTATTGAGTTATATAATTAAACTTACATCTTTTGTATGTCAATCATACCTTAATGAAATGATTTGAAAAAATCTGGGTTTGACAAAATAACTCTTGAAATGATTTTCAGATGAAAACCATTTTAAAAGCTAGCTCTCCCATCAATTTTGAGAGATAGAAATTAAAATTTTATTCTACCTGGGAATTTTCTATACACTGAATTTAAACAGTCTGTTCTTTTAAAGATATAACTGTGAATAATCTGATAATTTATTTTCTGGTTTTGAGTCTACGATGTTGAATTAGTTATCCCAACTCTGACAAAATACCTTAGAAAAGTAACTGAGGGGAAAAAAAGGACAGATTTATTTTGGCTAACGGTAGCAGAGGTATCAGTTCATGGTTGCGTTGGTCCAGTTGCATTTAAGATTGAGCAAGAACATCCAGGTAGAAGCATCTGGTAGATGAAGCTGCTCACCTCATGCTGGCTAGGAAGCTGAGAGACAGCTTGCTTTTATAACAAAGCCCCACTGCCAAAGCCACTAAGCTGCAAATTCATAAGTAGATGAGTCCGTGCCGGAGGTCAGAGCCTCATAATTCAGTTATATCTCAAAGACTCCGCCCTAGGATCTGGGCCTCGAACATATGAGCTTTTGAGAGGATTTAAGACCTAAACCATAACAGATATCTTATCAGCAATAATTAGTGAGCACCCATTGTAGAATCCTGAATTTAAAACAGCAGCACAAAAGACGATACCCAAAACATTTGTTTCCACTGAATGCTTAGATCTTCGTAGTATAGAATATTTTCTGTTGTGTCCTGAGGATTTATTGATGCTTTTCTATTCATTCCGACAGATGAATTCTGCCACAAAGTTATATATAAATAGACAATGTCTGAAGATCTGAAATTCCAAGGAAAGATCATAAGGAAATTATTTTTTCAAGCCTATTGTACGATATGGGTTTTTTTCTAGCGTGAATACATGCTTTCCTCAAATGTTCAGTTGACCTAGCCAATGTCGCCATGTTAGCATAATAAATATCTCCTTAGAAGCTTGATTTTAAAAGCATGTCTATGACTTCGTATCTTGAGGAGAAACTCAGAGGTTAACATCAAATTTTAAAAATACATACTGGTCTGTGGCATGGTTTTACAGCTCCTGCTTGTACACGTGGACACCGTGTCCAGTGAAAAGATAGTGCGAGGTCTTGTAGGGCTCTGAAGACGCTCTGGCCACTCCCGGACCGAGCTTGGCTCTGCCTATGGCTTTCCCTAATCACACAATCTCCACTCAGGAATGTAAAAGGGCTTTAAAGGAGCTTTCTTGGACTGCACAATGGGGCAAGGGAAGATTAAAGCAAATCATCTTAGCAGCCCTGTTATATCTCAGTTGGTCTTTGTAAAAACCAAGCAGGCACTGACAGAGAACATTAAGTGGCACTTTGGAAGGCTTTCAGACTTGGCAGGATCTAAGTTTTTGTTTTAGCTACAAATGCGATTAGAATGAGCTAAGAGATAAGTTGCTCTGACTCTTTGAAAATCATCAGGGCCTTTGCGATCACCTGTATTCTAGAGCATACTTAATGCAGGGAATTAGGAAGGTGAACTCAATTTAATACAGTTTAATTGCTAATGGAGTCAAGCATTCCAGAATAGAGATTAATTTCAGCATGAGTAGCTCAGAAAATCTCCCCCTCCACATCCATGATAAAATTAGAAAAAAATTTAAAAACTTCATTTTAGGACTCTAGAATTTGAGTAAGGCTAAACAGAAGTTGATAAGCACTTACTTGGGAAAAATGATCCAAACCTGGGTGAAAATAGTGAGACTCTGGATATTTTATCTGAGGTTGCCTCTATCTACCCCAGCCCAATTAGCATGGGTGTCTTTCAAGAGAGGTGGAATGGCCGGCATGGTGGCATGTACCTGTAATTGCAGCACTTAGGAGGCTGAGGCAAGAGGATTCCCAGGAGTTCTAGGCCAGCCTGGGCTACAAAACAAAGCTCTGTCCAAAACAAAACACAAAAAATGAGAGAGAGGTAGAATGCAAGGATTCCGTTTCTGGTGGGAGCTGACTGGCTTGGAAAAGTAGAGCATCACATTCGCAATAGCCATGGGGAACAGCAGCCATCTTAGCCATAGACTGGGACAGCCAGGATTCTATAGATTCCAAAGTGGTGATCCTGGCTGGGACAAGCAATAAACCACCTGCCTATCCAGAACTTTGACACAGAGGTCAGGGAATGGTGCAGGAGAGGGGGCATTCACCTGCTTCCTATGACGCTGGTGGCCTGGAAGTTTGCACACACATAAAGATGTGAGTCCACTATGGAGAGACCCCAGAGAGTCTGAGCTGACCACATCGGGCTGCTGAACCCAAGGAATGGGCCCTATGAGGGGGCACAGCCTGACCTGATGTTCTCTAACCTGCACAAGGACCCCTCAGCAGAAGCTATGAGTCTTGCTGGGGCAGGGTGTTTGGAGAAACCATCAGAAGAGGTGCTGGCTGACCACTAAGCTATAGGGATATGATATGACCCCTAGGAAGACAAAAATGAAAATTAAACTCCAGGGCCACATGCTGCTGCGGAGACAGGCTGCACAGAGTAGACACAGATAAGAGTCTGATTTAAACAACATAACAACTATGCCTCTCTAGGGTGGAGAGGGTGGATTCCAGGGTGCAACGGGAATCCAGAGTTAGTACAATATTACTTGAAATTCCAAGAAAGAAAGAAAGAAAGAAAGAAAGAAAGAAAGAAAGAAAGAAAGAAAGAAAGAAAGAAATTAAGATTTGGAAAATTATATTAGAAATTTTTCTCTGGTGAATTAATGTTAGACTCAGAAGGATGACTTTAAAAATATAATTTTTTAAAATAAAACAAATCATGTGAAGAACTTTAAACATATTTTGAAACTGACATATGAAATGGGAACATTGTCCTAGAAACGACATGCATATTGTGGAGCTGGGAATTGCAGCACCTTTGAGATGTAAGAGCAAAGTCCTTGCAGTTTGTGAGACATCAGTCTCATCTGGAGGAGTTGAAGAAGCAGCATGAAGGTAAATGAATGGATATGTGAGTGTCGCCCTGACTGTATCATGTAGGTAGAATCAGAATTCAGAAACAGAAGAAAGAGAGAAATGGACAGAAAGCAAGTGAATCAATAATAGCTGGAAAAGATCTGTGACACTGTTCAAGCAGGGATCACACTCACCCCTTAGAATCAACAGCTGAGAACAAAAACTGCATGGAGAACCTTGAAACCTGTGGAAGGTAAACAAGTCAGGAGCAAAAGAAGCATTTTTCACTTGACAGTGAACTCTGCATGGGAAAGAAGAGAACCCAGAAGGCAGCAGGGTGATAAATTCCCGGTGCTGAAAGACAAATAAATCTTGTCAAGTAAAAATTCCATACCCACACAAATATGCTCCAAAAGTAAAGGCAGGACTAACACTCCCTGAATGTCAAGGGGGAACAGAGACAGTGGTGGGGACCATCTCCACTGCCATCTGGAGACACCGTCAAGCCAGTCTGACCCAAGAGGGCTGGATGATCTGGAGCAGAACACAGGAGTCACCATGAAGGGCGATTTGTTGGCCCTGTGGAGGCTGAGTGTGAAATGCCATCGGAGGAGGCAGGACTCCTGGGTGCTCCCCTCTTAGGAGCCTTCTGCATTTTCCCGAGGGTTAAATGGGAGGAATTCCACCTGGCTGCAACAGTGAAGACCCAAGCGGGAACTTTGTTGCCCTAAAAGTGGGAACTGGAGAACAGACACGGTGAATGGCCACCAGCCGAGCCGGCTCTCACCATGGAAAGCCAGCCACCACCACTTACCTGGGTAACTTTCTCGTCTCTGCAGAAGGGGAGCATAGTTAACAGGAGCCAGGGCATAAGGACCCAGAATGAGGCAGCCAGGAAAATAAATTAGAGGCAGCAGGACAAAGGGTATCTTGATAAGGATATCCTCATGGAGGTCACAGCTCAGAGACACAGCAGACCGGGTTTATTTACTTTTCCAAATACTTCTACTTTGATCTGTATTCAGATCTATCTAGCCCTCTTTCCTTCTCTACTCTCAAAGGAAATAAATTCTTCTCTCAAAGAGAAGAAAATTATCTTCTTAGAAAGTGTTGTTTATATCTAGTAATTAACTCAATCTTCACCTTCACAGTGAAAATATAATTAATACAGACCATTGGGCAGGCGTGAGGCATGGTGGTGCACACCCGTGGTCTCACCACTCTGGAAGGCTGAGGAAGATCCTGGGTTCAAGCCCTGGGCAATATAAAGACCTACTCAGCCTGTCTAAAAAAAATAAATAAATAAATAACAGGCACTGGAGATTCAACTTAGTGCAAAGGCCCCAAATTCAATACTCAGGACAATAAGTAAATACATAAAGCATAGGATATCACTACAAGCTAAATTGTACACTGTTAAAATTGATAGGATGAAATTCCCATCGCAGTAGCTCCAAATGCAATCTGACTTGAAGATACAATTGTTGAAGGTGTAACTATTAACAGTGGGGCAATCAGACATGAATGCTAAAAGGGTAAATTTGAATGCATACAATCACACAAGGAAACCACCCGGTGAAGAAGAATTGGAGGATCAGGGTGCTACTTCAATAAACAGTGAACATCAAAGACGTCAGGGCCAAGCTACCAGTGTGTAAGAAGAAGGTGAGGCACAGACTCTCACAGTCTTCTGGGACACTAAGCCTGCCAGGGACTGGAACTTGGACTTCTAGCCAACTAGAACTGTACTCTGGTAACCCAGCCAATTTACAGAGAACTGATGCAGATGTTTTGACTACTTTTAGTGCAACATCATGTATGCCATCAGGTTGTAGCTGGCTTGATTTTAGGCCCCATCACCATATTATTATGACTTCCAGAGTAAGGAACTTGTATACTTCTTACCCCACCCTTTCTCACCCTTTCCTGCCTATAACCTCACAGATGATCAATAAAGAATTTATGTGGTGTTTCAGAAACTTTTGAAGCAACCTGTGTCTTGAAATCCTCTCAGAATGCATGAGAATGGGGCAGCTATGCTCCTGAGCTGTCTCTAGGTCTGATAGACCAAGTCTCACTTGTGCTGCCAGGCCCATACTCTCTTGAATGGCCCAAAAGAATTTTTATATTTGGAAGTTGGCATTTATCTTTGTGAATTTTAGACTCCATAGCTTGTGTAGTGTATAGCAAAGTGTAAGCTCTCAACAATTGAAAGAGTTTTCTGGGCTTAAATTTGCTTCCTTATGTTCTGTTGCATCAACTACCTGTGAATTGCCTAGCGTTAATTATTTGTGTACAAATATATCTATTTAGATTCCAAATCCCCAGCAGAACATGCAGGATCATTGGTCTATTTATTTTTCACTGTTCAGTACTTTCTAAAATTACTACTAAAAGTTCCAGTAGAAGAAATTTTGCCACAGTCAGTTAAGTTTTCTTTGTTTTTGTTTGTTTGTTTATTTTACAGGAACGCCAAAGCAAGTCTTTAACAGAAATTGTGCTGCAGCCAATTTAGTCTTAAGCAATTTAGTCTTTAATCTTGAGGATTTCAGTTCTGTCCTCTGGACCTGTGATGGTGAACCTTTTAGAGCTTTCAGTGATATCAAACAGCCAAGGTTCACCTCCGCTACTCTAGACAAATAAAAAGAAAGCAAAATGAAAAAATACTTGGGTAAATAGCAAAGAAGACTATGAAGCAACATATTCAACCAAAAACTGAAGGGCAATAGTAAGGATAACTTCTCCATTCCGTAGATTTCAAAGCGAGGTATAGCTGCACTCATTATCAGGTTCTGTGGCTTAGCTTCATGTTAAAAATCTGTAATATATCTTCATTGAAAAAGCAGATGGTAAACCTCAAGACCACCACACACACTGAAGAGTGGATAGGGAAACCTGGAAATAAGGGAACCACTGATGGAGATTCTACATAAAAATTCCACCTAAATATCCATTCTACTCTGAATCACACAGATGCAGATTGTACATGGCTCAGCTAAGGAAGAAGTCAAGAACCTAAAGGACATTTGTAATGTCATCACAGAGATGAAGTTTAAAACTGAGTCTGATAAAGTGTATTGCCTGCTGAAGAGCTTGGTGATATTAGGAGGAAGGCAACAGCATCCAGAGACTTCACAATACAATTGCAATTCTGGAGCTATAGTGAACTATACCAGATAGAAAGAAACCAAACATCATAACCAATTCTAAAGAAAGAAAAGTAACATAGACCCACCCTGGGATGGTCCGGTTGATGAAATAGGTAGACAGAACTGTAAATTGGAGATTTTAACTGACCTCAGCAAAGCATTATCATGATGAATACAATGATAATAAATCTCAGCAGAGATTACTATAGATAAGGAAATTCTAAAACTAAAAGTTAGGTTATCATTCATGACCTACTAGAGAAACAGAATCCATAAGATGTGTATATGCTTCTGTATACACTTCACACTCTTTCACCCCCAATTTTTCCATGAACATTTAGTTCCTGTATATTAGTTCATATTTTTAAACTATGAAATTTAAGCTATTGCTGATTTTTCATTTTGGTCAGTCATCAGAAACTGGGTATATCTCACAACTTATTTGTTGATATGTAAAATTAGTTCATATTATCTTTTTCAAAATTATCATGTGGATGATGACTTTTGCATATTGCTTCTTCAGTTTAATTGCCTTAGATTTCCAGTTTTCTTATGTAATGGTTTTAAGTTCATCCACACATAAGTATGTAATCACACATTTACTTCCCATGCTATGCTGAAAAGTACTGAGCTCTTAGTCAATGGTTTCACAGGTTTACAATGATTTTATACAAATGAGATACTTAAAGTGACAAAGTCTGTGCATACATGTGAGCAAGTATTTGAAAAATAACCAGAAAGCAGCATCTGTAAAAATGTTATTCATTATAATGTAGCTGCTTCCTACTGGTCCCCTATGCTGAGAGTCCAACTTGTACTTTTGATGATACCATGTAGTCAAAATGAAGTGGACGAAGTTGCCACTGCAGTGAAATTGAAATAACTGGTAAGATGCTTGCTCTCCTAGACTACATAAATATAAAACTGGAAAATAAAGTGATTCTCAGCCTTGGTATATAGTCATTGTGTGTCTGTGACTGCTGTGAGATTGGGGAAGTGTCAAAGTGATCCCAAAAGCCATCTGGATTTGTGTCTGAGATGATATTCAAGTTGCAGTGCAAGGAGGACCCCGTAGGGCACAATGATCTTGATGAATAGACAGAGCTGAGGAAGGAGTCGGGCTGCTTGATGTGGTTGGCCTTTCTCCAGCAGAATAACAGAGAGGAAGGAACTCCAGGCGTCCACAGATAATTCCACGAAGTTCGTTCTCTGTCAGTAAGGTAAAGGAAATGCAAGCAAAAATGGAATCTTGAGTTTCTATAAGAACTATTCTAAAAATTTACACTGCTGGGAAAAATTTGAATTCTCTCTGGAAAGAACTCAGTAAAATCTTTGCAATTCAGTAGGTAACACAGAAAAGTTATGTTTTGTGGTAAGAAGAATGATGACTTTCTGAAAATTTCCACATTTGAATCTTTAAAACCTATGAATATGTTATATTAAATAACATAAGGGAGAGTCAGACATACAGGTGCAACCAAATTTATTAATTGGGTAATTCTGAGATAGTGTTATATGGTTGGGCCCAATATAATCGTGAAGTAAGAAGAGCAGTAGAGGCTCAGGATCAGAAGGATGAAGGAATAGCATCTGACTGGCTTTGAAGGTGGAAGGGAGCCTGGACCAAGGACCAGATGCCTCTGGGAATGAGGAAAAGAAAGACAGCAAGGGCATGGTACTGGCAAAAGAAAAAAAGAGACCTGAGGATCAAAGGAACAGATCTGAAGATGCAGAAAACCTCAAACCACACTGAACTACCTCATCTTTGACAAAGCAACTAAACATGTTCACTGGAAGGAAGATAGCTTCTTTAATAAATGGTGATGGAGTAACTGCCTCTCCACGTGCCAAAGACTAAAATTAGACCCATGTCTATCACCACGCACTAAACTAGAGTCAAAACAGGTCAAACATCTAAATATTAAAAGAGAAATGCTATTGTTTGATCAATTTGTCACGCCTATATCTGATAATCTGAGCAACTACTTTGAAGACAATATGCAATATAATAACCATTGTTAATTTCCTCTCATCTTGTTTTCAAACTCTGTATCATTTCTATTGTTATTTTTTCTCTTTAAAATGAAAAAACATCTGAAACACTAGATCTTCTGGAAGACAGAATACGTAGAATCTTGAAGACACAGATGTAGGCAAAGACTTCATGAACAAGCCCTGATCACACGGGAAATATTGCAAAGAATCAACTGAGATCTCATCCTATTAAAAGGCTTTTCACAGCCAAAGAAATCACCAACAGAGTGAGAAGACAACCCAGACAGTGGGAAAAACTTTAGCCAGTTGTTCCTCAGATAAAAGACTAATATCTTGAACATATAAAGAATTGAAAAATGTCAGACCCCCCTCCAATTTAAAAGCCCACCCCAAAAATGGGCATCTGAGAGGAACACACACTTCTCAGAGGAAGAAATACAAATGGCAAATAAATGCAGGAAAATATGTTCATCATCACTAGTCATTCAAGAGGAGCAAAATAAAATAATGCTGAGATTGCGTCTCACCCAAGAAAGAATGGATATTATTAAGAAAGCAACTGATAACAAATGCTGGTGGGGCTGCAGGGAAAAAGGAATTCTTCTCACTCTGCGGGGGAGTGTAGACTGGTGTAACTAGTGTGGAAATGGTTGTGGAGATTTCCACAAAAATTAGGACTAGATGTCCCATTTGACCAAACTATTTCCTTTTTTGGTATCTTCCCGAAAGAGTTAAAAAGCATCATATCACAGCAATATTTGCATACCCATGTTTATAGCAGCAGAATTTGTAAAAGCTAAATCATGGAAACAACCAAAATGACCATCAGCTAAGGAATGGATAAAGATGTGTTTTTTTTATAAAATGGAATACTACTCTGCCATTGAGAAGGATAAATTGAGACATTTCTAGGTAAATGGATGCACCTACACACCACACTCTTAAGTGAAATAAATTGGACCCACATGTAAAAATAACATTGTCTTTCTGATGTAAGAAACCAAAAGTGTAAATAAGAACTGAAGTAGATATTGTGAAATAAGAAATTATTCAAAAGGTAAGGGGAACTATAGTGGGAGAAAAAGGAAAGAAAGGAGAAAAGAAAAAATGAGAAAATAAGAATGAAATACAAACAAACCTTGTAAATGAGGACAGAAAGAGGGGCTTAAAGGAGGGGAGCAAATGGGAAAAAAAGAGGAATCAAAATATATCATGTAAAGGTACAAATTCCCCTTCATGATGAATGTGATCAGAGTATATATCTAAGTTATATCGATAAAATTAATAAAATAAAAATAAAGATATTCTGCTAAAGACAACACAAGAGAAAACAGTAGTGTTGAATCCTTCACTTTACCCCATGAGGTTGCTCATTTCAGACTTGTTACTTTTAAGTATACAGAACAATAAATTATGATTTTTTTTTGAGATAGGGTCTAACGCTGCAGTTTAGGCTGGCTGTGAACTCACTGTGTAGTTCAGGCTGGTCTCAAACTCACAGGGAACCTACTTCAGTTTCCCAAGTGCTGGGATTACAGGCATGCACCACCACACTTGGCAAGAATTATGGGTTTTATGCCTCTAAATTTGTGGTGATTTTTCATAGCACTACTAGGAAACAAATGTATGCCTCAATAATTAATACACCTAGTGTAATCTAAAAATCAAAGGAAGCTGGAAAATATTCAAGATTAATCTTCAATTTACTTGAGTAGCTGACAAAACAAACCTTAACACTCACTAAAAAGGCAATACAATATGAACACTTAACATCCTAATCAATGACAAATACTTAGTCAAAAATAACTAGATAGGATAGGAAACAGGAAACTGTAACGTATACCAATTTTTTAAACTTTTTTATTTTAAAGAAAATAAAAAATAATAAAAATGATATAGAATTTCAAAATAAGATGGTAGTAAATTAACAATGGTTATTATATTACATATTATCTCCAAACGTGTAAGCATGTAAGATTGATCAAACAATATTAACACTAACTGCTCCTTTCAATGGATTAACAGAAATTAGTAGTACAATTATCTTAGTTATCTTGTGTGTGTATTTATATATATATATATATGATAGCTATATGTATAGCTATACGTACGTAAGATACACACACACACACATATATATTTTTTCTTCTTTTCTCCTTTCCCCTATGGGAGCTGTTCTTTGCCTTTGAGCAGTTTTTTGCCCTTTAGCAATATCTACTGTACCTTTTGGGTCTTATTTACTCTTTCATTTTCCTACAACAGGGAGATAATATGATATTTACACAAGTGAGTCTGATTTAGTTCACTTATGAATATAGCCTGTATTTGCATCCATTTACCTATAAAAGTTTATCTTCCTTTATAGTTGAGTAATACTCCACTGTATAAAAATGTCATATCTTTTTTACCCATTCCTTGATTGATGGGCATTTTGGTTGCTTCCAACATTTAGCTATCAAAAATTGTGCTGCTATGGACATGGGTGCACATATTTTGCTGTGATATGATGATTTTATTGTTCTGTGAAATATCCAGGAAAAGACTATCTGGGTTAAATGGAACCTCTAATTCTAGTTTTTTGAGGTACCTCCACACTGCTTTCCATAGTGGTTGTGCTAGCCTACACTCCAACCAACAGTGGAGAAGCGTTCCTTTTTCCCCATAGGCTGGCCAGCATTTTTTACTGGTTGACTTTTTGAAAATAGACATACTTTCTGGGGTGAGATGGAATCTCTGTGTTGTTTTAATTTGCATTCCTTGGATGACCAATAATGTTAAGCATATTTTCATATATTTATTTGCCATTTATATTTCTTCATCTGAGAAATGTATACTCATCTTAGATGCCTATTTTTGGATTGGATTTTTGAAATTTGGGGGTTTGATTTTTTAAAAAGATTTTTTATATTCTGAGTAGAAGTCCTTTGTCTGAGGGACACTAGGTTAAAATTTTTTCCCAGTATATGAGTTTTTTTCACTCTGTTGGTGATTTCTTTTGATGTGCAAAAACTTTCTTAACAAGGTGAGACCCTAGTTGTTGATTTTTTGAAGTATTTATCCTGCAGTTTGGTTTCTGCTCATGAACTCTTTGTCTAATCCTATATCTTCAAGATTTCTACCTACTTTCTGTTTCAATAGGTATAGTCATTCTGTTTAATATTTAGATCTGTGATCTCTTTTGACTTGAGTTCAGTGCATGGTCATAGACATGGGTCTAGTTTTAGTCTTTAGCATGTGAAAAGGCAATTTACCAGCATCATTTATTAAAGAGACTATCTTTTTTCCAGGCCATTTACAACCATGGTTATAACTGATATATATTGGTTTATCTTTGGCATATTATTTTTCTGGTGCTGGTTCCCTAGATTTTCTTTCTGATTAATTGCTCACTCTGCTTGGTGTTTTTTTCTGTTGTTGTTCTTGGAATTGCAGTTGTTTTTACCTCTTTTGGTATATCTTTAAGTACTTATTAAAAAGTTGGCTTTGTGATCCTGAATTTCTGCAGTTGTGCTCTGTTGTGGAAGTATCTTATTTCTCTATTAATTTTGAAAGATAGTTCTGTAGGGTATATCAATCTAGTTGGAAGTTGTTTTCTTTCAGGACTTGAAATATTTTACTCCAGTCTCTTCTTGACTTGATGGTTTGTGTTGAGATGTCCAACATGATTCTGATGGGTTCTCCTTCATAGGTGATCTGTTTCTTTTATCTAACAGCTTTTAATATTCTGTTCTTGTGCTCAGTTTCTAAGATCTTGAGTATTATAGGTCTATGTGTAGATTCATTTTGGTTATGGCTAATTGGAGTCCTATATGCATCAATTATCTCTGTCAGATTCTTCTTCTGTGCTTGGGAAATTTTCTGCTATTACTTCTGCAAATAGTCTCTCTGTGATTTGTGTTGAATCCTCCTTTCTTGTTGATGCCTATCAGCCTTATATTGTTTTTCTTTGCATCATCCTGCAGTATTGAATTGTTATTTCCTGGTTCCTTGTTATTTGTAATAGATCTTTGCATTCATGATTGCTAGCTGCAATCCTGTCTTCAGAGTCTGAAAGTCTATCTTCAGTTTCATTCAAGTGGTTTTGCCAGCTTTGCATGGAATTCTTACTTTCCTAGATATCTCTTTTAATCTGTTTCATGCATTTCAGTTCTTTCCTATATTTTTCATTCAAGGTTTCCATCATTTCCTGTGCTTCTCTATTTTTTAAACTGTGTTCTTTAGATATACTCAGCAATTATTTCATTATGTTTATCATTTCTTTTTTTACCTGAGAGATCATTTCTGATCTTATTTCCTCTATAGCCTCCTGGAGTTGTTTATTTATTTCAGTTGCCATCATTTCAGAAATTTCAGATGTGTGATTTCCAATTCCTTCTGTGTCAGTGTCCTCTGGACTTGTTCTGGATGTGCTGGTGATCTGAGAGTGCATTTTGCTCCTTCCTCTTGATATTTTGTACTTCAAAAAAATTTTTTTTAGTTTGTTTTCTGTGATGATCCTATGTGTTTTGGTAGTAGGTAGCTATATCTCTTGTATGAAAACCTCCTAGGAAAAGTCTGTTCTTCAAGGATATCTTCTGTGTGTAGGAGGTTCTTGGTTTGTTTCTGTCCCAAGATCCTACCTCCCCAGTTAATTGTTTCTGTTTGGCTCTGTCTACAGTCTTTTGGTGTAGGGTATATTGAGGTTATTACCCCAGAGCTTCCCAATGTTATTACATAACAGAAAACAACTGATTGCAACAGCTGTGACACTCTATCTGCAGTAGTACTATTAGCAATAATGATAGTCTCAAGCACAATTTAGAAATTGAGAAACTGTGGTAATTATTAATTTTGTCCTTTAGACCATAGGCACAAAGTCTATAGTTATATAACAGAACCAATTTTAAATTAGGGGTTTGTGTGTAAAGTGTTACCCCTTGTTGGAATGGATTTACCCTGGGTTCCTTCAGATGAGATGGTTGCCATGTCCCAGGCATTTACCACTGGTTGCCTGTCCTCTGGTGTAGAGGGATGTGCCAGGCACCTCGGTTTCTCCAGATGGAGCCTGTTGCATTTGTGGAGGGGTGCTGGGCAGGGTCTCTCCCCTTCCTCGCAGCTCAGTGTGACTCACCAAGGTTCCCTTGATGGTGGAAGGGTGATGAGCAGGGCCTCCCCACAGCTCACTAAGGCTCCCTTGGTGATGGAGAGGGAGTGGGCAGGGTTTTTCTCCTTCCTCAAGCCTCAGCATAGCTCACCAAAGCTCCCTCTGTGATGGAGGGGTGTTCTACCAAAAATATTTTTAAAACTCCATAAAAAGTTACCAGAAATGATAGAGATGATAGAATTATTAGATAGTCATTTTAAAACAGCAATTAAAGTAGTCTAGGAATTATAGACAAAGTGGAATGTAATAATGAGAGAAATGAGAATTACAAAAAATAGCTAAGTGCAAAATCTAATCTGAAAATCTAATCTATGAATTTGGGTTTGTTTGTTTTTTTTTTCATTCTGGTACTGGGAATCAAACTCATGACCTTGCACTTGCCAGGCAGGCACTGTGCTGCTGAGCTAAATCCCCTGCCCCTAATATATGAACTTAATCGTTTATTAGATACTGCACTCTGAACTATCTTGAACTGAATATAAACAAATCAAATTTAAGACCTGAGAGGAGAAACACCACCTCACCAATGTAACTATACGTGAAAAATATGCTATTGAAAACTTGTTCAGCACCACTGGTCATCAATAAAGCATGTATTACTAATAATATATTTGCAGAAGACCCAAGATGTAAATAATTCAATGTCCACAACCCAGGAGAGTAAATTACTAAACAAAACAGAGTGTATTCATATGGTAAATACTCTTCAACAACAAAAATGCATACTTCTGATGAATGCAAAAACATGGATGATTGGGTAATATTCAAAGCTTTTTCTTGAACAAAATAAGTAAGAACCAAAAAAGAGTACACTACCTGTCTCCATTTATGTAAAGTCGAAGCAAGGAAAATCATCTTTAATGACAACAAAATGATCAGTATTTTCTAGACAGTAAAGAAAGACTGGAGTTTGACCTCAAAAAGGGGTAGAAAGCTATTTGGTAGTGATACATATTTTACTGTTTATTTTCAGTGTATGAAAATATACTCAACGAGAATAATTTTTGAAAGTCATTGAACTATACTTGAAATAAATATAAAAATTGTATCTCAGTATAGCAGACTAACTTTGAAATAAAATGTCAGTTATTTCCCATACACCATAGAGATCCTCCTGTCACAGCTATTAATGTTGTTTCCAGTGGACTGAAATAAAAAGCTGGAAAGCATGGATCCTGGCATTGTGAAGTTTTGATCCTGTTTTGAGTTTCAGACTTCCAGCTGTGTCTGCTTGCCACTTCTGAGCTTTGCCCTTGTGTCTTTATGTAAAGCTGTGTGCCTGGGAGCTCGGTGTGGAAAGAAACCTCTATCATGACCTACATGCCTTGGCCAAACTAGTGCTTTTCATAGAATCTGGTATTCCTGACCTGAGTACACTGAATAAACCAACCGGATGCATTCTTAGCTCCTCTGGTGTGGTTCTTTGTCATGGACAATCAGTCCAATTTTCCCACCGTAGTCCAATAAGTGTAAGAGAGAATTATACTACATGTGGTGTTCAGAAATTCCTTTTAGAACATGTAGAATTCATGCATAGCAGAAATGAGATACAGGTATGAGTCCTGATCATACAATCCAAAACAACCTACTCACTTAAATTTTGCATTAATGCAGTCCTCTGGATGAGTCCACTGATGTGGACCAGGGTGTAATGTTGCTGTTGGGAGATGAGCTCTGAGGGAAGAGGTGAGTCACTCTGGGTGTGACCTGGAGATGTCTATATCCTTCCTCCTTCCTTGATCCCTCAACTGCTTCCTACCTGCCATGCCACAAGCTATTTCTCCTTTGCCATGCTGCCCTGCCTTGGAGCTAGCCAACTAGGGACTGAACCCTCTACAAACTATGAGCCAAAAAAAGGTCTCCTGTTTTAACTTGTGAGTTTTAGCTATTTTGTTCCTGCAATGAAAAGTAACTAAGATGCCCAGTAAACTAAAATGACAGAACACTACTTCATTTACTTACTCTCAGGCTTTTCCATTGGTTGCTCTCGTGATAAACGTTTCCAAATCTGAAAGTCTTGTAAAAACTAGTCTCACCACCCCTATCCCCCAAGCCAGGGATCCCAGGCCCTTTCAGAGATGAATTTTATTTTCTCATATTCTTATCATACATAATAAAGCTACATTCCAGTCCTGAAGACTGTTCAAAGAGCCAACTTGACACCTATGTACTACCTAGCTAGAAACAAATTGATGAACTTCCGAAATATCTTTGAACATGGGTGCCAAAACTGTCTACTTCCCAAAGCTACTTTTTCACCTGTCCTGGTACCCTCGAATCTGCTGTCAAGCTCTATTCTATTCTACGTGTGGCCTGACAGTTCTAAGGGGAAAGTGTATCTCAGTGCTTCCAAATAAATTAGATTCTTGGCATTTTAAAAAGAAAACACAGCTTCTGCAGAAGATATAAACAGATGCCATTGAATAAAGTATCAACAGAGGCTCATTCTGTTATCTCCTACAGAGGTGGTGAGACAGCAATATGTTAATCATGGCTTTGTAGCCCCAGCTATGCAAATTAATCAGCAGCTAAGTAGAAGGGGAAAATGGATTCTTTCCATCAAGTGCATCACATTTTTCTACAAAAAGAGAATTAGGCATAAAGAATGAGGAAGGAGAAAGAGATGGAAAGAGAAAAGGAAACTACAGGAGAGGAGAGAGGAGGGTGACAGTAAGCAGCCATGGGGCAGAGTGTGACACATTTTTTCAGACTTATAAAAACATGCATCACCCAACATGCAAAGTTTATAAGTCCTCCTCTAATCAGAGTTTATCAAGCATGCAATAAAACAGAAGCATAAGCCACTCTGAGGCGAAAAACCATTCCATAAAAAGTAACAGAACTGATATATGTAGAAGAATTTAGAATTTTCAGACCAGGACACTACAAACAATCATTGTAAGTATATCACATGTATTTAAAGGTTAAGTCAAGTACAGGATGATAGCTTCAGAAGGCACAAACCCAAAGATTAGAGATGAAAACTAAGATATGTGAGATAAAATATATATTGGATGAGATCTGTGACAAATTAGGTAAAGTAGAATAAAAGTCTAGTGAAGCTGCAGATGTGTCAATGAAATCCATTAAAACGGAAATGGAAATATAAGAGAATTAAAAGCCAATAACAATGCAAGCTGTGGAACTCTGACTGACATACTATATATGCAGTATGAGTGGGTAAAGGAAAAACAGTGGTGTAAAGTTTAAGTTTGGTGAAAAGGATAAATGAAAGATCTGAGAAGCTAAGAAAACCCAGGCTCAAGAAATCTAAAGGAAATTACACCACAGCACATCAGATGCACATCTTTCAATATCACTGATAAGAAGAAGTCTTCAAAGCAGCAGAGGAAAACAGTGGTTACATACAGAGGTATATACATAAGGATGACAGGAGTTTTCTCATTGGAATAACACAGGTCAGAAGGCAGTAAAGTAATATTTTGTATAGCTAAAATAAAACTAAATCATAACTATGGAAACAAAACCAACAGTATATAAACACCAAACTCATTGTCAGAATAAAATAATGGTGGACAAGAGCTCTCAAACATACAATAGGGAGGTGATAAATGCTCAACATATTAATCACCAGGAAAATTGAAATCAAAACCACAGTGAGCTATTATTTCACCCCAGTTGGAATTGGCAAAGCAAACAGGCAAAAAACAGCAAAAGCTGTCAAGGATGTGGCAAAAGAGAAACTCTTAGATATTGTTGGTGGGGATGTAAGCTGGTCCTGTCATTATCAAAAGTGATGTAGTGATTCCACCAAAACAAATAAGATAGAACCAACAAATGGTCCAGAAGTCCCACTAGGTGTATATCCAAAGGGACTGAAACCACTATGTCCAAGTTATCAGCACTGTTGTGTTGATCATAACACTACTCACAATAGCCATGACGTGGAGCCACTGATGACCATTGACTGAGACATAGAAAAATAAAATGTGTATGTACAATGAAGTACTACCTGGCCAGAAAAAGGAATGCAAGCTTGTCATTTGCAGCAACATGGATAGATCCAAAGAACACTATGTTAGATGACATAAGCACAGAAAGACCAGTGCTGCATGCACTTATTCACATGTGGAAGCTAAAACTGTGGATTTCTTAGAAGCAGAGAGAATACTGGTTACTAGAGGTTAGGAAGAGCGAGGGGCAGAGGGCAGCTGGTTAACGGGCACCGAAGTGGAGCTACAAAGAAGGAATAAGCACGAATGCTCTTCAGTATAGCGGGTGAGTGTAGCTCACAACAATGTATTTATATTTTTAAAAGAACTAGAAGGGAGAAGTTTGTAGATTCTCAATACAAAAGTGATGATTTCAAAGAGATAGAAATGTTAACCATCCAGATTTGATCATTACCCACTGCACACAGCTATAAATGGTCACAATATATGTATTGTGACTACATCACAATATATATATGTCATACACCATAAATGTATATGATTGTTATATATCAGTTTTAAAACTACAAAAATATTACTGAACAGAATTAAATATAATTTAGAGATAGAATAAGTATTGCTAAGATATAAATTTTTCCCAAATTGATCTATGGATTTGATAAAATTCCTGCACTTGTTTTTTACAGTAATTGCTAAGCTGACTGTGAAACTCATATGAAAATGCAAAAATCCTTATCACAATAAAAGCAAAAAAATAGTAGTATAAGACTACCTAATGTCAAAATTTATGAAAAAGGCACAGCAATCAAAATATATTGATTAAGTAGACAAAGAGATCAATGAAGCAGAATTTTAAAACTCATAAATAGACTCCAAATACACTTGAGTTAATTAATATTCTTATTAACTCAAGGACAAAGATAACTCAGTGGAGAAAGGCTGGCCTGTTTCACAAACATTGGAACAACTATGTCTGTAATCATACACCAAAAATTGAAATGTAATCCTCAACTTTCACCAATTCCAAATCTAACTCCAAAGGAATCGTAGACATGTATATACAATCTATAACACTAACATTTTCAGAAAAAATCACACATCAAAAGTTCTGTGACCTCTGGTTTGGTAAAAATATATTTATTGTACCAAAAATATGATGCATGAAAGCATGCATCTTCCTAGTCTCATTATGTACTTTTCTGACATCTAGTTCCAACTACTGTGGTAATATCATAAAACTTAAGTATTTATTTCATTAGCATTTTACTTTAAGGTAGAAGATTTACTACTGTAAGACTAGATTCTACACCAGACTTCACCTTTTACTAGCTGACCATTCAGGAGTTTATTTCTCATTGCACAGCTCTTAAGTTTGGTGGAGGTGGATAAAGTCCTTTTCCACACTGTCTTGCCAGAATCCAAACTTGAAGAGTCTTGAGCGACCATGTCCCACAACTCCTCCAGGTTTCAGCATCAAAGCAGGACTCAGGAGTTGGAAGCAAGAACTCCCAGGGGAACAGTGTCCCCCATATCTGTCTTGGACTGCAATGGACCTGGTGTGGACACTTACCTCCACTTGGTAAGCACTCCATGAGTCCTCGGCCACTATAGGTACAAGCATTTGGGAGATAAGGATAATCTGTTAGGCAAGCCAGAGGACCTGGTAAGGTGAGCATTTACTCAGCTATGTCACAGCTATTCTGACCTATGTCAGCAGCAGCTTTACGGTCAACAATCCACAAATGTCCTTCCTCCTTCTATTTACTCTCTGTAAGGTATTCCCCTAAAACAGCCAGAGAAATCCCTGCCTTGACATCTTTGCTTCTTACGTAAGTGTTTGTCGCTCACATTCTGCAAGTATGAACAAAATGTCATTGTATGAAAGGGGCTATCTTGGCCATCCTTTCTAAAGCAAGAACAGCCTCAAACTTCCACTTCCCAGTCTTGTTTACTCTGTTTTATACTTGCCAATGAATGAATGTGATATATAGATATAGATATATATAGAGAGATATAGATATATCTCATATAGTGTATATATATCACCTATATACATTTAATCCATCTGTTCTACTAGAATACAGTAATAAAGAAATGAGAGTCTGGACCTGACTCATGTTCACATTGAGACAAGTGGTTGGTTCACAGGAGGGGCTCAATGAATACTTTTGGGGGAAATGAATGAAATTCAGTTTAAATTAATTAAGCTAGTTACTTTAAATTGAGTTGAGAATAATATCTACCTAAGACCAAACACTAGAGACAAAGACTGAGATTTCTGAGATGACCTCAAGCCATGGTATCACTCAAAGTTCTGCCAGAAAACTGAAGCACATTCAAAATGAAACAACTTGGGAAGACTATTGTGCAGGGCTATTTGTGCCAGTGTGGGTGGATTTTAGGGCATGGAAGCAGAGGGGTAGTGCTTAAGACTGAAAAGATCTGACTTAGTCCTGCCGGGAGGGACAAGAACCATAAAGTAGAACAACTACTAGAATCCAGACACTGGTGATATGAAACAGGCCAAATGTCCAGTTCTTTGTTCTGTTTGTCTGGGACCCACCAAGGCATAGAAACATCACAAGACAGAATGTGCTAACTGCACACATTGCTGAGAATATACTGTTGTTATTGTTGGTCTTCCTACCACTAAGCTCACTAAGTATGTTGACTGCCCAAAAATCAGGCCCCAGCCCTTCAGCACACATTTACTTGGCACTGAGGAGTCCATGTTGGTTATTAATTCTCAGATGCAATGTATAGAAAAGCAGATAGCGGGTGCAGGTGGACACTGGGCTACATCTCAGCAATTGGGAGGCCACATTTTATCACATTATGGTAAAGTCAGAACATAAACTCTGTAATAGTTTAGGAACAGTTAATTTATGAATGGGACAGAGTAGGTTAAAGATTTTTCCCTTTTCTGTGGGCTCATTGTGGATAAGAGGAACTTGTAAAATATGCCTGAATAACTCACCATGTGCATGGAGGTTAGAGCTCTAAAGAAAATTGTATACATACATACACATTTATAGATGCATATGTTATATCCACACAATTATTGGCGCAGAAATAGGTAAGAATAGGAGTTGAAAGATATGCCATCTCTCTATAATCTACCCAAGGTACTGTCATGGAACTACAGGATTTAATGTTTTCCCTAATGAGTTTTGGTCTTTCTTTGGTTCCATTCCTTTCCATCCACTGATTCCTCTCTTTTGCAGTGGAAATATTTACCCTGTGCCATTGTATGCTGCAAGTATTTAATCTTCTTTTTACTTTTATAGGTGCTCATAGCTAAGAGTTTGCCTTTAGTCTCAGGGGAGACTTTGGACTTGGACTTTTCAGCACTGCTGAAATTGTTGAGAATGTGGAAACTTTTAGAGACAGGCTAAATTCATTTTTTATGATAAAATGTACATGAGTCCTTTGTGGGACAGTGTTGGAATGTTATGGTTTAGATGTAAAATGTTCCTCCCAAAGTCCCATGTGCTCAGAAGTGAGGTTTTTGAAAGGTGATTGGATCATGTGTCCATTACATACTCATCAGTGTATTAAACCATAGTGAGTTCATAGCTGAATATGCTGTTAAGAGGCGGGTTCTGGGGGTGGGTGGGGGTGACCCAGAAGAGCATATTCTTTGTGCTCCACACTTCCCAAACAGCCATGGATTGAGTAACTTTCCTCTTCTATGCCCTTTCACCAGAACATTTTTCCTTAGAGCCAGTCAACTGGATACTGAACTTGTATGCCAAATTAAACCTCTCTTCCTGTAAGGTTTAGGTCTCTTCCAGACCTAGACATAGAAGTAGTTTAGATATAGAAATTGATATATTCATGGCAATGTCTATGACACTGATGTAGATATAGACATAAACTTAGGTTAGATATTGAAATCAAATAAGATGATATAGATGTCAATATTGATGCTGATTTCTAAGTATAGAGATATAGACATGGACATACACACATAGACACAGAATTAATTTAGATATAGGTGTATATGTTGATGATAATAATATTGCTATCCATAAATAAATGTAGATATAGACAAATACACAGATATAAATTATATACATATACATAGATGCACAGGATTATACTCATGTTAACAGTGTGTACATTAGATTTAGAATTTGAAGTTGATGTCAGCTTTGATGTAGCAGTATGAACTCACTCTGTCCACACGTTGTATATACATGCAGACATAGATGTAGATATTGTTAGCTCTATCAATATAGGTACTGACAGAGACATTGATTAGATATGGAGTTATAGATGTCAAATTCAATGTGGATATTGATACTGACATCAGGACAGATAGATTGATCAACAAATAGAGACTCAGATGCCAATGTCAATGCTGACATCAATATTCATATATTAATATATTGATGTACACACAGAAAGACAGACATAGTTCACATATAGATGTGGCTGTAGTTATGGGTATATAGCTATATGGAGATAGATATGGGCATACACATAGGTATGCATAATAAATACCAGAGGCAGGCACTGGCATATTCCAGGTCAGTACACAAATATGTATGTCCCATAGGATCATCCCAGGTGGAAGACAATAGCATTTGCCCTCCTTCCCCTATGTCCACCATGGAAAGGTAGCACCTCATTTTCCTAAACTTCTATTCCCCTAAGATAACTGTTGTGGGTGTGCAGATAGTGCAGATTATACCACTCTTTCTCCATTCTGTTTTCAATGATAAAAGGTGTGATGGTGGCAGAGCCATCTTGTTCTTCTCCAGAATTATGCTATGAAGGTGTGCATTTGCGTGAATGAAGACATTGGTGCACGTGAAGCTAGTGGCACCCAGCACCAAGTAGGTATTTGGTAAACAGAAAGTGAGAACATACTGCCTCTTCTCACTGGGTTCAGGTTGCCAAGATGGAAAAGTACAGAAACTCCTCCCCAATGGGCAATGCACTACCGCAGTGCTGCTGCTCCTGCAGCAGAGTATGACCGGCTGACCCTGGAGGGCCTTTGAAAGTCAAAATAACTGAGACTCAGCTCTCTTCTCTACCAACCTCCACCTTGATTGTAGCGTAGAATCACATAGGCATTACACATCCAAGTAACAGCAACATCTGTAGCTTAAAAAGAAGCATGCAGTGGTGCTGGGCCATGATAAATGTGACTGAGTCCCAACTAGAGGGCCAAAGGAGCAGATGATACTTTCAGAGTGCTGCTGCTCAGAAGAAGAAGATAGAAATCTACAACCCAGTTCCACGATTCTGGGCAGTCGACTATAGCTGTGTCAAATCCATCACACACAAACTCCACAGACAGGAGCCACACCACTGGCTGCTTTGTTTTCTGGGAAACAAGGTGCTTTGAATATCTTGCAAGCAGAATGTGCAGACATGAGCATTTTGAGTATTCTCCTGAAAACTCAGTGGTGACACAAAGATGCATAGGAGAAGCTCTAACGATGGGTATTGCCAGGCTTTTTAGTATGCAGAGGTGATAGGCATGGTGCCCCATTCCCCCCTAAAATCAGTATTTGCAAATTCCAGAATTTATAAGCACAGCCATATTGTTGTCTGTAATGATACTGCTCTCCAACGTCTACATCTAAACGAAAACAAATTTTCATAGAAGGACACAATTAGAAAAGTCAGCAAAACAAGAACTGAAATGTCTGAGGGAAACTACAGAAATATAACCCAAAGTCAACACAACCCCTTTAAAGTAACAGAGAGGAGCTCCACGGGTTACAGTTCCAGCATTAACATCCTGCACGCATCCAATTCCCGTGACACGCACACCACTTTGACTGCGCTAGGAAACGGCAGCTGCTGAGACAGGGGGACCCACTAACAGCTTTGGAGAAAGTGCCTTTAAACTTTCACACAGTGCTTGCATTTTTAGTGAGAAAGTAAACAATACGATAAGAATCAACGGAGATGGTTTCTCCTTGCTTTTCATCCTTGGCATTGTTGGCATGTTTATGTTTCTGTGTTCATTCATTCTTCATTATGGTGATGTTAACCAGATTATGAAACATCTAGACCTAAACAGGGTTTTCAACTCCTGTACCTGCTTTGATATGGGTTAATAAGTTGGTTAATAAGCTGCAATCATAGTGGAGAAATAGTCATTAACCTATTTTTTTTTAAATGATGAATCAGAAGATATAAAACACTGATTGTCTTGCCCAGGTCGGTAGCTGAGAACAGAAAATCTAAAGGTTTGGATTTTGATACGCAAGATGCCTTGACACTCCCAATCGATGACACTGTTAAGCTCTGTTCTTCTCCCTGTTTTCCTTACGCCTTCTCCTTCCTTTTCCTCTGCTTTCTGTGAATATTGGAATTCCCAAGGAAATACTACCTGCAGCAGAGCCAAAAGATCTTATTAACAATCTCCCAATGTAACATAAGCTAACATGCATCTAATTACTTAAACATTTATTAATAAATAATTGGATGAGTTTATGTTAGACCCAGCACATTCTAATAAGAATACATATTTCTTAAAAGAAGTTATTACAAATAAGTTTTAAACATGCTCTCCTTTGCAGTTTTGATCAAAAATCAACTTCTAATAGGTTTTAGTTACACTGGTTTCATCACAGGTAAATAACTTGCACTCGTCTGTGTTGAAGAGAGCTGAGGAGTTAATGCTTAGAGCTGAATGAAACAGCTTTTGAATGGGAATCAATGTCTGGGCAGAAACTTTCCTAATGAGCTGATGTTCCGGGTCTCATTTCAGAAACTTTGCATTACGCGGGTTGAGGAGACAGAGCCATGCAATGAAACACTCCTGTTTACATATAAAATTAATGCTCTTCTGTTTTGGACAATGTTTTCATTACTTTCAAGGAAGCAAGCTTTGAAACACAGATACGATTAACAAATGCTCTGTCCAGATGCACCTTTCATGGACTACTTCAGTGCTTAGGCACAGCGTGAATCAGGAGGAGACCTTTGCTTCTCAGATGCACGGTCACAAGAGTCATGAGCTATATGAAAGCCTTGGGTGCAAATGGTCTCTTGCCCTCGAGAAATGCACGTGTTCTTCAGAATCACCACCCCTCTTACAAGTCCCGCAAAGGTCAGCGTTGACATCTGGCTGATCTCCTACACTGTTTGTCTCCTACCTCCTGGAGAAAGTGACACAAACACACTGCTGATCCTTCCCCTTGCCTCTCCCTTAGACTGGACGCATCTAAGGACACTCCAGGTTGATTCCACTGGGGACTCCAATTTGGTGAGGATATTATTTTCTGGAGGGTCAGGCATTTTTAAATTGGATTATCATGCAAAGAACTGAGCACACAAATATCGAGTGAACACTTTTGTAAAGTTAGATGTCTTTCATGCAGCAGGTACAGTTCAAATCATCTCTCCCTCATTCCTATACACACACACAACATACAAAGGCACACATAGAATGACTCAGTTTTCTAAACTCTGCACCTGTGACTGACTGTTATACACACCTATGATTTTAGTTTACTTCCTTCTCAACAAAGGAAACATTACATTGGAAATTCTACTCAACCCAAATATAAAATCACATTTCAGCATTTAATACTCTTCCTCCTCTTGTAGAAGTATCTCAGTGATAACACCATTGATTGCCTCTTATTTTTTCTTTATTAATTTTTTAGTAATTTGATTCTTTGAAAGTTCATTTCCATTCAGATAAGAATGTTTTTCTAGTTATGTAAGTGATGAATATGGAACTTCTGGTCAAATATCACATTAATAGAATCTGTAAAAAGTATAAAAGAAAGGAATAATTTAACTTAACATTATTAAGAAAACAGCTGAGCTCCACAGATTACATGGGGAATGTGGGTTTTATAGTTAAATAAGTACATAATTGTACGGATTAATCATTAAAACAGAATCTTCAACTTAACTAGAGTTATTTCTATTTGTGTACCCAAAAATTCCATATGTTGACACCTACTCCCTGATGTAATAGTATCAAGCTGTAGGGACTTTGGGGAGTGATAACCTCATGAGCGCGAGCCCTTTTGAGGGGAATGAGTGGATTTATCACAAGGCCCCAGGGAGCTGGTTCTGTCTTCAGCCAAGTGACGCCACAGAGAGAAAGAGATATCCCTGAAACTGAAGCCAGTCCTCCGCAGACACTGAATCTGCCAGCACCTTGATCTTGAGTGCTAGCATCCAGAACTGTAAGCAGTGAATATTACAGTCTGTCGCCTATAAATCATCTGGACTAAGGCATTTTATTACAGCAGCATGAAGGTACTAAGACAAATACCTTAGCAAGTCAGAAGGAATATGTTTACTCCAATTACAAACAGAAAATGGAACTAACCTGTCATAATTTGGATGCATATTTAAATTATAGAGACTGGCAATAGAGGTATAAATATTAATAATTAGGCTTTTATTCCATAGCTAAGCTTAAGATTTTAAGAGTTTTGGCAGTACTTTGAGGATATCTTCTTAATTTATTTCCTCATTTTGTGTAGCAGTGTTCAGTTATAACAAGGTGTCGAGACTCAGGTTAAATTCAATAGTTCATCTAGCTCAAATAATAAGACAGGGACATCCTAAACATTTAGATAAAATATTACTTACTAGTAATATCATTTATTCAATAATATTATTAGTAATGTTATTTATGAATAATCATTATGTGAAGCTTTTAAAAACATGAACTACATTTAGGAAAATATTCCATAATAATTGGAAAGCTCTGAAATACTACAGTTTATGGACTTAGTGAACAAACTATGGTTTTCAGAAAAGAACAATTAGATTGATCTGAATCCTTGTTTTATACCGATAACCCCAATATTCTGTGTGCTCTATGTTTGGTTAAGATGCCTCAAAGAGGTAGGTTTATTTTTAACATGATAGTTTTCCCAGACTAAATACCTGCTCTGGCCAGTCCAAAGCTGACCAATCAGAAGGGGATTCCTCTCTTTGCCCCGCTGATGTTGTCTGTCACCCTGTCTCCCTTTCTTTCCCTGGGAAGAATATCCAGAGCTGCCCCAGTGCAGAAATCTGGAACAAAGGCATCTTTCTGTTTATCTTCCAAACAGTTTTACTTTATCTTATTATGTTATACCCCTCAATAAAATAGTGACTTGAAAATTGTTTCATACAGAAAATAAACAGAAAAGTCAAAAAAACCATGAGACCCTGGATCTACAGCAGAAGGTTCCTGGGGAGAACTTGGTGACAGCTCTGCACAGGGCTCCTTGCCCACACCCTCTGATGCAGGTACCAGCCCACCATGCCCTCTGGGGCTGATGGAGCGCAGGAGCTGTTTCTCTCCTAGTGCACAGTGCTGAAGTTTGAGATTTGCTTGCTTACCCTTTGTTTTCCCTCCTACTTTTAAACCTTCTGAGAGTAGAAATGCCTGTCTCTCCCTGGAACCCAGATGTACCCAGTGGGTGAGGAGTCAGTGGGAATCTTGAGCCTTTGAATGTTAGTGCTGCAGTGGTAATCATAAAAAAATAGCAGCCTACAAAATCGAAGATTCTGGTTAAGGCTGTAAGGGTTAATATCTTAGTTCTCCGAGTTGTTGATTTTATAACGAACTAAAACGATGAGTAATTTAAATCACAATCTTATTTTCTCAACTTTACCTTATTTTTTTCTCCTCAGCCCACTGAATACATCTCTAAATACTACAAATGTATGCCATTTGTCATAAGAGGAAAGGAAGAAAGCTTTGCACCTTCATCAGGTCAACCTACTTTGACTATTCAAATGCCTCTTGAAGGATTTGTTGTACAGCTCCCTGTACCTTAAACACACTTGTGTGCATACTCCTCCCCACTCCACCAGCTTCTTGGCAGTAATTCAAAACTAGAGATTCAGCTGAGTTTTATGTGCATACCTCAACATTTGCAATGCCTAATTATACCTGCATTTCATGATGGTTCCAAAGACATTTGCCGTGAAAACAATGATTTTAGGTTGTGTGGGAGCCACTACAAATACGACTGTGCAAGAGTCTGAGATCATTGCTGACTCTTGCTTTCACTGTGACGTGTGTCACACTGTGATTTCACCTGGAAGCCACTGAGATGACACACTGCAGCATTCTTCCTACTTGGGCATGAAGCAACGGGAAATGGCTTTTCTCCCTCCTCTCCACTCAGGAGGAAGTCTCGCTTGCGGGTGCATCTATCCGCAGGGCATCCAACTCGGAAACCTGACCTGCACTCTGGGAAGCTGCTGTGGACAGGATTACCTGGAAGCAAAGAGGTTTCCGAGATGGGATTTTAAGTAAACACACAGTTACTGTGTTAACTTCCAAGAACTATTTCTATTGTTTTTCTTAACACCAAAAAGGACTCAGGCCATGTCTGCATGATGGTATTTCTGAACAAGGTGTGCTTGTTCTACCAAGGATATACCAACAATTCAAGGTAATCAGCAGAGTACATTACAGAGGAAAATCTGCACCAACAAGCTGTACAAACAGAATAGCAATCAGAAGATTTAATGCATTTCTGATGTACATTTACGGCACTGACACTGGGCCACAGATGTACATGTGTTGTGCTTTATATTGCCGAGATATGGCCTGGGAGAGCCTATTATAGCATATCATCATCCGCAGTGGAGGGGCCGAGGAAGGAAAAATTCCATCACACATTACTCCTGCAGATGTATTAGAGAAACAAATTGTACTTGGAATTGAAAAGTCACAGGCTTATTCTGTCTTAATAAATTCCTGCCAAAAGGCTAAGTGTAAGACCAGAAATACTTCCCAAATGTTGTTACTGTATTATCATCTTTGACATCTCAAGGGCTCCAAGTGCCCCCAGGTTCAGGTCCTCACAATCATTTTTTTCCTTTCTTTTTTTCTCTTGAAGCACTCCTTGATTTCGCGCAGCCATTTTGGGAGGCCTCTGCTTGAGATGTAAACCTCCCTGTTGTCCAAAGAAAGTGGTTACTTTAAATAAGAGATTTGTCACTGGGCCCTTCCCACTGTAACCAAGCCAGAGAGCTGCATAATTCAGGAGTCAGTCCTCAAATGAGTTTCCCATCAAACTTGTTACAGGGTTCTCAAGTTAAAAGTAGAAACACAAAAGAGCAGACTGATGTTGTTGAGGGCAGATTCTGGGGCTTCTTTCTCTGTAAGGCTATCATGACTAATCCCTCATGCATTCACCAGTAAACATGTACCACATGAATATATGAGTGTTTCCATGATTCATGTTGGTGCATTAAATATCCTAATAATCTGAACCCAGTTAACGTCTTATAAATCAAGGTGTGTGATACCAATTTTATCAAGTTAAGTTCATGGCTTATGCTGTTTCATCTTACTTGTTTACTGAAACTGCATTCCTTAAGAGTGGTTATTTTTACTTTTATATCAGTTGGGCATATAATGATGTCCGTGTTATCACAAAATTTAAAAAGAACTGAAAACAGCCTTCACAAGAAAGTGTTTACCTAATCCACAGGTTTATAATTTTATGCAGCAATGTGCATTAGTTTAACAAGAAACTGTTACTATGCAAAAAATCCCCCCCAAATGGAAGAGCTCCCGAACAACAAGTGCTTTTGCCCTCTGTCTCTGTGTGTGCACAAGGCTCCAGCTCACCTGAGTCCTGTGCTCGGTGTCTCCCAGGAAGTTTGGAGTCCAGCTGTCATCTGGTCTCCAGTGCCGGGCAGCCCGCTCCCAAGTCCCCTATATTGGGTGAGTGTCCTCATGGCACAGTAGCTGGTGGTCAAGACCCAGTGCCGCAGACCACTCAGGACCAGAGCACTGGTCTCATTGGGTCCTGATGGCGAAAGTGACTCCTGCCCCTCACTTCTGCCAAATCCCCTCCCAATATCGTGCGGGGCCTGGTGAGTGTCGACACGAAGCATGGTCTCAAGAGGTGGACATCTATCTCTAAAGGGACCACAGTCCCTGCCACAGTTAACAAACAAGTTGTGTTATAACATGTTTTGTGATAGTTCAAGCCTTGCTGCAGAGAAGTCAGGGAGATTCTAACGAGCAAGTCCCCCACCCCCATCTGAGACCATCAGGCGGAACTGTGACACCAGTGTGTTCTGGCAAGAAGGAAAGCATCAGGCGGAGGAAGTGGCTGTCAGAATGAACAACACATGCCAAGTGTCCTGTCGGGTGCCTTTTACCTCATGCCCTGCCGAGCCCTCCAGCAACCACACCAGGGCACTGTAGCCAGAGGCGTGACTGGGACCTAGGGAGCAGAGGTGTTCATGTGACAGCACCCCACTGGGACTTGAGTCAACAGCTGGTTCACTGGGACACCTGTGTTTCCTCTTCTACTTCAACCTTAGAGTGCTGACCTCCTGGACCTGGGGCCCAAGGGCTGACTTGTTAGCCTACCTCCCCTAGCTGGCACCTGCAATGGAAGAGAAATGAGTGGTTTTCCTAAGCCTCAGCTTCTTAAACTGCACAGGTGTAGATTTCTAGCCCCTCCTTGTTTGACTTGGGGTACCTTCATCGCTGAGGCAGCTAGACAGAGGCCTCTGGCCATCCAGTGGCCGAAGGTGGGACTGTGTTCTAGCCGTGATCAAAGCCGGCACAATCCTTGCCCCCGGGATGCCAGTGAGCAGAAGGAAGCAGCGGAGAGGGCAGAGATGACAGCCTGGACTCAGCAAAAAGAGTGTAAACACAACCATGCCTGTGAGAACAGCTTCTGGAATAATGTTTATGTCTGGCTATCATGAAGTAGCCTTTTTACACTAATGAAGTTTCATCTTTTCTGACAAATTTCTTTGGGAGAAGCATCTATAAATGACTATACAGCAGAGAAAAAAAAGTGTTTTGGATTTCAAAGATAAAACAAACAGCCATCCAGTAATATAAATAAAATCCTTTATAACTAATGTTAAAGCGCTCTGGAGGGGCAAGTAAACCCAGTGGCATCTGAGGTATGTTTGACAGATGCTGACATGGCTCAACTCTGCCAAGATTGTGTGTTTGTCACTAACACCCCCACACGGAGGGCCCGGGCCCAGGTGGGTGGGAAAGGCACTCCAGCCAAGGCAAAGCAACAGCTGTGCTTTACCCTCACGTCCAGCCACTCCATTCCTGGTGGACAGCAGCACACTCACTATTTCCACGAGGGCACCCCTCGGGGCTGCAGGGTGAAACCACTACGTGGAGCCACGGGAGCCACGAAGGCACATCGCGGTCTCCTGTCAGCCTGGGCAGAGCAGTCTCCAGGCCCCAGTCCTGTCAGGAGCAAGCCAGAGCTTGCCACAGCCCCTCTCCCCCGGTAGTTTCTACCCTGTGTACTGCGAATGACCTTTTCACTTCTACCTCGGAGCACTTGAGCTCCTTCTGCGAAATGATTGGAGAGGCACTCTGGGAGAGAACGCCCGCTCTTTGTGCACACTCTACTTTGCAAATCCCTTGCTCTTGTGCCGTGGTGTAGGCAAGAGCAAGGGAAGCCGAGGGCTGGTGTGGCCTCTCTATTTCTTGAAGGCCTAAAGTCATTGCCAGTTTCTGTAACACCACTGATAAAGTACTGGGTTCCTTCTAGCTCTCCATGGCAGTACTTACTAGAAAAAGTTTCCTCAGTTGTGTGAAAGGCTAACACCCTACTAAATATTTTACATATAGGATGTCCATTGGAGAAAAGAAAAATATCTTCGATTTTCCTTCCTGTAAATGCGTGGAGAAATTATCCCGGCAAAGCTCCTCAGAGGTAGATAAACACAGATGTAAAGAATTCCTAAGGATTGTTCTCATTACTGTAGTGTTCACTGTCAACATAACCCCTTTTCAACTTTGTGAAACAAATGATGCTGAGAATTTCCATCCCTCAGTCCTAACGTGTCCCCCTTCTAGAAAGACGACACAGAAGTAATTAGGAATTAATTGAAACTCCTGTAAGCTAAAGTTGATCTCCCAGGATACACGAAGTTTACAACAGACCTGAGGCTTTTTTCCCCTTCTCTTTCAAATACATTTCAGTTAGTATTCCTGGTGGAGTGAATTTTTTCAATGGCTTTGATGGGAGAAGAATGTTCTTCCAAATCAGAGACTATAAAATGTTACACGGCTGAACCAGGTTCATGTTAGTTGATCATTCCAGAATAACAATCAGGAGAGGGGAGCAAAAAGACTGTAGGGGACTCAGCTGTGATCTTTTGTAGTTTAAAAATTCACGTTGGGAAGAACCTATTTTATTCACTAAATAAATGAAGAATAGTTTCTTACCAGGCTTTTCTTGGCAAGCCCATGGAGAAATTAAATTCTGCCTTTAATAATTGTAACCACTAACATTTTCAAGGTAATCAACATGCACTTTTATAGTACATCCCATGCATTCCTGTATTTCAATATCAGGGGCACCGCTCTGTGTGCTGTCCAGACAGGGACATGCAGCTTTGTGTTGTAGCTTCAGAAAGCTGGCCTAACAGTCAGGAGAGACAGGTGTGCTTCAGACCACCTCACTGTCCAGCGGCTTGCAGAGCCAGGAGTTGCTAGCTGACATACGATTTCACTGTGCACAAGTTCTCCACATAAGCAGCTCTTCCCAGTGTGACTTAGGGACTCAGACTGTGGACAAATGGAAACTTCAAATGTTGGAGATCTTTGCTTCCAGTGAGAAGATGACAGCTGAAGGACATGGGGAAGGAAGTACGAGCAAGACATACTCACCCCTAATTGCATTGACCTGAGGGTGCCCCACACTTCCACGGAAAGTCCATGGGCAAGAATTACTGATAGGACCTCACCTAGCCAAAAGGCACGGGAATGGGGCCCGGTGATGGACACTGTGTGTGGGAATGCTGTGAGTCCTTCAAGGAGATGAATATGGGCCAGTCACCTCCACCTCTGGCTTCTGTCGTGAGTACCAGCATGTGGCTGCTCCTGCAGAAGCAAGTGCACAGTCTCTCTCCCAGAAAGGCCAGAGGTCTGGTCAGTGCCTGCCCACTGCACAGCACCGGCAGGACCTCACGGGAAGCGGAAAAGCAGAGAGAGCTTTTGCACTTGGCTCAAAGCAAAGTGCATGTGGCAAAGGTTGCTGTCTGCTGCCCTGAAGAAATGGTAAACAGTCCAGGAGCATAACTGTGGTCTTTGCATATTAGCAGTAATGTGGAAACATGCTGATCCCCTTTCGCTTTGCAACTGCAAGGTTTTTCCACACATAAGTGGATGAAGTCATTGAAGGGTTCCTAACAGGAAGCAAACTCCTGGGAAAGCTATTAGCAGTTGAACATTTGCAATTCATGGGACACTGTACCTGCCCTAAGGGATAGCATGACAGAGCCCTGTTTGGTTTAAAATGTACAGCAGAGTAGGTTGAGCGTTCAGATCTCAGCTGGGTTTCTCTTGAATTTATTAACTTACAAATGGAAGGACACTTCCATAGTTTACTATCTTTCCGTCACCACTTCTTAATTTCTGCACTTCCAGAAGTGGCAACATTCTCCCCAGCTTGTGATCCTGGAGTGCCTGAACTTCTGTTCCCTTTGGCAATCAAAATGCCATCTGTTTACCAAATCCTGAAGATACTCTGATCGCACTGGCGCTCTGAAGCCTTCCCTTCCCTTTCATTCCCACATGTTAATTATAAATACTAACTGCTCTAAATAGACCTCACGGCTCTCTCTACTGCTAACTGAAATATCATAGTTCATGCATTTTTAGAATTAGCATCGGAGCTCGGTGATCCCTCTTTTCCCCAAAGTTTACAATGATTTGGGACCCACCAGTGGAATATCTTGAAACAAATCAAACTATGGACTTTCTCAACACAGCCAGAGTTTTACACGGGCTGAAAGGGTTTAGAAGTTTCCTAACTGATATAAAAGACATGGAGTGGTCCCAATAGCTCATAGATAACATGGAAAAATATTGGCTTTCCTGACAAAATATTAGTTTGAAATGTCTGTATCTACCTGTACATTTTCATTTTCCTTACTCTTCTAGATCAAGGATCTGACCCTCATGATTAAGACAACCCCCTCACTAGAGCACAGAGGTTATTTGCCCTAAGGTCCATTCTTGTCAGTATTAATCTCCCTGTCTGTTTTCTGAGATCAAAGAAAGAGTCAGTGCTTCCTGAGTGGGTGCATAAGCGATTTTAACAAGATGGCTGCGACAGGCAGACTTGTCCATTTCTCTTTTTTTTTTTTTTTATTTTGAGCATAAAATAGCACAGCCTAGTCCCTAAAAGTGGAAGCTGACATGAAGGGATGGTCTGGATAAAGATCAGCATGCACCACTGAGGGAAAATAGCTTCTCTCATAACACAGAATACAAGGCCACGGAAGGCCAAGTGTTACCTGTTATTAAAAGTGGCATCATTAATACACATACGTCCCAGGAAAGAGCTCTCTCCTTCTCTCTGACAGACACCAAGGGAGAAAATATTCTATGGCCAGTGCCTGGTCACAGAGCAGGTGAGCGCACATGTTGTCAACATCATAACGTAGGGGAATGCAAAGCAAATTGATTCTTAAGCACTCTGAGAAGCCTCCCTAACACAGTTCTCAAAACTCACAGGCCTCCTGCCCACTAAGGCACAAGTTTACAGTCCCATGACTCCAGCGTGCACCTGCAAACCCGGCTATGCTGCCCGATCTGAGGGTTTTACTGTAGGTCAAGGCCGTTAATCATCCAAAGGCCTGGGGGTAGCCGCACTGAAGCTTATTTATGGGCAAGTCAAGCACCCGAAATGCTGAACCGTGCCTGATTAGCTGCACTAATATGCTACTTGTGGCTAATTTCTGAGCCGCTGAACCCACAGGTGTTTGCCCTCACCCGTAAATCACACCACCCACCTCCTCTTTGCACCCTTGGACCTCCCGCGCATATAGATAGGCTGCTTATGTGACAGGCTGAAAGTAATGGATGGGTCACTAAATCACCCCAGTGCTTAGTCACCTGGCTTCCCTCCGAAGCCAGGCCCACAAAGTTCCCAGGCCCAGGTCTCCTCCTGTGTTATTGTAACCCTGGTCCTCACCAGCACCCAGGTAACCTTTCCAAAGCACAGACTGCGCACTTCCCCATTTTATTTGCTTTGCTTGTAGAGCACACCCCGTGCATAAGACAGCACCATTAAAATTTCCACAATAGCCGGCGGAGCAGAACAGCGTCCCAGTGACCCAGATGGTCAAAGGAAACACTCACTCGGAACCCAGCAACCAGGACCTTCCTTCCCCTTTAATTTATTTTTTTAAATTAAAGATGTTAATTAAATGGGTCACAAACCAAACAACCTAAACACTAAATATTATGCTCAGGAAATACTAGACCTGCATATAATTTGATTCTCCAGAGTAGTTCTTTGTTTTAAATCGAAGTATGGGTTCACATAAAAATGAGTAGTTCTGCAAATATACCAGTTCACAAGTATTTATAATGTCTGTTTGTACTTGGAACAGAGGAAAATGTTGGACTTGGGAGGTTTTCTTTTAATTCTAACTAAGAAAACTTAGAGAACTGATGCATGCTGGGCGAAATCTGACCGGTAGACGTGGTACGTGAAGAAGCCCTTTACCTTAGGAGCAAAACGGTAACAGGGCGAGCTGGATGGAGTCTCAGCTCTTTCCCTTCCCTCAGTTCCCACCACTTTGACATATTCATACGTCCCACCCTTAGAGGAGATTATACGATATGAAATTTATTCACACTTTGAGCACTTCCTAATTGCACTTAAATGGCCAACTATCAAGCGGAGTTTTAGCACTTCACTACAAGATGAAACGGGGTAGCAGGAACCAGGTTTATCCCACTGCTGAGAAGCAGATGAACTGTGTGATAGATTGGGTTCCGGGAGCCCTGAGCACCGGGCAGGAGGACCTGGGATGTGGAAATGAAGCCTGGAAAGGCCTGCAACTGTCCCGGCTCCCTGCTCCAAGGCTTTCCAACTGGTGAGTGGAGAGAGGCTGCAGAGGGAGCCCAGGGCACGTCTTGAGATAAGAGATGCAACTGAGCAGCCAGGAGGCAACACCAGGTAGCCCCAGCCTTGCAGAACAGGGTACACAGAGAAGACAGATGAAGTGGTTCCCTCTGGCTTGCACACTGGACGCCTGCCGCGAATTCTGCAGGGGCCTGGTCAGAAGCTGAGTGAAGAAACAACCAGAGGCTGGTGTGGCAGTCAGCAGAGTGCTGAGGACTCCCTCAGGGCAGCACAGGGTCTCTCTGCCTGCAGACCGAGATGCCTGCGGTCCCTCTGGATGGGACCCTCAGGAAAGTGGAGGGAGAGACTACCATGGACCCGTGCCTCCTCCCGCCCTCCTAACTCACTCCAAAACAAGGCTTGAGAGGACCAGGCTGCTTCCAGTAGCACAGCTCTGTCTCATGACAAAAGTCAAGTAAATTTACCAGAAATGGGATGCAGGGGTCAAAAGGGAGAAGTTTATACTGTTGAAGAGCCAACCAAACAGTAACAGGCATGCAGGGCAGCGGAAAAAACAAGCCTAGATGAAGACGAAAGTTGCTCAGCCAGAGGCAACCAGAAATCACACAGACGTCAATTCTCTCTCTCTCTCTCTGTCTCTCTCTCTCTCACACACACACACACACACACGACCTGTAGAACTTCTTAAATTAGGCTCCACATGCTTGACTTAGAAGCTATGAAGAAGACACAACACATGAACACTTCGCGCGAGGTGAGGAAGTCAGTGAATGGGGTTAATCTCAGGTTAGACACCAGAGAAAAGAACATGTAGACCTCATGGCATGGCAAACAAAACTAAATGAAATGAAAGAGAAGATGAATACGACAGAAAGTGGACCATCTCTGGGACAGCCTTAAATGGATACACGTGTGTGTACTTAGACTCTGTGGGGATGGGAAGGGCGAGCAGAAAAAGATGATGGAAGAAATAACGGCTGAAAATCTCAAATTTGTTGGCCATCACCAACCAAAAATCAAAGACACTCAATAAATCTTAAGCATAAGGCATAAAACAAACCAACCAACAAACAAAAGCCTACATCCAAAGTATACCAGAATCAAAATACTGAAATCTACCAATAATAAAACATTTCAGAAGCAAAGAGAAAGACACTTCCTAAACAGAGGATCAAGGATATAGATGACCATAATTTTCTCAGTGAAAATAACTCAATCCCTTTAAAGTACTGACAGAGGCAAAAAAGCTTTGTATCAATATAGAATATCCAAAGAAATTGGTTTTAGAGGTATAAGTGAAATAAAGACTTTTTCATACAAACAGAAATTGAAAGAATTTTTTACAAGCTAGATATGCATAAAACAATGTTAAATAAAGTCTTTCAGAGAGAAGGAAAATGGCATCAGAAAAATATCCTTAAAAAAAAAAAAAAAAAAAAAGAAAAATATCCTTATATGCCTTGGAAAAGAGCACCTTAGGGTGGAATTACATGAGTGCTTTAGTTTTGTTTCTGCTTACTATTTAAATCTCTTCAAAGGACTTGTTTAAATAAAAGTAAGAAGACTGTGATGTAGTCTTTACAATACAGTGGTACTTCAGCTCATGAACAGTTTTGTTTGTGAACTATTTGGTTGGCAAACAAAAGCTTTTGCAAAAATTTTACTTTTGTTTGCAAATTCTGCATTAGGTTGCAAACATGACCATGGCCATCTTTCCTGCACCAGTGAACATGGCCATCCTCTCCAAAATCTGGGAATGAATTAAGTTCATGAACCGAAGTGCCCTCTACAAAGTAAATCTCAATCACATGGCAGTAACAGCACACATTTGACGGCAAGGACATGAAATCATTTTATGATTCTAACCCTCTTAGACTGTTTCTGACAAGAGATAATATCACTGAAAGAGGGGCGGTGATAAAAGCTATGACTAATACGACAAAATGAAGATAAAATGAAATCATAAGAAATAAGGCTTTTAAATGATGTCAGTAAAAAAGGACAAGAAAGCAAGGGCACAGGGCACAGGTAAGAAAGCACAGAGCAAGGTGGCTGGTCTAAACCTGGGCGTGTCAAACACTGCATCTGCATATCAGGGGTCTAAGTACTTAAACTAAGAGGTGGAGATTGTCAGGTTTTGAAATACACCTATTCTTCTCTATGAACCATGTTCTTTCCATCACATATGCATTGAAATATAAAAACACAAACAAGGTCTGGGGTGCTGTTTGGAGATGAGGCACATATTTTGCATGTAGCAGGATTTGGGTATAATCCTGGTACTTCCAAGACACAAAAATGAGCACAAAATAGGTTAAAACATCAAAAGAGGAGAAAAGATATGTTGTGATGACAGTAATCAAGAAAACTGTAGTAACCATCGTGGTGGTGCATGTGTATAATCCCAGCACTCGGGAGGCTGAGGCAGGAGCATTGTTGTGAGTTTAAGGTCAGCCTGGGCTACAAAGTGAGTTCAAGACCAGCCCGAACTGCATAGTGAGAGCTTATCTCAAAAAGACCAAAAAAAAAAAAAAAAAAAAAAAAAAAAAAAAAAAAACAAAAAAAACAAAGAAAATTGTAGTTTGCTATAAATAATAGATAAATTGTATATCAAAGTAGGTAATATTACATTGTATAAACAGAATCATTGCATATCTATAGAGGAATATGTTTATCAGGAAGACATCACAGTCCTCAAGACTTAGGACCATAATAACAGAATAGTTTCAAAATATATGAAGCAAAAATTTGGTAGAGCTACAGAAAAATACTCAACTCAACAATTATCTTCAAAGATTTCAATACTACTGCTCAATAATTAATAGAAGCTGGAAGCAGAGGTGCATACCTATAACCCCTACACTTGGGAAGCTGAGTCAGGAGTTTGCCTGGCAATACAGTGAGTGACCTGGACTACATAGCAACAACAACAAAAAAGTAACAAAACCAACCAAATAAACGCAAATGATAGAAGTACTAAGGAATTCAGTAAGGATATAAAATTTTGAAATAATATTATAAATTTTTAAGTAAGCGGCATTTCTGAAACATACTACCAAAATGGAGGAGAGTACACATTATTTTCAACTACAAAGGAAACACCAAAATAGAGAATATTATGATTCATAACACAAGTCTCAATAACATGAAACAATTTAATTCATTCAAAGTTCTTCTGTTACCAAAATGAATTCAAGGAGAAATCAGTAACAAAACGATCTCTTGGAAATCCTGTACCCTGAAAACTATTAATCTACATGTGAAAAACCCACAGATGAACCTGAATATGGGGCAGACTCCTGTAACCCCAGCACTTTGGGGGTCTGAAGCTTGAGGATCACAAGTTTAAGTCCAGCCTGGTCAATTTAGCAGCTTTGTGAGATCCTATTTTTTAAAAATGTAAAACAGAAAAAATAAAAAATAAAATTCAGAAACTAGAATGACTGAATGATTTATGGTCTCAAGAGAAAAGTAAAAGAGTTGTTATTAAATTTTGGGAAGGCACCTAAATTTATTATAACAGGAGTCATGATTTTTACAGCAATAATTGTCTCTATGAGAAAATAAAAAGTATATCATATAAATAACTTCAATTTTTCCCTTAAGAAATAAAGAAAATAAGATTAAACAATTCAAATATGCAGTAAAAAGAAACAATAGCCAATCAGACAAAAATAAAATAAATACCCAAAACTAATAGAGAAAATTAACTAAATCAAATGTTTATTCTTTGAGAAGACCTACATAACTGATATAGATAAATTTTACCAAAATCACACATGTGAGAGATGGTATCGCTATACATTTTTTCTAGAATAATTTTGGTCCCTCAAAAAATGCTTTTAAGCAATTTAAAATTGCACAACAGGCTTAACAATAAATATCACTTTTCACTCAGAGTTTTCCTTCTAGAATGAATGGAAAATTAGTAGTAAATAAATAAATAAATATCACTTGCCATCAAAATTAATCATGGTGGGGGCAGGTGTGGTGCACACACCTATAATCCCAGCACTTGAGAAGCTGAGAGTGAAGGATTGTCATGAGTTTGAGGCAAGCCAGAGCTATGTAGTGAGTTCAAGCCCACGCTGAACTATATAGGAAGGCCCTGTCTCCAAAAAAATAGAAGAAAAGCAAAGAAAAAAATTAACTACAAGGCTGCGCTTATCAAGATAGTGTAGCATTCACCAGAAAAACAAACAGATCAAAGGAATAGACAGACATTAGAAATAGATCCACACATAGGACAACTCTGCTTTGAAAAGCAGCGAGGTAAAGGAGGAAGAGCCAACTTTTCATTTGCTGTCACATGTGAGTGTGAGCAAAATCACAAAAACAAAAGCAAAAATGTTCATCCCACGTTAATTTCTTGCACAATATACAAAAATCGATCCATAATGACTCTTCGGTGTAAATGTTTGCTTGAAACCATAAAACTGGTAAATGTTGTCTTCTTCAATTTGATAAATATAAGCTTTGCAAAGCATTTTAGTACAACACACTCACTTTTCTAATTTTTTTTTTTTTTGGTTTTGGTTTTTCTCCGGTACCAGGAACTGAACTCACGACCTTGCGCTTGCCAGGCAGGCGCTTTGCCGCTGAGCTAAATCCCCAGCCCCTCACACTCACTTTTCTCTAGGTGAAACTCGGGCTCCTTTCCAACTTCTAGCACCAAGGCTTCCCTGTTGAAATTTGGTCCTGTGGAGAATTTGGAATGAGTAAATAGAAGTAGAAACAGAACATCCTAGAATGAGCTTTTGGCAGCTGCCTTTCCATGTCTTCCTGCGCTCCAGATTGTCACAGTCTAGACCCCAACCTACCATTTGGAGTTTTATGCTCATTTGAAAAAAAAAAAATCACCTCAAAATTACATCTCGCCTGTGTTCTTGCTGATTACAGTTTACCCATATTTCTCTGTTGCCCAAGAGATGAAGTTCTGGGTCCAGAAATCAGCATCATGTCCTCCCCTGCCCTTCCTTCTGCTTGTGGAATCACTGTGACCCCCAGACCCCTGAAGACCTTTGCCAGTGAAGACCCACTGCCTGGAGACCATCCTCCTTTCCCCTTCACCACTTCCTGTGGGATTGCTTTGAAAGAGTCCTCCCTCACACCTCCTTTGGAGCTGCCTTGCCCCATTTCCTTTCCTGCTTTCTATTGGTGCAGTGAGCAGTCTTCCCATGACATCCACCTCCCAGTTCCCATTACTTGGAAAGATGCTGTGTTACAACGTATGCATTTGTGTTATCGTAATGAAATAGATGAGGCGACCTACATTACAGGAAACAGAAGCTTATTAGCTGACAGTTTTGGAGGCTAACTGTCTGTACAGCATGGTGGGCTCTCCTGAGGGTACCTCCGCGGGTCACCCCCTGACTCAGGGCAGAGCGGGTAGCCTTGGGAAGGAAAGGGTCACATGGCCAGACAGGAAGCCAGACAGGCTGCATGGGCCAAGCTGCAGGACTAACCATTTTGAGCCAACTGAGCAAGGTTCTAGGTGAAACACTTTAATCCCTTCCAGAATGGTACAGACCATAACCTACAGACCCTCCCCCCCACTAGGTGACACCTCTGGAAAGTCCACCACTTCCCTCTGCCACGTAAGTACCAGCCATGAATGCTGAAGGGCACACCTCACCCTCCCCTAATGCTCGTGTGCGTGGGAAGGACAATGGTGACTGATTCCAGGTTGCTGCTCAGCTGAAGGTAAAAGGGGACAGTCACCCCTTAGGAATCAGGTGGGCCCACAGTGGCTGCAGGGCCCTGAACGGCAGAAGTGGGAGGCAGAAGCGAGCATAGAGCCATGTGGAGTGAGACATCCAGGCCGGCCGGCTGGCCCGCTGTAGAGATCAAGGAAGGAGCCCAGGGCCGAGGAGTACTGTGGGCTTGGAAAGCCAGGAAAGCCGAGAGTGAGTTGGTCTTCCAGGGCCCCTGAGAGAAGCCCAGGCCCACTGGCCCCTGGGTGCTGGCCTCTGTGTCATCCTCAGACCTCCAGACTAAGAGGACCAGGTGCCCTTCTGAGTGCTGGGGCACTCCGAATATCCTCAGTGGGGCCCACGTGGCCCAGCAGTGACTTTCTCTGTAGCCGGCTTCCCCTTCAGCATTAGCCATGCAGTTTCCATGAGGCAGAGGTCCTGTCTGCCCTGTGTGTTGTGTGCACCAGAGAAGAGGTACCAAGTGCATGGAAAATCCAGTTTGAGAATACTAGGAGTGTTACAATGACCTGTCCATTAAATAGTGTATCATCACTTACTGACATAGCAACTCTCACGGCCTAGATTAGAACATTTGATTTCTGTGCAAAAGAGAAGATATGAGTTCAGGGTTCATCTGGAAATGGAGTAGGCAGCTCTTGATTTCTTTCTTCCATTCCCTGGGTTTAGTGTCGGACTTACAGATTCATCTTTATCCCTTGGGGAACACAGACCAGCTCTGGTCCTACAGGAAGGCAGTGCAACAGGGCAGCACTGTCACACTGTGAAGCGGGCTCACAGCCCAGGACATCCTCGGGCGAATGGTGGCATGGTCCAGATCAGGAGAAGACCCTTCACCCCTGACCTGTGGAGTGAGGGACGAAGTGACCAAGCCCACAGAGGAAGGGGCCCTGGGGCCCAGCTGCATCCTGCAGGTGACTGGAAGAGCAATCTGGGCACACGTCAGCCCTCCCACTCAGAGAGGGCAATGTTAGAATGTCTATATGTTTCTATTACATTGACTTCAGATTTCCTTAGGCAAATAACCATGAAAAAGTCACCTGACAATTCCAGGAAGAAAAATGTGTGCGGTAAGTCGGGAGTGGCACATCCAAGAGTTACCCTCACCTGCCTCTGATTTAAGAAGCACAGACAGTTCGTGGCTGGCGGAAAGTATATTATAGACAGCCAGGGTAGTTCCAGTGTGGGAATTAAAAGGGCACCCGCTAAATCTGTCAGAAGGCACTTTCAAGATGTAGCACCAAAGAATTATATCAGAAAGGTCACTCGGAGAAATACGAGTGTCACAAAGTTAAGTACATCTAGGGAAGATCAGATAATAGGAAATATCTTTTCTCAAAGCTGAAATGATAGATTGCAAAAATGGTAAAGTGAAGCTCAGAGCAGATATAAAGGGAAATCAAGAGGAAGTGAAAAAATAAAATAGGAGGGTAATACAATAGAAGTGCGGCTGTAGAAATCATAAAAGAAATGCTTCGAAACAACAGTGAAACTTATTGAATAAAGTGAAATTTATTCAGAACATTCAGATGGCAAGATTCAGAAAAATAACCCATGGAGTGGCATTCTGGGTGATTGCAAGATGCCGTGAAGAATACATTTTTTTAAAAAAATTGTCATATGTTCCCATAGCACACTGTATGAATAATTTAACAGGAACACCGAGATTTATGAAAAGAGTGTTATCACTGAAATGTTAATGCCAGGATCAAGGTTTTTTAAGTGAAGCTTTGGTTCTAACCAAACTAATTGTTTCTATTTGTCACCCCCATACCAAAGAGGGAGCAGAGGTATCTAAGAACTTCAAAATGAGAGGCACAGTCCTCAAGGCCTCAGGACCTGTGTACCTGCGTAGAGCAGAATACTCAGTGTCACCTGATGGACCAGCCTCCAGCTTGCCCTTTGGAACCTCCTGGTGGTGTCACTGGTAGGACTTGCTTGTGTGGCCCACGGCTCTTCTTCCTCTTTGCCGGGTGGGATGACCTTCAGCACAGGGCAAAGCACCACCAGGACCTGACTTCCCTGGAGGAGAATGGGAAGGATTTAGGGTCCAGTTTAAGTGGCACTTCCTCTAGTCACCTGCGTGGAGGAGACGCCTGTGGTGGACACTGGTGAGACACAGTCCTGTACAGGCTCACCAAAGCCACCCAGAGGGTGGGTGGAAAGAGAGCTCCGGGGCTACGCATTAATAGCAGCACATTGCCTAGGTGGCCGTTTGTCACTTCCGGACAGCTGCTCGCAATTACCAGAGCAAAACTGCAAGTTCTTTATTGCACATCAGGAAGGGAAGGTGGAGGTGAGAGGCTGGAGTCCTGTGCCAATGATTTTATCTTTGCAGTCCTTTGGAAGCTGTGGTCAATGCCTTACATAGACTTGAGTCCCAGGAAGAAATAAGCATTAGGCCCTGGGGCTGGAGCACGTGGCATGTGACATTGGGCCCTTGATTCATTTTTTTCCAACATTTGCCCCAAGCTAATCTGTGCTTTATCCACTGATGCAAAGATAATTCAATTTATGAAATGTTATGCAAGCACTCATTGAACTTTATGGGCCTCTTAAAACCCAGCCACTGCTCTTATCAAGGGAATGAAAGGGAAGGAGGAAATTGCTTCTTATAATCTTGAGTTGCTGATACTGTACTTTCAAAAATTGATATGTAGATAAGCTTTGTATTTCTAACACCTCATACTGGTTGGACATTTTAATAAGATAATAACACTTCTTTTTGTCTCTTAAAAATGACAATAAATCAGTAAAAGTTTAAAATATTGTTAAAGACAGATACAAACTACTCAGGCTCTTAAGATACATTCTAAAATTAGTGGATGGCCCTAGGTTTTCTTCAGACTATTCTCTACTGTGTTCTAAAAAGGTTCTTTGCAGGTGGAATTTGCGATGCTTCGCAGATAAACATCTTATAAACATTATTTAATTCATTAATATCCTTTTACCAAGTACTTCTTCATTAAGCATAAAAAGAATGTAATAAATATAATGCAATTATAGATCAAGTGCTACTGAAAAAATGAAATGTATAAGACCCAGTAAAATCCATAATTTATGTGGCTTACAGTTTGTACATTGAAGCCACGTGTGGGTACCACATTCCTGTAATCCAAGCACTCTGGGAGGCTGAGGCAGGAGGACTACAAGTTCAATTCCAGCGTGGGTAATCTAGACTTAGCAAGACACAGTCTCAATGTAAAAAGGACTGGAGGTGTAGCTCAGTGTGGAGGTCTTTGGTTTGAAACCCAGTGCCACAAAACTAAATAAATATTTGAAAGACTGCGCATTGAGCACGTGACACTTTCATGATTCTAGTGCATCTTCTGGCAGTACGGCAGCACTGTTCCTTCAGATACTATATGCAATACAGTTTTCCCTTACAGAGAAAGCAGCATTTTAGCAGATCTAAAGAAATGGAAGAAATCTATGTGTTTTATAGCTGCAATTGTATGAAATAATGACGGCCCTCATTTACCACAAATGTAGCCTGCTTTGGAGAAGACAATGGAAATTGTTTCCCAATATATAAATCACTTATTCATAAAGTTTTGTTTGTTGTCTTTTTCTTCTTCCTTCAAATAAAGCCTTGCTGTAGGCAGAGGGTCGGTCCCATATTCTGTCAAATGCCTGAAGATTTTATCACCAAGGTCATCCTCTCCTATGGCCAGATTCTCTCCACTGAGCATATTACTGGACGTGGGCTGGAGGCAGAACCTGCTACCCACCACTGGGCCCTTGCTGTACCCTTGTGGGAGCTGTCACCTCCCATGAGAACTGTCCTAACAGGTCGCTGCCCTTATCCCACCTGAACTATCATCTGTCTCCTTTCACTTAGACCTAAGAACACCAACAGCAGGGCTGACACACACCCCAGCTCATGGGATGATCAATGTCGTTCTGGTTGTCCTTGACCCTCACGACCAGTCTGCTTTCCTCTCACCCCTGTTAGCCACCCCAGCTCCACAGCATCTCCCACCATGGCCTGGCCTCTTCTCTGCCACTGGTGCCAGCCACGTCCCACCCCCAGCCACTCAGTGCTTTCCCTGTCCAAACACTGTAATTGACATCTGCCCACTGCAGAAGATACCACTTTCTGCAGCTGTCTCGGGGTGGGGGCATTTCCTCTCCTGTGTCACAAGGAGCATTGACCATCATGGGTCAACTGGATGGGGTCCAGACGTGCCAGAGTTCAGCATTATTTCAGGACGGGTCTGTGAGGCTGTTTCTGAGTCACATCAGAATGTGCATGTCTACACTCAGGCAAACAGGTTGCCCTCACAAATCTAATCTCCAAAGGGCCTGGAGAGGCCAGGGCAGAGAGCAGGGACTTGAAGCTCTGATTTTCTGCTCAGTCGCAAGGGCTGAGCTCAACCAGGACATGTCACTGTCTCTGCTCCCAAACTGGCCATTCCACTGCCAGCTCCCCTGGGTTCAGGTCTGACTGAACCCACAGGGCATGGACATGGCAGACTACAGACGCCTCAGCATCTGCAGTCCTCAGGAGCTTGGCTCCCATAGTGCATCCATCTCCCTTGGTCTCACTGTGGTGGGGATAGAGATGCAGCTGGAGGTACAGATGGGGTGCAGGTTGACAGAGCAATGCAGACAGACATATCTGTAGAGGCACATGTGGGGATAGGTGCAAGTTTAGATAGACGCACTGATGTATAGATGTGTGTTTATACATTTGTAGACATGGAACAGACCTAGGAGAAGATTTAGACACAGATAGATAGAGGTATAACTTATATATATGTAGATACAGATAGACGTAGATTGAAATAGATATATATTTAGACATATGCAGAAATATTCAGACATAGATTTAGTATATACGTAAATACAGATAGATATATGATAGATAGATAGATGTAAGTATATAGCTACATGTATAGATAAAGATATTTATTTAGATTTATATATAAATATGGATACAGTTTTATATTTTGATGAACACAGGTATAAATACTATATAGATATATACTTATGTAGAGAGAGAGGTACAGACATGAATTGAGTTATAAAGATACAGATATAGATACAGATCAGTATCTCAGTGGACTGTTTTGAAGCACGTAGTCTAGTGCTGGTTATAACCACACTGCTTTGCAGCTGATCTCCAGATCTCGATTTTCCCACGCAGCACTGGAGCTCCATACCTGCTTAGCCACTTCCAAATTCCCCTCCTCCCAGCTGCTAGAGACCATTTTACTTTCTGTCCCTCAGTTTCACTTGTAGATACCTCTAATGGGGATGAATCATGCCACCTTTGTCCTTTTATGACTGATCTGTTTCACTTAGAATAACATCTTCAAAGCCCATCCACACGGCAACGTATGGCAAGATTCCTGTCCTTTGCAAGGTGGATACTATTCCACTGTCTCCCTATGCCACAGTCTCTTTGTCCATGCCTGCAGCATGGATATCGGGGTTATGCCTACCTTTTGGCTACTGGGATATTGCCACAATAACACTATTATACAGATAAGTCTTCAATTGCCTACTTTCAACTCTTTTCAATCCTTATATATCCAAAGGTAAGATTTCTGGATACTACAGGAATTCTCCTGATATGTGATATGAAGAATGAAGGCAATATTCATAATTTCATATGTTATTTATTCAAAAGTCTGACTCTACTCATTTTATTTTTTCCAAATTTATTATTATTATTATTATTTTATGTATGTGGTGCTGGAGAGCTAACCCAGGGCCTTTTGCATGCAAGGCAAGAGCTCTACCACTGAGCCGCACCCCCAGCCCCTCTTCTCATTTTAAATGTCACTCAGTTGTACTCCAAACTCCTTCTGAATTTCAGTTTACTTTCTTTGTCTCTATTTCCATGTGCCTATACCATACTATTTGATTTATGAGAATTTTTTCACATGTTTTAGGACTACTCATTTCCTATTGACCTTTCTCTCATACTATGTCTGAATCTTAGCTCCCATGTGAACCTGTTCTTCCTCAAGCACTGACGGTATATTTTATGGACATTATATTAAATTTGTAAATTAAGTTGTAGCCATTTGGGTTTTTTTTTTTTTTTTTTTTTTTGTACTAGGAATGAAACTCAGCACCTTGTGCTTGGGAAGCAGGCACTTGTGCCACTGAGCTATATCCCCTGCCCTGAGCTATATCCCCGGTCCAAGATGTAGCTATTTGATATATATTTAATTTGAGTAATTTTCCTCAAATTCAGTCATTTCTGAGTAATTTTTTCAAAGTTTATAGTTTTTATTGAGCAGGTGTTCTTAGGTCTGTTCCCTTTTCAAGTTTTTGGTCTCATAAACACAGGTGTAGGTCTTCTCCTGGGTCAGGGCTTTGTGTTCTTCAAAGAAATTTGAAAGTTTACCTAAGATAGATACTTTTTGTTTCATTCCAAATATATTTGTAGTGACTTTATATCTGGGGCTTGTTATTTCCCATGTGAAATTTAAACTTTGATGTTTGAATTGTGATATTGTTGGCCACAGCTTCACCTGATCCATTCTTCCCCCGGAAGCAATGTCACTGTGTAGTGACAGGGTTATCTCTTCTTCAGCAAGTTTTACATCTGTTTGTTTTCTCTTGTCTAATTGCATGGGCTACCGCTGAGCGGCATTGATGAGAGGAGAATGGCAGTGACGGGCGACGTCTGACACAGATGTGTCGCAATCTCACACATGCTGGCACAGAATCCTAAGTGGAAATCCAGCAAATCAAAGAGCACATAAAAAGACGTGATCATCTAATAATCAACTGGTGCTTCTTCCAGATGCAAGGACAGTTGACTTTTAGAAAATATACTGGTCTAATTCATAACATTAAAAGATCTGAAAGAAAAAAATTTGTGCTCATCTCCACAGATGTTGACAGGCATTTGGAAACATTCAACAACCATTCACCATTTTAGAAAAATTAATAAATTAAGAACAGATGCCCATTTCCTAATGGATAAAATGTGCCCCTCTCTATCTAAGGCCATCTTACACTCCACGGTGAAACACAAAAAGCATTGCAAATTCTCATGTTTTATTTATGCCCTACTGGACGGGCAATGGTAGTGAATGCGCCAGCACTGTATGTGGAAATGGCACGCTCTCCGTTTTCAGGATGCGGCACTTGTTCTACGTGACACAGATCTTCCTTCTTAGTTACATTACTAGGACTTTTATTCATGTGTGCCTGACACTTAGCCTGCCACGGACGAGGAGAGGACAGAAAGCACCACAGCTTCTACTGCTAGTTTATCCAAGTCCTACAGTTTAGGGTTCATTAATAAAGTTATTATGCTGCTTCACACAGAAATACACACAACTGCTACAGCTTATTTTTACTCATTCATTGTTTCAGGTTTTTGTTCATTTGTTTGCTTGTTGTCTTTTCTACTGATTTCCCCTAAGTCATTATTGGTTTTGTCTGATATTAAGATTGCACCCCTGGTCCTTATTCCCTTTTCCTACCACATTCTCCTCCCTTTTGGTTTTTCAATCTTTATAGACTCGTTTTCCTTTAAGCATAGTAAGCTTGGATTTTACTTTGTGATTGAAATGTGCTTACTTCCACTTCTTCAAATAAGAAATATACTTGAATGTCATTTTGTAAGACTGTTTTCTGTATATTCTGTGTTCATAGAACTTTTAAAAGTCTTTAGGTTCCGTTTCCCGTGCGCATTTTCTAGGAATATGTTTTCTGATATTTATGACGTCTTGTGTTTTTATTGTTGTTCTATTGCTTCCCTTTGCCATTGCCACTGGTGTAGTACACTTGGTCTTTTAAATATTTAGGCAGTGTCTACTAGCCTCTCCTACAAGCAATATTAGGCCATCAGGTTTTCTTGGTCTTCCCTGTCCTCCACTGCCACCAATATTAATCAATAACACTGTCTTTCCAACATTACCATTATTGTGTTAAATATCTTTAACTTTTCTTAATATTCATTTCGAGGGGCAAGCTGGTCATAAAATTATAATATTTTTTCCTCTTGGTGTAGTCTTGGTTAGTGGCTTTATTTGTTCATAGGAAAGGCATGGAACTCTGATCACTGATTCACCTGACTCAATATCATAACCTTAGTTCCATATGCTCCAGGTTCATGACTGAACCTTAGTTCCATATGCTCTAGGTTAGCTTCCTGAGTCACTGCTTGACTGGTAGAAATTCTTCTTCTTGTAATTTCCCCACGTGGAATTTATACGGGGAGATACTTAATTTCCGTGTGCAGAACAAAATAATTTTACCAGAATAGATATCAATTGATAGGTCACTTTTTCCTGGTCCCAAAATGTGACCTTTGAAAACATAACTTCATATTTTCTTCATTGCAGAAATACACATTCATAGCAAGAGCGCATGTGTAGGTGTCTGTCTCCATGACAGAGGAAGAAAAGCCCTTTAGTTTGTAGCTTTTGAAAATTCTCTTTCGATGCCAAGAAAATTTTCTTCCCTTTTGTTGTTTTGTCTTAGACTTTTGGATCTTAAGTTTTTCAATTATTGTTTCTCCATATAAAATATTGGAAATGACTGCTGAGTTCAACAAATAAAGCCTTCCAATGTATGAACAGTACCTTTAAAAATATTGATCTCGTTTGAGTTCTCTGTCCAAAGTTTAAAATTTTTAAATAGTTGAAATAGTCTGCTTAATGTTCTAAGCCATTTCAAGGTTTTGGTACTATTAAAAATTGTGTTCTACTTAAAATAATCAATTTTCTATGTGTGCACTGCTAGCAGAGAAAAATCACACTTGATGTTTTGCATATGCGTTCACGTACAACGACTCACGGCTCACACTGCTGGACTCACACTCCCCCCAGAAGTATTCCTGCTTGTTTGAATAGTCAGGTGATCTCCCAGTCCTGGTAGAGACAGTCTTCTTTCTTTTGACCTTCCATAGGTTTATTTCCTGCTTTTTTCTTGTCTTGTTATGCTGGAGAGTTCCTCTACCAGGGTATGTCCCTCCAGTGCTGATCTATCTGGGCTGTAATTCCCAGAATGTGTGGCTTTGCTGGAGGCGGTACAAGGGCTCTGCTTTGTCAATTTTGTTTTTTCAACTGTTTGTTTCATTAGTCCTTCATATTGTTCTTTTAGTCTTTATTTCAATTATTTGTTCACTGCTCTTTGTTATCTTTCCCCTTGCTGTTTTGGGGTTTGGTTTGTCCTTATTTTTCTAAGACTTTGAGATGCATCATTATGTTATTAAATTTAGATCTAATTTAAATCTTTAATGCTACACAGTTCCCTCAAAACACTGCATTATGTACATCCTATACATATTTATATAATATATTTAAATTATAATTTGTTTTAAAAGGTATTTTAATTTCCTATGATATTTTAATTCCCATTTCTTCTTTGATACATAGACTTTTTTTACTGTGTTGCGATTATTTTACAAATTTTAAGGCATTGTACACTTACCAGGTAATGATTTCTGATTTAATTCATTGTGGCCAGAGAATATACTGTGTACAATTCCAACTATCTTAAATGTTTTGAGGTTTAAGGATTTAACTTTTTAGATAGCTACCTAGTTTCTTGATGTCACTTTTTGAGCAATCTATTTTGAAATGCCAATATTATACAATTAACCTCATACATTGTTGAACTACATATGTAAAAAACTACAATATTAAATGAAGCTCTGTAAAAAATCATTTAATTTCCTTCTGAGCTTTTTCTTATGAACTATATTCCAAAGCAAATCCACCATGGGCACAAAACCATGAGAAATTCTCTAGACAAATTTATTTTTCCATGTTCTTTTGAACTAAGCTGGAGGATTTTTCAGGGGTTTAGTCACATCCTCCTAAATAATTATTTTTTGCCAAGTTCACTTGTCTAACATACTTTTAGATATTCTGGGTTCTTTCATACGATATGAATTGAAAACTTTTTTACATAATTAAAGGAGGGCATTGTTTTTGATCTTGGCTTGACTTGCAGAATTACGAATGTCAAGATCACTGAGATACTGTTGATTTAAGATTGCACATGTTCCTCTGGTCTGCGCTGAACACAGAAAGAATGTTCAAGTAAAACTTTCAGATCCAAGGACAAAGGTGAATATTTTTTCAACAATTTCTAATCATTTATTTTTAAAGCACTTGACAAGGTTAGTCGGAGATACACAAAAAGCCCCAGAATACCTCTACCTGCCCCCAGGGAAGAGCACAGCAGAAAGACATGCAAATCAGAGAGCAGGTGACGGAGAAGAAGCAGCCACCGCAGAGCTCTATCTGTCTCTGTCTCTCCTCTCCCTATATCTCTATCTCTCTATATTTATACACAAAGAGTACAAAGCAACCCTCTGAAATAAATTCTCCCTGTGAAAGAATAAGAAAAAAAAAAAAAAAAGAATGAGAAAAAGCTTTTCAGACAAAGTGCTTTCAAATGCACAGTCGCTCCAGGGGCCTTAGAGGATCTACCTTAAGAGAGAAATGTGAGCTCCTGACAGCCAGAGGAGCGGTGGAGAGCTGAAAATCAGCGCTTTGTCAGCTGAAGTGCTCTGCGTGGAAAGCAGGGGCGTGACGGGAAGAAAGCTCTGGTTTCTTTGAACACAGGCAGCTCTCCAGGAAGTGCAGAAGGAGGCCGTGTGCCCCCAAAGCACGGGCTCTTGGAAGCCTTCTCTTCCTTCGCCGGAGATCTGCCAGTGATGAATGAACGGGTCCTGCGGGTGGTTCTCTGGAAGATTGGTTTTATTTTCTAAGGAGTGTTTCCTGTAGCTTCTCCAACACTGACATCCATTTCTCAGCATGGAAATGCATGTGCCTAGTCTCACACATACGTGACTTTTTAATTCAGGAAAGTGTCTCTGCCCCCAGACAGCATTTGCTATTGACAGTGCCTTCCAGAGTGTCTTCTCATTGATGAGCAGGACCCCGTATTTATGGGAGAAATATTTTCTTTACACTCCTTGAGGCGTGACTATCTAGCATCTTCGCAAAAGGCCCAGGGCAGAGCACTCTGGCCGCTATCTGTTAACACCAGAAGGTTCTGCATTACATATTTTATGTTAAGATGCAAAAGAGTGTCACCCAGGGGCCTCAAATCTGTGAAGGGAAATGGTATTTTTGTAATGAGTGTGTCCTTTCCCTTCATCAAGTCACTTTTCCAACCACGAAGAGATGTTAATTTTTGGACCCTTCTTCCACAGTGATATTAAGAAGAATTTTCCGTACAGGATTTATTGGATATAGTTAAGGTGAAATACACGCATGAATTAAAAGCGCTAAGCAAGTGGGAAGCCCTAGCGTGAGTCGCTTCATAATTAACACCGACCTCCATCTCAGGTAGGTCAGGTCCACTGTGGCTACGATGTTGATTCTAACTAGCAACGCTAGAGACCAAGGTTCCAGTCTGGGTTTAACTATTCTTAGAGTCCCCTTCTCCGGGGGGGAGGACAGTCAGAGACAAACAGGAGGCTGCTGTTTTCATGGACGCTGGCGTCTACCAACCGCAGAACAAGCACAATTTCACCATCTTACTCTGAATGTAATATCACCTGTGCAAAAAGAAAAAAAAAAAAAAAAAAAAAACACTATTATTGGGGAGGGGGGACTGTGAGGAAGCCACAAACGACAGTTAGTTCCGACTGTCAATCTGCACGTTTAATGAGAAACTGCCCAATTTAATGAACCCGGGAGCTGCGCCCTGGCATCATCTTAAACAGAACTTGCGTCCCGGCCCAGTGGTGTCACTCTCCGGCCTCCGAGCGGCAGCTGGGTGTACCCTAATGGAAGGGGCTCCTTGTGAACTATTAGGCATATATGCAATCACCACTAATTGACTCCACTGCAGAGGGCAGGGACCTGCGTGTGCAGTGCGCGACAGACAGACGCGTGCATAGCTGCTTGTCAAGACTGGAGGTTACATCGGGACTGGAGATGTCTCATGTGCACATTAGCACAAAAGCAAAAGCAGTCAGGGAGAGAAGGTAGCGCTTTGCGTCCCCAGCGCAATGAGACCCCGGCCTAATTGGGCTGCTGCGGGAGGGAAGCGGCCTGTGGCCATTGCAAAGTCAGCTGCCCCTGGGAGGGCCGGCCTCCTCCCATCCCCGCACCCCACAGCCCCCTGGCCTTGGGCTGGGCCCTGCTGTGGGAGGCAGATGCCCCTGCTCTCTGTGCCCTCGGCCTGTAGTCCCTGCAATGCCTGTGACTTCAGCCTCGCGCTAGGTTCCCTGGTTCTTCTGAGGGGACAGACACTCACTGCCTTCTCCACCAGGCTTCAGCGGGTGGAAGGTTACCAGGCTCAGAGGGAACAGGACCCAAACCCCCGGCCTCAGTGGGGCGGGGTCCTGTCCCCAAGACAGCGGGGCTCCCGGCCTCAGCGTCCGGGCCCGCAGAGCGCCGCCTCCACTCACTGTCCTTGCACCCTCGCCCTCTGCTCCACGCGCGGCTGCTTCACTGTCCTTGCTGTTGAACTCCCCTGTGCGTGTTCGCTTTGGGGTTGGGGTCCCAGCGCCCCAGTCTTGCAGCCTCCCCCTCCCCGAACCGCGCCCGGTGGTCACGCGAGCGGCTCCCAGGCGGCGACTCTCACCGCTCGACGGGGTCGCGGGCAAACAATGGCACCTCGCGGAGGTGACAGGAGACCCACAAAGGGCCGCGGTGCCCTCCCCGCGGAGCCTGCCAGTCCCTGCCCGTCCGCCGCGACAATGCTGCCCCCTGCTGCTGCGCTCCGCGCCTGCGCCCGCCCGGCCTCGTCCAGGGCACCGCGGACGGCGCTGGGCAGGGG